>NW_024412406.1:17515743-17591128 GCF_014898765.1 Herpailurus yagouaroundi
TTAAGCCTCTACATTTTGGAATAATCGGTTATGTAGTAATAGATATGTAATATAAGCTGTATAAGCTGTTAGGGCCTTACATTCTTGGCATACTGTCTAAGACATGAAGGAGTATGAGACACCCACAGATAACCATTCCCAAACAACAGGGTAAAGCTACAAACCAGAAGCAGACAATGCCATCTTTCTAGAAGAGGGCTGACATGTTAAGTGTCCAGTGTGTAGGGAGAGGCAGACACTGAAACTGGAAAGTAGAATTTGGAAGGAAGCCCTTAGCTGGAACTAGCCTTACAAATCTCAGAGCCAGTTTTTGAAGAATTTTGCTTGCTTGAGGACATAGTGCAGGATAGAAAAAAAGTTTTCTGCTTTGTGCATGCAGTGGGAAGCAAGGTATTTCAGTGTCAAATACTGAAATGCCTACTCTGCATTCAGTGAACCAAATTATCTAGTTGTATATTACTCTCTCTACTCATTTGCCTTCTGTTCATCTGAGCCCCTTGTAAACTTTGTTTAAATATTTTCCTGGTCTTATCTATGCTTAAGGGAATTAGCAAAGGCTTGAGCCACAGTATTAAAGGGGTAACAGTGCCCCCTGGAGGCCAGAGTGGCAATACCCAGAGACCACCAGAGGTAGAAGCTAGGATAGGCAAGGGTAATGACAAAGTTCTTTATAAACGTTAAGAAAATATTTGATTAAATTAAAAATCTCTTTAATTCAAAGCTTGTAAGAAGTTAGTATAAAACATTTATAACTAGATGTGGTGATGGATGTTAACTAGATTAGCGTGGTGATCATTTCACAGTACATACAAATATTGAATCATTATGTGGTAAACGTGAAACTAATATAATGTTATAAAAACCCATTCATTCAAAATTTTAAAAAGAAATAAATTGGTATGGAAGATTTCTTTACGTTTATAAAGAGATTTTGTTTTCAAAGAGAGTTAACTTTATACTCTACATAATGGGGGGCCAGCAGTACTGTTATTAAGAACATGGACTTCAGCATAGACAGGACTTCCTTTTGTTAACTGTGTGTCCTTGGCCAAGCTGATAAATCTGAGCCTATTTCTTTTTCCTTTTTTAAGTTTATTTATTTATTTTGAGAGAGAGAGAGTGGGGAGGGGCAGAGAAAGGGAGAGACAGAATCCCAAGCAGGCTTCATGCTGTCAACACAGAGCCTGATACAGGATTCAAACCCACGAACCTCGAGATCATGACCTGAGCTGAGATCAAGAGTTGGATGCTTACTCACTTAACCCACTGAGCCACCCAGGATCTCCTGGGCCTATTTCTTCATCTGTAAAACAAAGGTAATATCTCATTGGATTATAGTGATAATTAAATGAGTTCATGTATGTAAGATCCTTAGCATTTGGTAAGCACTTAGTTTTTGAAAGCTGCTATCACTACCATTACTACTACTACTTCTACTAAGACTACCATTGTATGAATAAGATAAGAGTGTTAAGTACTACTTAATATACTATTCCCCATGCTGGTAATGGAATTTTCAGATAAGGAGAATTTACAGAAGGGGTGCCTGGGTGGACCCTGCATTGGGCTCTGTGCTGACAGCACAGCACAGAGCCTGCTTGGGATTCTCGCTCTCCCTCTCTGCCGCTCCCCATGCTCATGCTCACTCTCTCTCAAAATAAGTAAATAAACTTAAAAAAATTTATTAAAAAAAAGGAATTTACAGAAGACATAAATTAGAATAGAGGAAGAATCAATGGGCACTAAAACCTAAGAATATATGTAAACATATGGGAAAAAAATACAATCTTTTTTTTATAATCTCTATCCAATTTCTATCCAATTTAGAGGGCGTTGTTACAAATATCTAATTAACATCACCAGTCTATTGGATAAGTGGTCAAAGGAGATGAAAAAGAGGTTTAACAAGTATGTTATCTAACAACCTACTTCTTGGTTAAGAAATGCAAAGTAAAACAACTTTCAGCTCTTATATACCTTTTAAAGTCTCAAATATAAATGAAATATAAAAAGTATGGGTATTAGATGGGGCGCCTGGGTGGCTCAGTTGGTAAGCATCTGACTCTTGGTTTTGGCTCAGGTCATGATCTCATGGTTTGTGAGTTTGAGCCTTGAGTCGGGCTCAGAGCTACTGGTGTGGAGCCGGTTTGGGATTCTCTCTGCCCCTCCCCTGCTCTCCCTCTCTCTCTCTCTCAAAATAAATAAATAAAATTTTAAAAATGCTTTTAAGAAAAGTATGGGTATTTGAGAAGGCATTGACCATGGAACACAACACATCTGACTTCACCTCCTACCAGGTGTGAGTGCAGATGTTAATCTCTCTGTACCTCAGTTTCCTTATCTGTCCATATGAGACAGCAATAGCATATTATAGATTCATTGTGAGTATTAGATGAAAAGACATGGGAAGCCCAGAGCATAATATGGTTCTTACCAATAGTCTCATCATCCTCATCATCATTATCTTCATCATTATTACTTCATTTGCTGATATTATTATAGGCAGAATTGGAAAGGAGTCTAGCCCTTCAGGAGATTACTCAGAGCAATGTGTAATAAGAGCCATAAAGTTCCATATACTCTTTAAATCTGTTTTTCCATTTGTGGGAAGAAATTTAAAGAGAAAAAATTACCTGTTTAGAGATGTTTATAGCAAGGCTAATTATGATCCTCAAAGCTTGGGAACAACCTAATGCCCAGAAATGGGGGAGAGTTAAGTAAACAAAGTACAATAATACAAGATACTAAGTACAAAAGGAATATACAAAAATCATAATTTTACTATGTATTAAGAACCATTTCAAAAATATAATGGAAAAATGACACATAATAATCACAACTCTAAAATACCTACAAATTGGGGCCTCTGGGTGGTTCAGTCAGTTAAGCGCCCGACTTCAACTCGGGTCATGATCTCACAGTTCGTGAGCTCCAGTCCCGTGTCGGGCTCTATGCTGACAGCTCAGAGCCTGGGGCCTGCTTTGGATTCTGTGTCTCCCTCTCAAGATCTCTACCCCTTCCCCACTCATGCTCTGTCTTTCTCTCATTCTCTCTCTCAAAAATGAATAACATTGAAAAAAAATACCTAGAAATAAAATTAATAAAAAATATTCAAACTCCATTAAAATTATGTTTTACTGAAGGACATATCATTTTTTTGAAAATGGAGAGTCATATATGGATAAGAAATCTCAGTATTTCCTAAAAGTCAATTCTCTCCATATCGATCTATAAATTAAATGTAATTTTTATCAAAATCCCAATGGAGTTTTCTTTTTTTTTAATTTTTTTTTTCAACGTTTATTTATTTTTCGGACAGAGAGAGACAGAGCATGAACGGGGGAGGGGCAGAGAGAGAGGGAGACACAGAATCGGAAATAGGCTCCAGGCTCCAAGCCATCAGCCCAGAGCCCGACGCGGGGCTCGAACTCACGGACCGCGAGATCGTGACCTGGCTGAAGTCGGACGCTTAACCGACTGCGCCACCCAGGCGCCCCCCAATGGAGTTTTTTTAATTTAAAAATTGATTCTCTAGTTTCTCTGGAAGAGTAAATGTTTGAAAATAGCTAAGAAGGTTTTGAAAAACAACTGTAACAAAATAAAAATTGGCTTATAAGACACTAAAAGAACTATAAAACTATATAGTAAACAGGGTAGTATGGTACTGATCAGAAAAAAGACAACTAGATCAATGGAATGGAACAGAGTCCAGAAAGTAATCCAGGTTCATACTTACAGGATTTCACATGTGCTCAAGGTGGCATTTCTTAACTTCTCTTTTTTTTTTCTTTTTCTCTTTTCTTTCTTTCTTTTCTTTCTTTTCTTTCTTTCTTTCTTTCTTTCTTTCTTTCTTTCTTTCTTTCTTTCTTTCTTTCCATTTGATATCTTATTGTTAAGTAATCTCTACATGCAACATGGGGTTTGAACTCACAACCCCCAAGATCAAGAGTCGCATGCTCAACTGCCTGAGCCAGCCAGGTACTCCTCAGGGTGGCATTTCAAATCAGTGGGGGAAGACGAGATAATTCAACATAAACAGCAGAAGGATAATTGGCTTAATTACCCATAAACCATGGGTGATTTAAACATCTAAATGTAAAAAAACAAAACAAAACTATTTGTAAAAAATATATATAGAAAAATGTCTTTACAAACTTTGGGTAGGAAAGAACTTCCTTACTCTGACACAAAAACCTGGAAGCCATGCTGGACTGATGAGATTGTATGATGATTAAACACTTGTAAAGAGTGATGCCTTTCCTTATGGTCATCCTTCTCTCCTTGGAATCCCCAGGGGAGCAATAGCATGGGGTGAGAGATGGGAGTTGGGAGGCAAGTGGAGGGAGTCCAGGAAGGCCACCCAGGAGTCTTTTACTATGCTTTGCTTTGATCCTGAGCATTGCTCCCTGCTCAGATAAGCACAGTATTTCTAATTTGAAATGAATTTAAATGAAATGAAAACTCTCTTGTATCTTCTGCCAAACACCAACATAACTTTCAAATAGCAAAATAGCAAAAGAGACTATAAAGTTATGAGTGACGCACAGAAAACATTCACAACCTGGGCAACAAGGGGTTATTATTCACCAAATATCAAGTGTTCTTTTAAAATAAGAAAAAGAAAATAAAAAATAGAACTGACCAAGAAAGTGAATAGGCAATTCAGTGAGAAAGGAATACATGCTGTCAATAAACAAATAAGCATGCATTCAACCTCACTGCTAATTAGAGAAATGCAAATAAAGCAAGATGGTTTTTTTACCTAGCAACAGCAGCATATAGAGGGATGGATAGGTGGTGTGAACAGTCAGCAGAAAGGAGGGTTCAAAATAATTATGAAACATATCATCATGCTAATTCTAAAATATGTCATTGGCAAAATATTCTTCCCTATGGAGACAGGCCACTCACACTGTCTGTGTGTCAGCAGGCCCATATCAGAACAGCAAAAATGTAGAAGAGTGATAGCATCCCATGTTAGTATATGCCCACACACTGTTGGTAGAAGCATACAGCTGTTTTGGATGGCAAATTGGAAGGACTTAATATTTTATTTATTTTTTTTAATATATGAAATTTATTGTCAAATTGGTTCCATACAACACCCAGTGTTCATCCCAAAAGATGCCCTCTTCAATACCCATCACCCACCCTCCCCTTCCTCCCACCCCCCATCAGCCCTCAGTTTGTTCTCAGTTTTTAAGAGTCTCTTATGCTTTGGCTCTCTCCCACTCTAACCTCTCTTTTTTTTTTTTCCTTCCCCTCCCCCATGGGTTCCTGTTAAGTTTCTCAGGATCAATATTTTAAATCTGTATTTCCTTTGACCCAATAATTCCACTTTTTGAATCTAGAGTACTGAAATATCCCTAATATGTCTAAAGATATAAGTACAAAAAATTCACATAAACTTTGTAAAGGGGACAATTTGGGACACAACCCTAAGTACTAATCACTAGGGGGGTGGTAAATAAATTATGGTACATAGCAGAATTTTCCGGAATGGTTGGCAGACTGGACTAGATAACTCCTCAGATCTCTTACAATTTTCCAATTTTATGACCTTTAGGTTTTTGAGGACAGTTCCAAAAGAGGGGCTTCAAAAATAATTAAACCAATGACATCATTAACAGAATAACCATGCACTCCCCTAAGATAATCATTTAGAAGAGGAAATTAGTATTTTAAAATGTCTGACTGTGATATAATTGTATAGTTAGAGGCGTTGTAAAGATAGTACAGAGTTCCCACATACCTTTATCCAGTTTTTCCTAATGTCAACATTTTACATAACAATGGTATTGTTGTCAATAATGTTCATGCACTCACAACCTGTTGAATCAACAAAGCCAAAAGAACTAGTGATCTAATTCTATTTACTGCAAGTAATAAGACTCTGCTCCATTGGCAACAGAGGCTAATTATAGCAAAGAAACCAAAGTCGTCCTTCTCAGAGAGACTGACATTGAGGTGAAGAAAACATGTAGTTTGGTCACTGCTGCTTCTGTGCATCCTCAGAGTGGAACCAAACGTGGCTTTTATTAATGCTACCTCCAGTTCAACTATTTTTAATTTTCTAATTTCTGAAGTGAAAAAGGCTGAGGTTAGCAAACTGAAGCATTATCTTAATTGCTTTTAAAAACATCTGAGAAACTGCTATTTTCAGATTCTGTTAATTTAATAACAGTAGGCAAATCACAGTGAGTAAGCAGGTCAAGAACCTGAGAAGACTGAATGATAAAATTAAAACCTTAAGCACAAGCACTCTTACTTAACAGCTTGCATTATGCGTGCCAAGTGTGGTGAGTGTTGATGGTTCACCAAATGTTTTGTATGCCAGACACTTCAAAGAACATTCCAGAGAGATGGTCTGACTTACTGGAAGTTTGAAGGCTCAAACCCCATATTTTATCCTGCTTTATAAAAATGGTTTTTATTATGAAATATTAGGCATTTTACAGGATTAACTAATCCAGTTTCTACAACAGGTCAATAATAGAAATTTTAAAAAAGGAAAAAAAGAAAAAAAAAAAAAAAGAACAAAGCAGTGCCGTGGATGAAGAGACTTAAAAGATTTAACAACCAAATGCATTGTGCAGATCTTATTTAGATTCTGATTTGAACAAACCAACTATAAACAGACATTTTTGAGACATCAGAGAAATTTTGTAATGGAATTGGCATTAGATGTTAGCAATAAATTGTTAATTTTGTGAATATGGCTTTGTGGTTTGTAAGAAACTGTTCATATTTTGGAGGTGGTTCCTTAATGTATGAAGGGACAAAATTATATATTTAGAATCTGCTTTTAAATAGTTCAGCAAAGGGGGGAACCTGGGTGTCTCAGTTGGTTAAGTGTCCGACTCTTGATTTCAGCTCAGGTCATGATCTCACGGCTCATGAGTTTGAGCCCCACGTGCGGCTCTGTGCTGACAGCACAGAGCCTGCCTGGGATTCTCTCTCTCCCTCTTTCTCTCTGCCCCTCCACCCCTGCTTGCACACACTCTCATTTTTCTCTCAAAATAAACAAATAAACAAACAAATAAACTTAAAAAAAAAAAAGTTCAGCAAAGGAAGAAAAAAAGTAACAGATGAAGTAAATGTCAGCAAACTTAACAATCATTAAGTAATTCCCAAGGTAATGGGATGGGAATTAATTGTATTTATTTATTTATTTATTTATTTATTTATTTATTTATTTAGAGAGCGCGTGCACAAGTGGGGTAGGGGCAGAGAGAAAGGGAGAGAGAGAGAATTCCAAGCAGGCTCCACACTGTCAGTGCAGAGTCCAGTGCGGGACTCGAACTCACAAATTGTGAGATCATGACCTGAGCAGAAATCAAGAGCCAGATGCTTAATAGACGGAGCCACCCAGGCACCCTTGTACTTTTTTTAAATGAAAGTTTAAAATTTTCAAATCAAAAGTTCTCACAAGATACCCACAAAATTTAAATTGGGGGTGGAGTTAGTTATAACTCTAGACCTTCCAGACCTGTGAAAAGTCTATGATGGTCATCACAAACTGCACAAATGATCCTTTACAGATGAAGTTAAAATCTGTTTCATTTGCCGTTGTGGTTTTAGCAAACTCTCTGACAAGAATGAAACACCCTTTGAGCTCACCAAAAACCCCCATTTGCTAAAGTTGCTGTGAATGGGATCCCTGCTTCTTCTCTTGATCTCCTGTAGTCATTTCTACCTTCTGGCTAGAGTTACATTTAAAATCATAAATCTAGTCACCTCATTCTCTGCTTAAAACCCTTCAATGGATTCTAGTTTCTGGAATAAAATCAAAAGCTCTAACGTGGCTCATACAGCCTTATGTGAGCTAGCCTGTGTCTCTCCTAAGACCTCTGGGCTACGCACTGATCCCTCCTCACTGGCTTCTTTCAGCTCTTCACTACCAAGTTCTGTTCTGCCCCACGACCTTCCCAGACCCGGTCACCCCTCTTGGAACATCCTCCCCCAGCACATCTTCACAGGACACGCCCCCTCCATTTTCTCTCTTCTAGAAACAGTTCTTTTCTCTTTTAGCATTTTTCACAATTTATTTGGTTTTATTTATTTCATGTCTGTTTTCCCACTCTTCATGTGTATTCTGTTTATCATAATACAGCCAACAATATTCAATTTTTAGTGAATCAGTTAAGAAACATTTCTTCCCAAGCTTCTAGTCCCAGAACTACAGGAATATGGAAATTTAGTTTTGAAATATTAGTGAGAGGGAATTTGGTGAATATTATCCAAAAAAATTGGCTTAAACTTCAGAGGAATTATGGTTGAGGGACTGGGGGAGGGGGTGGGGGTAGGGTAGGAATGGTGGTGGGCATTAGAGGGGAGAAATATCAGAGTGTAGCAAGCATCAGAGTGTAGCAAATGATGATCAGGCTGCAGAGCAGCCTTACAAAAGGGAAATGTCAAGGTCACTGTGATTTTTGATGGGTTTGGATTCATAAACTTCCATTTCCCTGTGATGCTTTTTCTGTTCAGTCAGGGCCCTGATTTCCATCCCAGTTCTCTGCGATGAAACACTAACAAGGGTGGGATTAGAGGTGGGATGCAGACAACAGACCAGGGTCTCACTCCTATGCCAGGGAGCGAAAGTTGGTGGAATACACACAAACATGTACAGATCCACAATCACAAGATTTTAGCAAATTTCTTTAAAAATTGAGAGCTCAAGGGGGTACCTGGGTGGCTCAGTTAAGCATCTTGATTTTGATTTTGACTCTTGATTTCGGCTGAGGTCATGACCTCATGATTTGTGAGTTCCAGCCCCATATCAGGCTCTGTGCTGACACTGAGGAGCCTGCTTGGGATTCTCTCTCTCCCCCTCTCCCCCACTCATGCTCACTCTCTCTGTCAAAATAAATAAGTAAAAACAAAATTTTTAAATAAAAATTGAGAGTTCAAGCATCCAAAATTTGAATAAGACAGTTAACAAATCTAAGCCAGTGGACTTCTATGTGACTGTACAGCATATGATTATTTAAAAAATGTTAACACTATTTAGTGCTGATAATGTGCCAGGCACTATTGCAAGGGGTTTACAGCTATTGGCTCATTTAAAAAGTACATATTCTTTCTCAGGTTCTATGGAAAAGTTGTAAAAGTGATCATGTACTGATCACAAAGCAAGCCTCAACAAATAATGAAAATTCAATATCTTTACATCTAATCATATGTAGTAAAAGCACAGAAACATGTAAGACAGCAGGTTCCCTGACAAGGGTAAGGAGAGGCAGAGAAGGAGAGAAGGGGATGGGTGAAGCAGGGAAATATTAGCTCTAATGTTTTATTTGAGACGAAGAAAGGAAAGAAGGAAGGAGGGAAAGAAGAAATGATTGAAGGAAGAGGAAGGGAAATTTCTCTTAAGTGGTCCAAAAATAATCTGCATATGTAATACAGAGAGACAAGGATACGCAAGTGTGGCAAAATATTGACATTTGGTAAACGGTGAAAGGTGTGTGGGAACACTTTGTAGTATTTTTTCTATTTTTCTAAAAGTCTGAAATTAAGTTATAATTTCAAAGATTTTATAACAATTATAGTAATGTCAATTTATGGGTAAAGGAGTATCACATTATCTTTTTTTAAGTTTATTTATTTATTTTGAGAGTGAGAGAGAGCGAGAGAGCAAGTGGGGAGGGGCAGAGAGAGAAAGAGAATCCTAAGCAGGCTCCGCACTGTCAGCACAGAGCCCTACTTGGGGCTCAAGCCCACGAAACCATGAGATCATGACCTGAGCCAAAACCAAGAGTTGGACATTTAACTGACTGAGCCACCCAGGCATCCCCATGGAAAGACATTTTGATTAAATGTGATAGATGTTAGAAAATATTAGGCAGAGGAATGAAGTGGTAAATTGTAGTGATTTTATAGAATCACTCCACTTTGGTTATTCTATGGAGACTAGAAACTAGTGGGGTGCCTGGGTGGCTCAGTTGCTTGGGCGTCTGACTTCGGCTCAGGTCATGATCTCATGGTTCATAGGTTCAGGCCCTGCATCAGGCTCTCTGCTACCAGCACAGAGCCTGCTTGGGATCCTGTCACTCTCTCTCTCTTTCTCTCTCTCAAAATAAATAAATAAACTTGAAAAAAAAAAAAAAGAAAATAGACAACTAAGTAAAAGCAGGAAAACCAATTAGGAGGTTATTGCAGTATTCCAGATAACAAATAATAATAATGGTAATGTGGTGAGAGCATCTGGGATTTTTTTGTTTTTGCTTTTTTTTAGAGACAGAGTGAGTGGGGAGGGACAGAGAGAGGGAGAGACAGAATCCCAAGCAGACTGTGCACTGTCAGCGCAGAGCCTGACTCAGGGCTTGAACTCACGAACCGTGAGTGACCTGAGCTGAAATCAAGAGTTGGAGGCGTAACCGACTGAGCCACCCAGGTGCCCCACATTATCTTTTTTACCTTTTAAGTATTTAATAATTAAAAGAGAAAAAGAAAACAATTAAAATCAAGCATAGCAAATTGTCTGTAAGAGGAACCCCTGATGTCAGAAGAGACAAGTCTGTCGTTCCCCCACAGAACACTGCCTTTGAGTGACCTGAAATAGGGAGTTGTCAGGGGGCTCTGCGAGCAGAAGGGGCTGAGGGCTTGGTCCCCACTCTCCTCTGCAGCTGCTGGCCCTATGCAGGGAACAACCTGCCTGACTCTTCAGCCCTGGCTCCACATCCTGTTTATCTACATTTGGCAGTTTTTCTCTATGACGGGATAAATAGATTAATAAACATTAAGACACACCTAAAATTGTTGACCCATCATTCAATTTCTGTGCATGTATGCCAATGATGTTGTTACTATTTATAGGATGCTCACTGTAAACAAAGCACGGCCCTGGATATAGTAGAAAAGTATAAAAATAAATACAAGATGTAGCCAAATGCTCACTCCAAACCCACAACGTGACAGAGAAAGGAAAGGCACGGGTGCCTACATGTGCCAGAGGTTATACCTTCATTTTTGCTGCCTCACTTAATTTCCATACCAATTCCGTGAAATAGATTTTATTATTCCTATTTTATGCATAAGAACGTTGAGAGAAGTCATTAAATAGCCCAAATTACACAAGCACTAAGTAACAAAGTTTAGGCCTGTCCGATTCCAAAGTCCATGCTCTTTCCACATCACCATGTTTATAAAAGTCACAGAAACATACATACTGTAAAATTTCACTTACTCAACAGTCTTGGGGATGAGTCATGCTGGATGGATGAGTAAGTAAAAGGCCATTCTCTAGGCAACACCGTTCAAAGCCTTCTAAGGTTAGAGCAGAGAACACTGTAGAAGCCTCTGGGGAAGAGGATTTTCTTCCTTGCATTTCTTTTCTGTCTTGGGCTTCTGGCATTTGAAGCCCAGGACACCTGATGTCTGACATGTAGCTCCTGCAGAAGATGCCCGAAAATTCTTTTTTCCTTTTGGCTCTCTCAAAGT
The DNA here is from genome assembly GCF_014898765.1 of Herpailurus yagouaroundi. NCBI lineage: Eukaryota > Metazoa > Chordata > Mammalia > Carnivora > Felidae > Herpailurus > Herpailurus yagouaroundi. The sequence continues at coordinate 17,527,183 of NW_024412406.1, forward strand.
ACAAATGAGACAGACTGGCAATTCAGAAATAATTTTAGGACGTACAACAGGAGAACAAAACAAGAAATATTTACAGAAAATACAACTAGTGTATAAACAGTTGAATTTCCAAAGCACAGTTTTCTGATACAGATTGGGTTGGGCACCCACTCAGTCCTGAAAATTACAACACTGTCCCTTGGTCCCGAAGGGTGGTGTGGCTCTACAGGTCTGTTTCTCATCTCCTTTCTCAGTGTTTTGCTATCTCCTGGTCAGTCACCTTTCAGTATTTATCTTGTCCTTAGTCCTAGAAATGGGTCTAATAATTCATTCTATTCCTTCCATATATAACCACCCTGAATTTTAAGTTCCTCACCTTTATAATAAAAGGGAATACAAATAAATATCTGAGATCAAATGGAGAGATCATGTAGGTATGTGGTACATAATGAACACTCCTAAGTAATTTTTCTTCTCTTCCCCATCTCTGCACATGTGCATCATCATCATCCTGACAATAATAGCTGATGGTTGAGCATTTACTATGTCACAGGCACTGTTCTAAGCATTTTTCATGTCAATTAGTTTAATCCTCACCACAATCTTATGAGGTAGCTACAATGACCACTTCATTTTAATGAAAACACTTTCATTTAAAAGCTGGGACTCAGTCTAACCAGTTGAGTTCCAGAACTAGGACTAACTACCGCACTACACCACACACAAGGGACTCCTGTGTTGAAAGTTAGCCATATGGACCTTCAGATCCCTCCCCTCACTTTGCCTACAAGTTGACGCCAGAGCAAGAAGAAATAGAATACAGGGGACATAAAAAAGAGCCTACAAGTGTATCCACTCATATATAGTGATATAATTTACGAATAAAGGTGCAGCAACTTTATAATCATGGGTACTGTTTGAATTCTTAGACCAGGCATTTAAGACTTCCAAAATCAACTTAAAAAACATGTGTAAAGGTAGATTCATTTGGGGAGAAACATTACCAAGCATAAGTAACTTTGGAAAGGAAGGAATTTCATGTAGGAGGAAGTTGTGTTTTTTTTTTTTTTAAGTTTTTATTTATTTATTTTGAGAGAGACAGAGAAAGAGTGAGTGGAGGAGGGGCAGAGAGAAAAGGAGAGAGAATCCCAAGCAGGCTCTGCCCTGTCAGCGCAGAGCCCAACACAGGGTTTGAATTCACAAACCATGAGATCATGACCCTACCCGAAATCAAGAGTCAGGCGTCCAACCGACTGAGTCATCCAGGCACCCCAGGCAGAAGTTTTCTGCTTGTTGTTTATTTCAATGTCAGTTAAACTACATTAAAACAATTGCTTATCAGCAAATAGTGAATATTTTCCCATATCATTAGGATAGTGATTAAGAACAAGGGTTAAGAGCAGACATGGGTTGAATTCCAACAATACTACTTCACTAGCTGTTTGAACTGTTTTCTCTTCTATGAATGGGAGTGATACCTATCACCTAGGGATATTGTGAGACTTAAGACAATACAATTAAGGCGACTGGTACAGTGCCAGATTTGTAACAAGTACTCAATAAGGTAGTTTTCTTTTTATAACATCACTATAATGGCTAATGAGTATTCCATCTTATGGCTGTGCCAGGGTCCATTTAACCAGTCCCACACTGTTAAAAATCTGGAACATCTTCGATACTATTAATAAACAACAGCAAAATTTTCCCATACATTTCTGGTTATTTCTTTAGGATTAAATCTTACAAGTGATTTAGTCAATCAAAGAATATCCACATTGTAAACTTGTGACACACATTATCATATTATCAACCAGTATATAGTTTTACCAAGTTATTCAGAAATAATTTTAGTTCAGGGCACCTGGGTGGCTCAGTCGGTTGAGCGTCCAACTTCAGCTCAGGTCACGATCTCGCGATCCGTGAGTTTGAGCCCCGCGTCGGGCTGATGGCTCAGAGCCTGGAGCCTGCTTCCGATTCTGTGTCTCCCTCTCTCTGCCCCTCCCTCGTTCATGCTCTGTCTGTCTCTCAAAAATAAATAAACGTTAAAAAAAAATTTTAAAGAAATAATTTTAGTTCAAATATATATTGAAGGGACTTAATCAACTCTTGCCAACAACAGACATTTAAAAGAAATATCCTAATTTTATGGGTCTCCCCAAATCTCATGTTGTTATTTATTAGATGTTTCAATTTCTTTTGTTAAATTATAAAGGTCCTAGGCTCCATAAATTAAAGTATGAGACTGGCAGAAAAATAACTGAGATAGGCAAACGTTTTAATGTAGCATGTTACAGATGGGGTATTTCAAGCCATTCATGAGGGGGTGAGTTTTTCCAATGGTTTTCAAAGTACACCCTTTGGGGAGGGTGGAAAAGGGGGTAAGTACTGCTGGCAAGTTGGAATAATTCTCATTCGTTCCCATTTCAATCACATTGGTCTGTTTTACATATTGAACTTATTGGTAAATTGATCTGGAGGATTCTGGACCTGAAAACAAAACCAAAAACATATTTAATGCAAGGTTTTGGGACAACCGGTATTTTGCAATATAAAATAAGTAAATAAAATCATTTGAATCTTTCCCTCACATCCTATGCAAAAATACATGTCAGCTGGACTAAAACACTAAATGGAAAACACCTCCATAATTACCAGAGAATATGGGAGAGCATTAACTCCTTTTTAAGCATACTGATGAAAGTAGAGGCCATAATGAGGGGCACTATTTCTCTGTGTTGGTTTTTCCTAAAAATATGTGCCTCTGACAGATTCAAATGTTTTTGTGGCTAACAAAGTGCAGAAATGCTACATATCAATAATACTGCCAGGGTGGCTTAGGGTATTAACATCCCTGTTATCTCTATCAGCACACCCAGATTACCCCAAAATGTACACTGTAAACAAAATAATGTCCAAAATGAAAAATGTAATACATTCTAGTATCTTAAGCTGCTAGCAGACTCTTGCCATTAAACCCTTCCTCTCCCTAGACATTTTGGAGGCATCACTGCTTTTTCTCTGGAGTCACAGTATCATCAGCATAGAATGGCTCTGAAAGTCCTCAGTAGAAAAACTAACTTTATTTACTCATTGTTTACTAAACTTACTTCACTGTAGAAGCCTCCACTCAACATGATACCCATTAATATCCATAGAATTTGTGGACACACTTAGCAAATGCCAGGCTGAAAATTAATATATGAATGGGAAAATGCTAGGCAAGAGGTGTCATGAAAGACACTCTGTCCATTTATTGCTATTTTACCAATGTCCAAATTGAGGCACTCTCCAATGTTGTGATCTGCTGACACCTAGTGCTGATGCTTTAATTTAGTACATGCATACATAATCTTCAATAATTTCCTGTCCACCTAAATAAAAACCCCTGCTTGCAGACTGCCTTGGATTTATATTCTTGTACATCATAATTATAACACACTTATATACTGGAATATTATGCAAGGATTTATGTAAATAATCTAAAGGACTAAGAAAGTATGTCACCTTGTACTTTTGCTCTTCTCTTACCCATTCACATATGTCTTATGAGACTATACATATAAAAAAATGTAATGCTTATTCTGACTCTTTATGTCATACCCACGAAAGGAACTGAATTAGACCATGTTTAGGAGATAGAGCCGGAAGGTTCAGACAGAGAGATCAGGCCATTCTACAAAAACTCAAGAATGTTACCGGGATGAGGATAAAGTGTTTCTTTCAGTAAACCCTTGAACTTTACTTTCTTTTACCCCCAAAGTACCCTTTGAGTTCTAAGTAAAGGGAAAAGAAAAGGAAGAAGGAAAAGTAATAAAACTGCAGTGATAAGTATTCTCCTGCTGCACAGACATTGGTTATTTGGTCCAGCCATTTAAAATTAATGTTAGTTTGAATTGCAAGCTGTTAGGCTTACGAAGATTAAGATGCAACTTCTGATCTTTATTAACTGTGTCTCTGTATGTTTACTTTAATAATGTCAATGCAAATGACACCTGTTTGTACAAATACACTGTATTAATATCTTCCAGGTTTCCTGCCGCTAGTTTGAGAAGATTAGATCACATATTTCAATAAAAATTCTAGTGCTACAAAATCCTGGAATGCCAATTTTGAGGATCACCTGATAACTGTAAAGTGGTCACTCATAAGATAGGGTTAGTATTTTTGAGTATTTGACATTCTCTTTTTTTTAAGTAAGCTCTATACCCAACATGGGGTGTGAACTCCGGACCTCAAGATCAAGAGTCACATGCTCTACCAACTGAGCCAATCAGGCATCCCCCCTTTAAGTATGACATCTTAGTTAAGTAGTATCAAATCTGAGTATTGCTGGAAACCATAAAGCAATTCCTTACTGTGGGAGGGGCTCCTGGGTGGCTCAATTGGTTGGGTGTCCGACTTTGGCTTAGGTCAAGATCTCGCCGTCCATGGGGTTGAGCTCCATGTCATGGAGCTGTTAGCTCAGAGCCTGGAGAGGTGTTAGTCTGAGCTGTTAGCTCACAGCCTGGAGCCTGCTTCAGATTGTCTCCCTCTCTCTCTGCCCCTCCCCCACTCTCACTCTGTCTCTCTCTCAAAAATAAAATAAAAACATAAAAAAAATTCCTTACAGTGTATTTGCTAGTTCACTTACAGCTACTAAGTTCAGAATATATGAGAGTGTGTGTGTTTGTGTGTGCACACATGCATGCATGCTTTGTGCAATTTCTGTTTCTAACTGAATGTAGCACTGGCAGTTAAAGGCCTAGTTCTTTTGAGTTTGGCAAGTCTAGGCTACCGTGTGACATGTGATGACCTAACTCTATCAAAATTACCGTGAAATCTTTATCTATATGTTTTGTCATGATGTTCTTTGGTTTTTACCTGATACAAACAAAATCCTAAACTCTACATGAATTCAGGCATTCAAAACTTCATGTTTTAAGGTGCTCATTTAGGAAATCATAAATATTGTTTTCGATTAGTATCAAAATTACAACACAAAAATTTTTAAAAGTTTTTAGAGAATTTGTGGATTTTCAATGAATGCATGCTTCGATCTCAGGCTGAGAAACACTACCATGGATGACAGCCATTCATTCATTCAACAATATTTATTGAGGCTACTGTGTGCCTGGCACAGGGAATCTAACAATCAACAAACTGCCTGCCCTTATGAACAGCCTTACAGTCTAATGCGGAAGAAGGACAATAGACAAGTAACTATATAATTTCAGATAGTGATTAGTGCTATAAAGTGAGCAGGATAAGGAAATGGAGAGAGAAAAGGACAGAGGTTGGCAGGAATGGCATCTTGCTGGAGCTGACATTTGAGCAGACACCTAAAATGATTACCTGGGAAAAATTTTCCAATCAGAAGAAGAGCAAGTGCAAAGGCCCTGAGACAGGAATGTATTGGAGTGTTTGAGGACTAACAAGGTGGTCAGTGTGCCAAAGCATCCAGCCAAGGAAATGTCTGAAGTACCCAGGCGCCAGATCACAAAGGGTCCTATGATGTTGTAGTAATGACTTTGGTGGTTCCTAAGGAAAAAATGGGATTGCAGAAGGCATGCTTTAGATAGACTAGAGGTGGAACTTCTGTCCCTGGAACTCAGCCCTTTTTTTTTCTTTTACTTTTCATTTTTATTTATTTATTTATTTTAATTTTTTTTCAACGTTTTTTATTTATTTTTGGGACAGAGAGAGACAGAGCATGAACGGGCGAGGGGCAGAGAGAGAGGGAGACACAGAATCGGAAACAGGCTCCAGGCTCTGAGCCATCAGCCCAGAGCCCTACGCAGGGCTCGAACTCACGGACCGCGAGATCGTGACCTGGCTGAAGTCGGACGCTTAACCGACTGCGCCACCCAGGTGCCCCTCTTTTACTTTTTAAAATCAACTTTATTGAGGTATAATTTACACACACAAATGCACCCCTTTTAAGAATTCAGTTGGATGAGTTTTGGCAAATGTATATATCCATATCCTCATCACCATAATCAAAATAAAGAATATTTCCATCATCCTAAAAAAGCTCCCTTGTTCCCTTTTTCAGTCTGCATCCCTTGACCCAGCACCAGAACCAGGAACTCCCTGGAATCTGGGGAATCATTATTTTTAATGAAGACTTAGAGCTGTAAGGACCTAGATCTGTGCTGACAATTGAGAGCCACTAGCCACATGTGGTTACTTAAATTTAATTAAAATTGAATAAAGTTGGGGCACCTGGGTGGCGCAGTCGGTTAAGCGTCCGACTTCAGCCAGGTCACGATCTCGCGGTCCGTGAGTTCGAGCCCCGCGTAGGGCTCTGGGCTGATGGCTCAGAGCCTGGAGCCTGTTTCCGATTCTGTGTCTCCCTCTCTCTCTGCCCCTCCCCCGTTCATGCTCTGTCTCTCTCTGTCCCAAAAAAATAAATAAACGTTGAAAAAAAAAATTTAAAATTGAATAAAGTTAACAATTCAGTTTCTGGGCGCCTGGGTGGCTCAGTCATTAAGCATCTGACTTCAGCTCAGGTCATGATCTCATGGTTCGTGAGCACAAGCCCCACATCTGGTGAGCATGTGCCCACGCTGCAGGTGAGCTAACGCTCCACTGGGTGTGTTCCAATTTTTTCTCTCTCTCTCCCCCCCCCCCCCCCCGGGATTTTCTCTTTCTCTGCCCCTTGCTCACTTGTGCATGCTCTCTCTCTCAAAAACAAAACAAAACAAAACAACAACAACAACAACAAAAACCCAATTCAGTTCCTAAGTTGTACTAGCCACATTTCAAGGGCTACGCTAGTGGCTGCCATATTGGACAGGACAGGCATAGGACTTTTCCATCATTGCAGATAGTTCTATTTGGCAACGCACAGTTGTTACCCAGGTGGAATCTGACCTTTGCCACGTGAAAGTAGGCTAAGCATCCTGAAAACTGAGTAAACCATACAAGTCACATTACCTAGTTTTATGTTACTATCTGTGTTTATTACCTTTATCACCAAATAATTTTAAAAGCCCACGTATGGGCCAGAGTGTTGAAGGAGGAGAAGTGTTCACTGGGATGGCATAACAACAGTAATTATGAGGTTGTTTACTACATAGAAATTCTTCCTCCTTTATAAGTTTAAAGGAGGTCCTATTTTTTTTTTACGTTTATTTATTTATTTTGAGAGAGAGAGCAAGCGAGGCAGGGCAGAGAGAGAGGGGAGAGAAAGAATCTAAACCAGGCTCTGAACCATCAGCACAGATCCATGGGCTCAGAACATGACCCGAGCTGAAACCAAGTATCAGACACTTAACCGACTGAGCTACCCAGGCACCCCAGGATCCTACTTTTATTAAGGGAAAGGGTGATTTCTTTTATAACTCATAAGGCACCATTTTAAGTAAAATTAAATCTTAAAATCATGGTCTTACTAAATTACATTTTTTTTTCTTTTTTGAAAGGGGGGGGTTCAAAGCAAATATGCTGAAATATTAACATATGTTCAACCTGGTAGTCGGTGCATGAGTATTTTTATATAATTTTTCTGTACACTTAAAATGTTTGAAATATTTTAAAAGAAAAAAATGTAGGCTTTCATTTTAAATGTTGGACAAGAATATTTAATGTTATCAAAATTGTTCATGATTTGATTAAACAATTCAGGTTAAAAGTAGTTTACCACACTAGTACAGCATAATGGTCAGTATGACAGAAGACTCATTATAGTAAACATAATGATTAAGCATACAGGCTCTGGAGCCAGACTGCTTGGGTTTTAATCCTAAGTATGCCACTTACTAGCAATGAAACACTGAACAAATTAAATAACCTCTCTGTGCCTCAGTCCTCATCAGTAAAATAAAAATAATAATAATAGTACCTGGCTCAAAAAATATTATAAGGATTAAGTAAATATATGTAAAGACCCTGGCACATAATAGATCCCTAATTAGTGTTAATTTAATAGCTACTATTATGGTGATGATAACGATGATACAATTTTGGTTTCCTAATACTTTTAGAAAAAAGTAAATTGAACAGTCCATTAAAAATGTTAATTGTAGGGGCGCCTGGGTGGCGCAGTCGGTTAAGCGTCCGACTTCAGCCAGGTCACGATCTCGTGGTCCGTGAGTTCGAGCCCCGCGTCGGGCTCTGGGCTGATGGCTCAGAGCCTGGAGCCTGTTTCCGATTCTGTGTCTCCCACTCTCTGCCCCTCCCCCGTTCATGCTCTGTCTGTCTCTGTCCCAAAAATAAATAAACGTTGAAAAAGAAAAAAAAATGTTAATTGTAACCTTCTAATTGATAAGACTAATTTTAATTTTTTTACTTATTTTCTAAACATTCTATGTAAATTCCTGTTGTACTTAAAACAACAGAAACCAAAGTCTGGGTTTTAAGTCCTTCCCCAGATATGACCCAGAGTCTGATAAACACTAATTTCCCATGTATGATCCTTGGACCAGCAGTATCAGCAATACCAAAGAACTTGGTAGAAATGCAAATTCTCAGGCTCCATCCCAAATGCACTCATTCTGGGGTGGAGCCCAGCAACCCACTGTTACATTCGATTCTGATGATCACTAAAGTTTGAAAACTATAGTGCTAAAGCATAACCTTTAACTCTACTTGACCTCTTTCACCTTTACATAATAAGAAATACTGCCAATCATTCTTCTTCAAATACTCTCTGCAAATACTCTCTGCAACTCTTGTTCACAAAGTCCTTCTTCCACCCTTTGAAATACCTTTCATGAGCCTTTTGAGAATATCTCCTCTCTGTCGCCAGTTACTGCCTGACACAGAAAACGCAAATGCTTTCTGGAGCCAAGCAGGTAATATGTCTCAAGGGACCTGGTATATGACCTTAGAGAGAGAACTGCTGGCCACTGCACAAAGATGTTCACATTAAAAAAAAAAAAAAAAAAAGTTAAACTGCTGCTGGCCAAACAAAAACACATGTAAGCCAAGTTTGGCCACTGGCCACCAGTTTGCACTCACTTCTTGGCTAATTCTCTCTCAAATCACTAAGCAGCTGTGATGTAGTGGAAAGAGTGAGTACTAAACATGGAAGAAAACCTTGATTTGAAGCCCAGCTCTGCTACTTGCTAGCTGGGTGGTAATAATGATGATGATAATGTTAACCTTCCAGAGTTAAACCTATCTCACAGGACTGTTTTAAAGACTAAGATAATATTCTGAAAAACACTCCCCCTACAACAAGCCCTCAATTTTTCATAGCATTTGTGATATTTATTTTCTTATACTGTTTTGATTGATTACATACTTTATTCTACCTATATTTATGAACAATTGAGTTTAGCCTATTTCTTCTATTAGACTTGGAGTTCCTCGGCATCAGGGATGGCATTCTGCATCCTTTCAAGTTCTCACGATACCTACTTCAGTAATTAAGTCTCTCTCACATATCCACCCTCAGCTTCAACAAAAGCTGATGACTCAAAGTCTGATTATCTGGAGTAGAGATCTGGAGGAACACAGTCAACTCTTAGTACAGATGTATATTTCATATAAGAAAGTATGTGGCTGACTTATAACAATCCCCAAAGTTATGATTCCCTTCCTTTTCCAATATAAAAGAAAAACAATAATGGTTATGCTCTTGTTAAGCGGATGCCTCTTGCTTTTACATTTACTAGGTTTATTAAAAGCAATATAGGAATTTTAGGGGCGCCTGGGTGGCTCAGTTGATTAAGTGTCCAACATTGGCTCAGGTCACGATCTCACAGTTTGTGAGTTCAAGCCCTGCATCAGGCTCTCTGTTGTCAGTGCAGGGCCCACTTTGAATCCTGTCTTCCTCTCTCTCCACCTCTCCTTCTCAAAAATAAATACACATTGAAGAAAAAAAAAAAAAAGTAATACAGGAATTTTAGAAGTGCCATACTAGAAATTTACGGGGAAAAAGAGGGTTTCAGTTTTAACTGCATTTTGTCAATTCAGATAGAGGTGATGCTGGGGTAATGGTGATAGAAGAGGTATATATCAGAGCAGCTAACATTAGGGGCTCAGCTCATTTTCCCGTAGGGAATACTGAGATGAGAATAAGAACTATTAGTGGGGCACCTGGTGGCTCAGTCGGTTAAGCATCTGACTTTGGCTCAGGTCATGATCTCACGGTGTATGAGTCTGAGCCCTGCATCAGGCTCTCTGCTGTCTGCTTCAGATTCTGTCTCCCTCTCCCTCTGCCCCTCCCCTGCCACATTCTCTCTCTCTCTGTCAAAAATAAATAAACTTTAAAAAAAGAAAAACTATTAGAAATCTCATCAAGATCTTTTAAAAGTTATTAGGCAATTAAGATCACGGATTTGGGGAAGAAGAGGAAGGAAGCATGTATATCTCACATAAGCAAGTTAGAAGCTTGCTGCACTCCTATGGCCTTATAAGAAACAGCATGTCATATTTTGTCCTAACAAAATTTTCTTACTTTACAGGTACCCATGCCTTCTAAATGCCTGTAAAAAAATAATTCACATATTGAACGTGGCATGGTTAATGCCCCTTTATTTGTTAGCCTTCTTACTTTCTGAACTTTGCATCTATAGACTCATTAAGTGACTTGAAGGTTAAATGACCCAATTTAATTCTAGAATTGATCGAAAACTTAACTCCTTTCCCTCCTCCTATGAACTGTGCTTTATATCAGGGTATTTTATTTTTTTCCTTTCAAAAGTATCATTCTTATAATTAGAACTATAGTAACAAATGGGTTTAAATGTCAGATTTAGTTTTGGAAGAGTATTTCTAACTAATCAAAGTTCCACATGGGGAAATGAACATTGGATGAGTCAAATGGATTGTGCTTGACAAACCAGCAAAAGGCTACCCATTTTTTCAGTAAGGTGGGAAGTGGTTATTTTGTCAAGTGTGATTTAGAATGACATATTCAAATGTGATTTAAAAAATCTATTTCACTATTCATATGTATTATCAGTAAAGAAAATTTAGCTTGGTGATGTCAAAACATAAAAGTGCATGCCCATGTGCACACTGCTGTCATTTTTCATGTGTTTTGAGGCTTTCATAATTCAATTCTTTGGATTCTGTATGACGAAAATAAAATTTCACTGAAGGTGTAACTTCTCAGTAACAGTAGACAATAATTTCCACCTACTAGGCATATTCAATTTCTCAACTTAAAAACACTCAATTAAAAACCAGTTCCAAGACCATGTATGTAGTTACCACCAAACTATTGTCAGAATAGAAATAAACAACTTTTTCTGCATGAATTAAGAAAAACTTTATTTAAAAAAATTATTTTTTCAATGTTTATTTAATTTTGAGAGACAGAGAGTGAGAGTGTGAGTAGGGAAAGGGCAGAGAGAGAGGGAGACACAGAATTCAAAGCAGGCTCCAGGCTCTGAGCTGTCAGCACATAGTCAGACACAGGGCTTGAACCCACGAATCATGAGATCATTACCAGAGCCAAAGTCGGACGCCCAACCGATTGAGCCACCCAGGAGCCCCAAAAAACTTTATTGAAAATTATCCCTTTCAAGATAAGTAACATTACCTATCTTGTATTACGGTAACATCATTTGCGCTGTGGGCCAGGAGAATTGGATAAGAGAATAATGTTTAAATAATTTCTCTTTCAAACATGTCATTTCTTTTGAAGAAAACTGTAGACAATAATTAAGGTGGAAGTCAGTAGTAATACCTTTTAGGAGTGTCTCACAGATGGTTCATTTCAAAGCATCAAATTCTATTTACCCAAAAAACCTAGTAAGGTAAACAATTCCCTTAGCAGCTACAGAAGACTCAAATGGCCTCATGGACTGCACTGATGTATCTATTTTGTCCCAGACGTTTCAGAAATTTTGAGATAGTTCACTTATCTAAGGTTTCAAAAAGCAAGACTTTCCAGAATAAGTGAAAGGGGCTCACTGTACAATAATAATTAAAACAATACTAGCTTTCAATTAACATATCAATGTGTTGTGCATGAAGAGGCAATTTCCAAGCACACAATAAAATAAAGCTCTGTTGCCTCCTTAAGGGTAAACATCCTTATCACTCCTTCCCCCTAAGAGATCCAGAGGCCTAACAAAAGGTGTGAGCTTAACAGCTCTTTTCTTTTGTAGAAAATAGTATAAAAAACACTCTCTGGGTCTGAGATACACTGGTGGTTTGACCTTGGACGAGTCACTTAATTCCTAGTCTGTTTCCATAACTGTAAATGGAGTCGACAATACCTGGTATCGTATTACAGGATTGGTGCCAGAATGAAATGATATATGTGAACGTATTATGTAAACTATAAAGCAACAGTAACCGGAAGTTAGTTATTATTTTATATAATACTGGCCTAAACTTTCCTGCTATGTCCCGTCTGCAATATGGGTACATATCTAGATCTGAATGCCTAACCGTCGCTTGCTGGCTGTGTGAACCTAAGGAAGTCACTTCCTTTTGGGCATGTTTTCTAACAAGGTTTTTATGAAGAGCAAATATAATGTGTACGTAAAGATTGAGGCAGAAATATATTAAGAACTTAATAAATGATAGCTATTATTAGTTTTGAAGAGAGGATCGTAAGTAAATTATATCTAATTAAAAGCCTTTGCATGTATATACAACTCTACACGCATCCAAAGTACTGTTATTTGTTCTGTAAACTGCAAAGACGTACAAGGAACTAGGAAACAAATGGCGCCTCAGTGACCCTCAATACAGAAGGGGAATAAGGCAGAGAAGGGGACTTAGGCGCCTCAGTAGCTTGCAATAGCGGTAGGAATGAGAGGAGAAGTATGGCAGAAAAAAAGACCTTAAGAAATACTCCGAGAATCAATTCATTGTTTACCCCCCGCCCCCCTCCCTTCTCTCTTACGACCTCCGGCCTAGATTAGGCCATTTCATTCAACTTCCCAGCCCGCTATGCCGCTGGACATTTATTTACTGTACCTTCTTCACTGAGAGCCTTTCAATTCCCCTCCCCTTCTATGAGTCGTGAACTTCAGACCCTCGGCTTCCAACACCCATTCCCTTTAATTCTGTTTTTTACCAAGCTTCCCTGTATCCTTCTCTCCGCCTAAGGGGGAAGTGAGGCTGAACGCACCGCAGGGCATCCTAGGAAATGTGGTCTCTCATTCTCTTTTGCTTGAGCCCCAGAGTGAGGAAGACGACAAAGAAGATCCAGTTAAAACTACAACTCCCGGCAAGCAACACGAATGACGATCTCCTTTCTGCCCCCCCTTCCTATTGCCTTCCTCTTCCTCCTCTCCGCCGGTGCTGAACCGCATGGCCTCACGGTATTGTAGTTCTTTGCGGATCCAAAATCCTAGCATTCAATGGCCCGGAGAGAGGCTGCAAGACTCTAATTCCCAGAGGGCAGAGCGGTAGCTGCGCCTGCGCACTCCCAGTGAGGGCGTGTATGTCTGTGTGTCTGAGGGAGAGAGAGAGCGAGAGTGAGTGAGTGTGAGTGCTGGGTAGGGTGGTGGCCGTTACGTTCGGGGCAACGGCTACGGCAGTGGAGAAGTAAGAAGAGAAACAACGTCCGGCGCTTCCGCCTTCGCTTAGGAGGAGGAGGAGCTGGTAGGGAAAGGAAAGTGATTCGTCCTGGGCCTGGACTAGACAGAGTCGGGCCGGTGGGTGTCTGGGCTATGAGCCTTTGAGGGTCGCTTGGGACGCGGAGCGAGACACGAGAGCCGAGAGGTATGTCTCAGCCGCCCCCGCCGCCTCCGCTGCCGCCGCCACCTCCTCCCCCTGAGGCTCCGCAGACTCCGCCGTCCCTGGCGGCGGCGGCGGCGGCGGCTCCTTCGGGGGGGCTCTCGAAACGGAGAGACCGGAGAATCCTCTCTGGGAGCTGCCCGGATCCGAAGTGCCAGGCGCGTCTGTTCTTCCCGGCCTCCGGTTCTGTCAGCATCGAGTGTACCGAGTGCGGACAGCGGCACGAGCAGCAACAGCTGCTGGGGGTGGAGGAGGTGACCGACCCGGACGTAGTGCTACACAACCTGCTGCGGAACGCGCTGCTTGGGGTGACAGGGGCACCCAAGAAGAACACGGAACTGGTAAAGGTGATGGGCCTTTCTAACTACCACTGCAAATTGTTGTCGCCCATATTAGCTCGCTATGGAATGGATAAACAGACAGGCAGGGCTAAGCTTCTCCGGGACATGAACCAGGGCGAACTGTTCGATTGCGCTTTGCTAGGTGACCGCGCCTTCCTCATCGAACCAGAGCATGTTAACACAGTGGGCTATGGCAAGGACCGCTCCGGAAGCCTCCTGTATTTGCATGACACACTTGAGGACATCAAGCGGGCCAATAAAAGCCAGGAATGCCTCATTCCAGTTCATGTGGACGGGGATGGACACTGCTTGGTGCATGCTGTGTCCCGTGCTCTAGTAGGCCGGGAGCTCTTCTGGCATGCCTTGAGAGAGAATCTTAAACAGCACTTTCAGCAGCACCTGGCCCAATATCAAGCCCTGTTCCATGACTTCATTGATGCCGCTGAATGGGAGGATATTATCAATGAGTGTGACCCTCTGTTTGTACCACCTGAGGGTGTTCCCTTGGGCCTGAGGAACATCCACATATTTGGCCTTGCCAATGTATTACATCGCCCTATTATTCTGCTAGATTCTCTCAGTGGCATGAGAAGCTCTGGTGATTATTCAGCCACCTTTCTGCCTGGGCTCATCCCTGCAGAGAAGTGCACAGGGAGAGATGGTCATTTGAACAAACCAATCTGTATTGCATGGAGTAGCTCTGGTAGAAACCATTATATCCCCTTGGTAGGCATAAAAGGGGCTGCTTTGCCCAAATTGCCTATGAATTTGTTGCCTAAAGCGTGGGGTGTGCCTCAGGACCTTATTAAAAAGTACATTAAACTTGAGGAGGATGGTGGTTGTGTTATTGGAGGAGACAGAAGTTTGCAGGATAAATACTTACTTAGGCTTGTGGCTGCTATGGAAGAAGTCTTTATGGACAAACACGGTATCCATCCTAGTTTGGTTGCTGATGTCCATCAGTATTTCTACAGGAGGACTGGGGTGATAGGAGTTCAGCCTGAAGAAGTTACAGCAGCTGCTAAAAAAGCAGTAATGGATAATCGCCTTCACAAATGTTTGCTCTGTGGTGCCCTTTCTGAACTTCATGTTCCTCCAGAGTGGTTGGCTCCAGGAGGGAAACTGTATAACCTGGCAAAAAGTACTCATGGACAGCTGAGGCCTGACAAAAATTATAGCTTTCCCTTGAACAATTTAGTTTGCTCATATGATTCAGTGAAAGATGTTCTGGTACCAGACTATGGATTGAGTAACCTGACAGCCTGTAATTGGTGCCATGGCACATCTGTGCGAAGGGTCAGAGGAGATGGGTCTATTGTGTATTTGGATGGGGACAGAACTAATTCTAGGTCCACTGGTGGCAAATGTGGTTGTGGATTCAAACATTTTTGGGATGGTAAAGAGTATGACAATCTACCAGAAGCTTTTCCTATTACTTTGGAATGGGGTGGAAGAGTGGTCAGAGAAACAGTATATTGGTTCCAGTATGAAAGTGATTCATCTTTGAATAGTAATGTTTATGATGTTGCAATGAAACTTGTTACCAAGCACTTTCCAGGTGAATTTGGGAGTGAAATCCTAGTTCAGAAAGTTGTCCATACTATACTGCATCAGACTGCCAAAAAGAATCCCGATGATTATACTCCTGTAAATATAGATGGTGCTCACGCCCAAAGAGTTGGAGATGTACAAGGACAAGAGTCAGAGTCTCAGCTCCCAACTAAAATTATTCTTACTGGACAGAAAACAAAAACTTTGCACAAGGAGGAGTTAAACATGAGTAAAACTGAAAGAACTATTCAACAGAATATTACGGAACAGGCTGCTGTAATGCAGAAACGGAAAACAGAGAAGTTAAAACAAGAACAAAAAGGGCAACCCAGGACTGTTTCTCCTAGTACCATTCGTGATGGTCCGTCCTCTGCACCTGCTACCCCTACCAAGGCTCCATATTCACCAACAACTTCAAAGGAAAAGAAGATCCGAATAACAACTAATGATGGACGACAGTCCATGGTTACACTTAAATCTTCAACAACCTTTTTTGAACTTCAAGAAAGCATAGCCAGAGAATTTAACATTCCTCCATATTTACAGTGTATTCGATATGGCTTTCCTCCTAAAGAGTTAATGCCACCCCAGGCAGGAATGGAAAAGGAGCCGGTTCCTTTACAGCATGGTGACAGAATTACAATAGAGATTCTAAAAAGTAAAGCGGAAGGTGGTCAGTCTGCTGCAGCACACTCTGCCCACACTGTGAAACAAGAAGAGATTGCTGTTACTGGTAAACTATCCAAGGAACTTCAGGAGCAAGCTGACAAAGAAATGTACTCCTTGTGTCTTTTAGCAACATTAATGGGTAAGATCATTTTAACTCAGATGGTATTTCTTAATTGTGAATATTTTTCTGTTGTCTTCATGAAAAACAATCTGTGATCATTACAAAAACGATTTGATTATATAAATATTTTAGGAAGAGATTATTTTCTTCCTCCTAAATAGATGGATGTTAGCATGATTCTCCATTGAGTAAGCATTAGGACAACTAAGAAAGTGAAAGTAGTCCATTAACTGTCACCAGATTATTTAAATATAACTTATTCTCATATTTTTTTAATAGCTTATAATGTAGCTATTTAAAGTCTTTTAAAATATTTTCCCCCCAGGGCTGTATTGAGCCTGGTCACTTTGTCCCTTTTCATTTATTTTAAAATTTTCTTTTCCTGCATGTCATGTGATTTCAGGACTTCCTGTTTGATGAATTGCAGTTTCTGGTGTTTATATTCTCACCGCACTCCCACCTAATAGTCTCTGTCCTCCATTTCCTGTTCTTCCTTTCCTAGTTCATCACATTTTTATTTGTACATTAGGATTTGTGTTTAAGTAATTTCCTTGCTCAGTGACTCTTTGCTTTCAAACATATTGTACTATTATAACTCCTGAGAAATACAAGAAACAGAGGTGGATGTTAATGTGTTTCTTAAGAAGCATTTCTTTTTAATAATTCAGCATAAATTAAAAATATCAACCAAATATGTAAACTAAAGCTTTAGATGATTTGGGATATGATCCAATGGTGCACTTTTTACATTGTTTTTATTTGCTTACTCTTTGTTTTTAAATCACTGTTAATATGCTTTACTAAGGCTTAAAGTAGAGTTAAAATTTATATTACATATTAGAAGAGCCTTATTTTTGCTGAGATTAGAGTTTTTAACTAGAAAAGTGATCTGGGTTTTGATTCTGTTTTCTAAGAGTACTAAGTATCAGTGAGTTGGGCCTTGACCTACCAAAATAAAGATTATTCCTGGCTTGTTAAATTTGGGGGCCTAGAAGTTAATAGGAGATCTAAAAGCCCTGTACACATTAATAACTTGATATTGATATTGTAGATTTTATTTTGGCAGACATAGCCATCAAATCGGGGGATATGTCAAGAAATGTACTAGGCACTGTGTGTATTTCTATCTCTTAGAGTTTTTAGTTTCTTAGAGACTGCATGAAATATAGGAAAGATTGTGTGATCTTTGGAGTCCGAAAGACCTCGAATTTGAATCTTGGCTCCACTACTTATTAACTTAGTGATTCAGGCAAGCTGCTTAACTCCCCGATACTTCAGTTGCCTCTTTACAAAATGCCTTTTGTGGTTGATACACAGGGCAACAGTAAAATCCTCCTAGAACTGTGAAAATCAAATAACATCAGCAAAGAATGGATAAAATTAGATACATGCAGAAGGTAGTTTAAAAACTGGCAATCTCCCAGGTCAAAAACAGGAAAAGAAAAGATCTTCCTCAGTAGAAGATGAACTCTTGAGGATGTGGCTCATTTCTTTTCTAACCTTGGATGCTCAGTACCTAGTATAGTGCCCAGCAGGTTGTAGGCACTCTGAATGTTTTTGATTGGATTAAATAGATGACATTAACATGTCTAAAGAAAGGCTGTGTCAGCAGAAATGGAATGGATGGTCAGCATTGAACATTGAAAAAGAGTTGAAAAGCAGAATTTGGCACTGTTTATACACTACTGTACAAAGGGAAAAGATACATCATCTGGGGTTCATGAAAATTCTAGTAACTAGAAAGATAATCTCTAGGGGCTGGAATATTTGATCAGTCCTCACCATGGCCTGGCTGAAAGAACTGTATCCGTTTAGGGATTCTGTATTCATCAAGTATTCTGATCATTCATTTAACTTCCTAAGTATTGATGTACCGGTGAGAGCATACCTGTAGTCTTCACTTAGAAGACTGTGTTCTCCATTGTAGATAAATAAATTGGCAAGGGTGAGATTATGATCAGTACTGTAAAAGTCTGATTAGCATAATAATATATTTTATAATGAAAATTAGTAAAATGTAGTTCTGGTTTATAATTGGTCACTTTTTGAGTTTAGTTTGAGGTTTCTCAACCTGAATATCTGAGTACTAGACTGTTGACTGCAATGAGTTCAGTAAGGTAGTGTCTTCTTGTTATGATCTCTTTCCTCTTTACCTCCAACATTTATGTTGCTTCCCTTCTCAATACACAAATCTCTTTAAATCTTCTATTCCCAACACAAATTTGAGCATAAAAAGAGTGTTTTGCTGATTTCATAGTGTAGCACTTGAGAGACTTTCTGCTGTAGTGTACTAAGACACTGCGTGGCCTGTATTAGTCCCTGTATTAAACATTAGTTTTTTTTACCTCTAATTTTCTTATAACTGTATTTGAATTATGCAGAAGACATTCTTAATAAAAACTGATGTGTTGGTAAAAATGTCAGTTTGGGGATAGTTATATATACACACAACCTTATGTAAAGAGTGCTGGAGAACTATTGATGTTTAGTTTGGAGAGGACTGGAAAATGGAAAATGACAGGGCTTATTTATAAAATTGCAAATTTCAAAATGCAGAAATTACTTTGTGAATTACCAGATGTGAACTGAGCTGTTATGAAAAGTTATGAAAATAGTTCATCAAGCATTATGCTGTTTGAATTGTTGCCTCCTTCTCGTTTAGGTGTAGGCTTAAATACCACCTTAGAGAGGCTTTCTCCTGACTACCTTTTCTAAGGGTTTGAGAGACCTTTGCTAACCACTCTAAGTAGGCCCCCTCTCTCATGGTACCCAGTTCATTTCTCTTATAGCACCTATTACAGGTTTCCATTATCTTATTTGTTGGTTTACTTATTCATTTGCTTACCCCACCGTATTTATTATAAACTACTCAAAGGCAGAGATAGTAGTCTATACATGAATTTATACTATCATACTTTGAAGATTAAGTTAAACATTGATTCTGTTCCTTTCTGCGCTTAGCTACTTTGATATTTTTTATTTTCCTTCATATTTTTCAGTTATAAGATATTTTTAAAAATTCAAAGAATTTAAGTGTGTATAAAGTAAAATATGATAGTTGCCTGTAACATTTTTACTCCCCAGAGACTGTGTGTGTGTGTGTGTGTGTGTGTGTGTGTGTGTGTGTGATAAATACATGATTTAATGCTAATGATGCTGCTAAAAGTTGTATGGGCTGGATATACTTCAGGGATTCAGTATAAGGATAAAAACAGGCATGCCTTTCTTAGAAATGGTTTTGACTACTGATAAAGTAGATACATTTTTAGATGGGAGGATCTGCAAGAAGGGTGGAGTGATGGCAATGGTTCTTTCAGCTAGTGAATACCCTTAGGAGTATTTCTAGTAGAAACAGTTCCATGTTCCTAGTTTAAATTTACATTTTGGCCAGTTTATTTTATGGTCATAGATATGGGAGTTCAGAGTTAATGTTTAGTACCTTTGGGCATCTTTAAAAATATAAAGGGGGGGCATTTAAAAATATATTTCATTTCATTACTCAGCCATAAAAAAAGAACGAGATCGGGGCACCTGGGTGGCTCAGTTGACTAAGCGTCCGACTTCGGCTCAGGTCACGATCTCACAGCCCGTGAGTTCGAGCCCCGCGTCAGGCTCTGGGCTGATGGCTCAGAGCCTGGAGCCTGCTTCCGATTCTGTGTCTCCCTCTCTCTCTGCCCCTCCCCCGTTCATGCTCTGTCTCTCTCTGTCTCAAAAATAAATAAACGTTAAAAAAAAAAAAAATTAAAAAAAAAAAAAGAACGAGATCTTGCCATTTGCAACAATATGGATGGACCTAGAGGGTATTATGCTAAGTAAAATAAGACAGAGTAAGACAAATACTATATTATTTTACATGTATGCAGAATCTAAAAAACAAAACAAAAAAGCAGAAACAGACCCATAAATACAGAAAACAAACTGATGGTTGTGGGGATGGGAAGTGGGCCAAATGGGTGAAGGGGCATGGGAGGTACAGTCTTCTAGTTGCAGAATGAAAAAGTCATGGGGATGAAAGTTAAAGCCTAGGGACTATAGTCAGCGGTATTGTAATAGTGTATGGTGGTAGCTACACTTATGTTGAGTGTAGCATAACCTATAGAGTTGTCAAATCACGGTGTTATACACCTGAAACTAATGTAACATTGTGTGTCAATTATGCCTCAATAAAAACACATAAATAAATTTCATATAGGTGTTAGATTTTAAAATTTGCTCACTTTATACATTGCAAAGTAGAAACTTCAAATTGCCTTTTTAAAAATCTAGTTAGAAAATTAGAATGACGGGGGTGCCTGTGTGGCTCAGTCTGTTGAGCGTCTGACTCTTTATTTCAACTCAGGTCATGATCCTGGGGTTGTAGGATTGAACCCCACATTGTTTAGTGTGGAGCCTGCTTGGGGTTCTCTCTCTCTGTCCCTCTGCCCCTCTTCCCCAAATAAAAAAAAGATTGGAATGATGAGCTTAAAGCCCACTTTTAACCCTATGATTTTATTAGTAGTAAAAGTTAGAAAAATGAAAAATTTTAAAATGTTTCATTTTAACATGCTTTTTAAAAATTAAATATTGCTTCTTAAGGAGGAAAAAAGTCAGATAAACCAAAAGAAAAACCATCTGTAATATCACTGCCATATATAACTTAGATAGGAGAACTGAAGATTTTTAGGAGGAAGACAAAGTTTGGACAGAGATTATTGATGGTGATACAGACTTTTTTCTACATTTATACATACACACAATATGTTGAATATAAATATTTTACTGTTCACTGTGGAGAAACAAATGAATTATAAAGTAAAATTGGGGCACCTGGGTGGCTCAGTTGGTTAAGCATCCGGCTCTTCGGACTTCAGATAAGGTCATGATCTCACAGTTTGTGAGTTCGAGCCCCACATTGGGCTCTGCACTGACAGCATGGAGCCTGCTTGGGATTCTCTCTCTGTCCCTCTTTCTCTGCCCCTCCCTTGCTTGTGTGCTCTGTTTCTCTTTCTCTTAAAATAAATAAGTTAAAAAAAATTTTTTAATAAAATAAAAGTAAAATTAATTGAGGACTAACAATATGAATTAATACAATATTTGTTCAATGTTTTACCAAGCTTTTCCTATTCTCCAAGAGTTTGCTTTCTAATGAAATGGTAGAAAAATAATTCTTTCCCTTTTTTGTAAGATTACTCTTAGTAACTTTCAAATAGACAATACAGTATTAACTATAGTCACCATGTTGTACTTTACATTCCCATGACTTATTTATTTGATAACTGGAAGTTTGTACCTAAAAGTCTTTTCCTTTGTTTTTGCTGTGATTTTTTTTTTATCAGATTCATGAAGAGGTATAGATGGTTCCATTAGTTATATTTTATCAGTATTGACACTGAAGAACAGTTATCATGGTGCTGCTTCAGTTAAGTTTTTCTGAACTTATTTGAGGCAGTGTTAAAAGGAAAAACATCATTTATACTGTTCATTCATGTACATTCATTCAATGAATGTTAAGAATGATACTGTCTACCTAGCACCGTGCCAGGCCCTGGAAATAGAAAGTCAGATAGACCAGTGACCTTTTCCTGACTTTGAAAGGCTAGTCTAGAAGGGGAAACAGAAAAATACACTAAATTACCCTGTAGTGTGATGAGGGCTGTGGTACTCATATGCATAGGAGTAGCAAGGAAGGTACCTACCTATCCACCACTCTGAAGAATGCTAGAGAAAGTGACACCTAAATTGAGTTTTAAAGAATATATAGCCATTATTGGCCACTGGGAACCAGAGAGCATTTTGGTGGTGTTGCTTTGTAAAACTCAAGTTAGGGTATGATGTGAGATGTGGGATAGGAGAGAATGCAAGGATTACTCTTATCTGCCATGAAAAAGGAGCTTGGACTTTACCTTATGTTTTTTGGGGAGCCATTAAAGGTGCAACTCTGAAGGTATTATGGAGGAGGTATTTGAGAACAAGATTGGAGGGGAAACCAGTTAAGGAGATGGTGGCCTGAACCAGGGCAATTGTAGAATTGATGGAGACAAATGCAGTGGAGAGCCGTATGATGCTAATGGGGCTCTTGTGCAGAATGTCACAATCCATTTTTCCTGACCTCTAATTTCTTTTTTTGGTTCTATTGCCAACAAATGGAAGTATCTGTATACCAAAGGAAATAATTTGCCTACTTTTTCCTCCTAACCAGTTGTTGATGCCATGGATTTCTGTAAGAAAAGACTGCGGATAGTTCTGTCAAATTTGTAGTAACACAATTTGACCTCTGGTAGAGGTTTAATATCAATGGAAAGGGTAGGTCTAAGCTTTGGAATGATACACAGGATTCAAATCCTGGCTCTGCCACTTACTAGCTGTTTGATCTTGGGAGAATTGCTTAAACTCTGAGCTTGTTTCTTTTTCTGTAAAATAGGACTTAGTTGTGATGAGAAAATGAAACTGTAAAGTTCCAGCTCAAAGCTGGGTAGATAATAGAGGTTTTGATTTATTTATCCTTCCCTTAAGCAACAGAGCATGCATACTCAGTGGGGCCACATATTGCTCTCAAAGGGGGTGAATTTGGTTCTTGGGAGATGGAGAGAGTAAAAAAAACTTTAATGAATACAATTCTGATGTAGTACATAGACAAACAGTATATCTGTATATCTGTAGTATTCAAATGTAATGAGGGAGGCAGCATAGGAATATAGTGTCTTAAAAGGGTCCTTAGGAACAATTAAAAAAAAAGAAGGATCCTTAGAGGGACAGAATGAAAACAAGATTAATAACCACTCCAATAGAGTTCTAATTGGTGAGAGTTCCAGAATAGTTAAGGAATAGGAATAGTTAAGTTATGTAAAGCACTAAGAAATGTCATTTTTTTTTTACTAGTATTTAATGGTGGTCAATTCTGAAGAGTTCCCTAATTTGAGACCTGTTCAGACTTTTAACAAAAAAACTTAAGTGCTACCATTATAATTTTTTACGTTTTCCAAATAAATTGTATTCTGATATTTTATAAAATAGTACAAAGTAATATTGATAAGTAAATGAAAGGTTATCATAGAAATAATTCATCCAAATGAAGTCTAATGATAAATTCAGCAACCAGAACTTCTACTAGAAGTTATTAACATTCTGTATTTGGGGATTTTATTAATATTAAAATTTTTAATTTGTATGCCCACCGTTAAATTTAGCCATTTTCTGGTAATACTGTATCATTAATGAATGAAGTGTTTGTGTGTAAGTAAATGTTCTATTCAACCGAAACTTTAAGTGCCTGGCCTTTTAAAATTTGCATACTTTAAACTGATGTACTGAATAACTTTAGCCAACTGCCATGCAAATTCCTATTCTTGTTTATAAATGTGGGAAGGGGTTAGAGCTCTGAGAGATTGCATGTACATAGTGATTAAGCCTCATCATCAGTAACCTCCATTCAAAACTCAGACCCAGTATAATCTTCTAGTAGGAAAAATAAAAACCTTTCTTTGTTAAGATTAACTTAAAAAATTCTGATCGTACATTATCAGATGTACATTATCAGATGAGAAAATAGTGAAAGTATAAGGAAACAAAAACAACATTCCTGTAGTTACCAGAAGTAACTATTACGTTCTTTCCATTCTTTATTACCTTTTTGAACAGTGATTATCATTCTTAACTTTTTATTTGAAACTTCTTATTGAATAGTCACTGTCAAAGGATGTTCTTGAAAAAATATTTTTGTGAAATGGTGATTTGCTTGGGGACATTTTGTGGACTTCTAAAGGTTATTCTAAATCTCTTCAACAAGTCATTTCCCCTCTAAATTTCTATTTAAAAAAGTCAACTTTGGAACAACACAATACAACATCAATTACTTATCTTCAGTCTACCTATAGACTTTTCTCCCTAGCCTCTTTCATCTATTTTTGTTTAGTTTTAACATAAATATAGAATGTTCTGTATTCTACTTGTTAAAAATAAATATCTTCCTATCACTCTCTCTGTTGGTTTAGTTCAGTGTTGAGAAATACTTTCCTTTGAGTTGGATTGAGTCTTCAGATATATTTTGTTTCATATGCCCAGTATTGACTCATGCAGTTTTAAAGACATTTTTGAATTAGTTTCTACATTTAAAAATAGGGAGAATTCACATGAAAAACCTAGCTTTCTGGCTTCTGAAAAGCCAGATGGTCTTAAAGCATTGGGCTTACACTCTGCTATGATAGCACTTGGCAGTCAGTGGCTGCCACCTTTAGATAGGTCATGGGTTTTCTAGTTTACCGCAGTCCCATCACTCCATATCATCTCCTTATGTTATACCAAGCTGCATCACTTATTTAGGAGATCTACCTTGCAATCTCTGTTCAAGGTTAATCATTAAGCAACCCTGGGTGGAATTCTTTTGTTTGTTGCTAATGCTGTTTGTTTTTATTTTACAGGAGAAGATGTATGGTCTTATGCAAAGGGGCTTCCTCACATGTTCCAGCAGGGTGGAGTGTTCTACAATATTATGAAGAAAACCATGGGTATAGTTAATATATGATTTTATTCTTAGATAATATCTCCATTTAAGCTATTATAAGATTAAGAAAGATCAGATAGTATTCTTCTAAAAGCTATTTCCAGGGCACCTGGGTGGCTCAGTTGGTTGAGCATCCGACTCTTGATTTTGGCTCAGGTCATGATCCCAGGGTCATGGGATCAAGCCTTTTGTTGAGCTATGTGACAGACGCTGAGCCTACTTAAGATTCTCTCTCTTTCTCTCTTCTCTGCCCCTCTCCCCTGCTCATGCTTGCTTTCTCTCTGAAACAAAAAAATTAAATAAAAATAAGGCTATTTCAACATTTATTTTAGGTATATATTCTTCAGCAGTCTGCCTAATTAAAGTGGATTATTCTCTTGATATGGTCAGCTATATTTTCTGCTATAATATTACAAAAAGTCTCCTATCACTTTCTTGCTCCTATTTTCTCATTAAATTATGTATATGATTCTAAGGACAAATTGTGAAATTAGAAGCAGAATTGATTGTAATGCTAGTGACTTCCAGAACCAGATAATACAGTATTTTTGTTGTTGTTGTTGTTGTTGTTGTTGTTGTTGTTGTTGTGTTTTGGCTATTCTTATTATATACCTCAGTGTTTTCTGGATTTTAAGAAATAGTTCATTTTATATATTTAACTTCTCATATTGTATATGCATTGTTTGTAAAGATATATGCAAGTATGCAACTTCAGAGTTTTAAGGTCTTAAGAGAAATGTTGGCAATGTGTGTGTGTGTGTTTGGATCTCACATGTTTTTTCAAAGATTTGATGTGAATAATTTTGGCCCCAGACTTTATCACTCTGGCTTTTCTCATTTTTCCACCTACCGGACCTCTGTAGACATTAAGTGCACAGTCACTATTTATGGATTTTATCTTTTACACACTTTTTTTCCTTCTTACAAACACAACCCAACTTGGCTGTTGTAGAAATGTTCAAACATATGTAAAAGTAGCAAGAATAATATAATGAACCCCTGTTAACCCACCACTTGTCTTCAGCAATTCTCAGTACATTTCTATTTACATCAACTGGACTATTTTAAAAGAAATCCAGACATAATATAATTTCATCTGTAAGAACTTTAGTATGTATCTCTAAAAGTAAGAACTTTCCTTAAAAAATTACAATATATTATCACATATTAAAAATATGAAAAATAATTTTTAAAAATCACCAAATATCCAGTGAGTGTTTAAATTTCCTTGATTTTTGATTGTCTCCATTTTTTTTTTTTCTTTTCTTTTATTTGAATCAGGGACCAAAGAATGGCTGGCTTCCTTCCTTTCTCCCTTGATCTTACTTCTTTCATTCCTTTCTTTCTAAGACAGGATTGTTGAAGCATATTTGCATATAATAAAATTCACCCTTTGTAGGTATTCAGTGTAATATGAATTTTGACAAACATATACAGCCCAGTAGCCACGACCACAGTCAAGATACAGAACATTTCCATCATTCCAAAAAAGTTGCCTTGTGCTCCATTCTAATGAATCCCTTACCCCTACCCCTAGCCCCTGACAACCACTGATTTTATTTCTGTCTCTTTATGTTTGCTTTTTTCATTATTGCCATATAAATGGATTAATTTAATACAACCCTTTGTGTCTGGCTTCTTTGATTTAGCACAGGGGTTGGCAAACTACTGCTTGTGGGCCATATCAGGTCTGCTGCCCGTTGTGTATAAAGTTTTATCAGAACACAGCCAAAAAGAACACAGCCATACTCACATTGTCTATGGCTGCTTTCACACTACAATGGCAGAGTTGAATAGTTGTAACAGAGACTATATAGTCTGAAAACAAAGTATTTACAGTGTTGTTCCATTATAGGAAAAATTTGCCAATTTCTGTTTAGCTTAATGCTTTTGAGATTCATCTATCTGGTTGCATATATTAGTAGTTCATTGTTTTTTATGCTGAGTAATACTCCATTGGACATGAATATGTCACATTTTTAAAAATCCATAACCAATTGAAGGACATTTGGATTATTTTCAGTTTTGGTCTACTATGGATAAGGCCACCATAAACATTTGTGAACAGGTCTTTGTGTGTGGACATATGTTTCACTTCCCTTTTGTAAATACCTATGATTGGGATTGCTGAGTCATATGGTAAGTGTATGTTTATCTTTATAAGAAGCTTCCAAACCATTTTCCAAAGTAGCGGGATCATTTTTTATTCCTACTAGCGCTGCATTGGAGTTCCAGTTGCTCTGTATCTTTCTTTACCAACACTTGGTAGTATCAGTTTTTGTTTTTAAAATGAATAGGTTTATAGTACTATCTCATAGTGGTTTTAATTTGCATTTCCGTAATATCCAATGACGTTGACCATCTTCTCATATGCTTATTTGCTTCCTACTTCTTCCTTTGCTCATTTGTTTAAAATGTTTTATTTATTTTTAAGAGAGTGTGATTAGGGTAGGGGCAGAGAGAGTGGGACAGAGGATCGGAAGTGAGCTCTGCTCTGACACCAGTGGGCCCTATGTGGGGCTCAAACTCATGAAATGTGAGATCATGACCTGAACCAAAGCCGGACGCTCAACTGACAGCCATCCAGGCACCCCATCCTTTGCTCATCTTTAAATTGGCTTGAATCTTTATTTTAAGTTGAGTTTTGAGAGTTCTTTGTATATTCTAGGCACACATCATTTATCAGGTAAGTGTTCTGCAAATATTTTCTCCCAGTTTGTAATTGGTGTTTTCATTCTCTTAACAGTATCTTTTGAAGATCAGAGATTTCAATTTTGATAACCAATTTAACAATTTTTTTCTTTCATGATTTATACTTTTTGTGCCCTATCCAAACAATCCTTACCTAATCAAAGGTCACAAAATTTTTCTTCTATGTTTTCTTCTAGGGGTTTTTATAGTTTTAGGTTTTATATTTAGGTTTATGATCTATTTCAAGTTGATTTTTTTATATGTCACAAGGTATGAGTTGAGGTTCATTTTTTTATGTATGGACATCCAATTGTGCCGGCACTGTTTGTTGAAAACAGTATGCCTTGTCCATTGAATTACTTTGGTAGCTTCATCAAAAATCAACTGACCATGGGTTATACACTTGAAAAGGGTATATGCAAAATATAGCATCAGTAAAATTATTTTTAAAAGTCAATTGACCATGTATATGTGGGTCTGTTTTTAGATACTATTTTCTGATTTGTTGATCTATATGTCTCTCCTTTAACAAATACTGTAGTCTTGATTACAGTATCATTATAGTAATTCTTGAAATCAGTTGGTATGAGTGTTCCATTTTTATTCTTTTTTTTTTCTATTTTCTAAAAGTTTTAATTTAAATTCCAGTTGACATACAGTGTAATAATTAGTTTCAGGTATACAATATAGTGATTCAACACTTCCATACAACACTTAGTGCTCATCACAACAAGTGCACTCCTTAATGCCCAAACCTATTTAACTCATCCCCCACCCACCTCCCCTCTGGTAACCATTAGTTTGTTCTCTGTAGTTAAGAGTCTGTTTCTTGATTTATCTCTCCCTTACCCCCCTTTTTTCCCCTTTGCTCATTTGTTTCTTAAATTCCACATGAGTGAAATCACATGGTATTTGTCTTTCTCTGACTTATTTTACTTAGCATAATACTTTTTAGCTCTGTCTAGGTCATTGCAAACATCTTTATTCTTTATCAAAAAATTTTTTTGGATATTTTAGGTGCTTTGCTTATCCATATAAATTTTAGAATCAACCTGTCAGTTTCTATAAAAAAAATCTGGGATTTTTACTGTGATTTGTTGACTATATAGATCAAATTGAGGATAATTGATATTTTTACATCAATTCTTCTCATTTCATGAAAACTTTGTATTTCTCCATTTATTTAAGTGCTCTTTAATTTCTGTCATCAAAATTTTGTAATTTTCAGTATACAATTCTTGGAAATCCTAAATATTTCATGTTTTGGGAATGCTTGTAAAAGATGCTTTTTAAAAATTCCAGTTTCCTTTTGTTCTTTGCTAGTGCATAGAAAATTGATTTTTATGCATTGACCTTGTATCCTGTGACTTGCTAAATTCACATATTCTAGTAGCTTTTGATCAGATTCTATGGGATTGTCTATGTAGGTTATCATATCTTTTGCAAGTAAAAAAGTTATTTTTTTTCCTTTTCAGTAAGTATGCCTTGTATTTCTTTCTCTTGCCTTATTGCACTGGCTATAAGTTCATTGTGGAATAGGAGTGGTGACAGCAGACATCCTTGCCTTGTTCCTGATCTTTGGGGGCAGGCATTAGCATTCAGCCTCTAGGTTTTTCAGGTTGAAGACATTCCTTTCAATTGGTAGTTTACTGAGAATTTATATTTTGAATGGATGTTGAATTTTATTAGGTGCTCTCTTCCTGCATCTATTGAGATGATCTTATGGTTTTTCTCTTTAGTTTATCGATAGGGTGAATTATATTGATTTTTGGATGTTGAGTCAACTTTGCGGCTGGATTCAAATCACTTATTTTGTTGAGTGTTTTGTGACTTATGTGGGTATGATGGCATGTAATTTTTTTTAATGTTTATTTATTTTGAGAGAGAGAGAGAAAGAGACAGAGAGCATAAGTTGGGGAGAGGCAGAGAGAATGGGAGAGAGATTCCCAAGCAGGCTCCACACTATCAGAGCAGAACCCAACACAGGGCTCGATCCCATGAACCGAGAGATCGTGACCTGAGCCAAAATCAAGAGAGACATTTGACCAACTGAGCCATCCAGATACCCCAGAATGTAGTTGTCTTGTAATGACCGTTTAATCAGGGTAATATTGGCTTCATAAAATAGAGTTGAGAAGTGTTTGTTTCTCTTTTGTTTTCAGGTAGATTTTGTAATAACTGATATTATTTCTTTTTTTTTCCCTTCAAATTTTTATTTAAATTCTAGTCAGTTTACGTACAGTGCAGTATTGCTTTCAGGAGTAGAATTCAATGACTTATCACTTATGTACAACACCCAGTGCTTATCATAACAAGTGCCCTCCTTAATACCCATCACTCATCTCTTTTCATTCCTCCCCCACCTTCCTCCATCAGCCCTCAGTTCTTTATTAGGAGTCTCTTACAGTTTGTTTCCCTCTCTCTTTTTTTCTCTCCCTCCCATCCTTTCATCTCTTTTGTTCCTTAAATTCCATGTATGAGTTAAATCATAATGGTATTTGTCTTTCTCTCCCTGACTTACTTCACACTCTGGCTCCATCCATGTCATTGCAAATGGCAAGATTTCATTCTTTTTTATGACTGGATAATATTCCAGTGTGTGTGTGTGTGTGTGTGTGTGTGTGTGTGTGTGTGTGTGTGTGTTTACCACATTTTCTTCATCCATTCATCAGTTGATGGACATTTGGGCTCTTTCCATAGTTTGGCTGTTGTTGATAATGCTGGTATAAACATTGGGGTGCCTGTACCCCTTTGAGTCTGTTTTTTTGTATCCTATAGATAAATACCTAGTAGTGCAATTACTGGATTGTAGGGTAGTTCTGTTTTTAACTTTTTGAGGAACCTCCATACTGTTTTCTAGAGGATATTATTTCTTTCTTAACTATTTGGTAGAATCCATCAATGAAGCCATCTGTGCTTGGAATTTTCTTTGCTGGACATTTTAAACTATGAATTTAATTTCTTTAATAGAGTCCTCTTAAGGTTATGTCTTTTTTCTTGAGTAAGCTTTGTTAGTTTTATTTTTCAATAAATCTATCCATTTCATCCAAGTTATCAATTTTATTGGCATAAAATTATTTATAATCTTCCCTTACTATCTATTTAATATCTGTACAGTCTCTAGCTCTTTCATTTTGATATAGGTAAATCTGTGCCTCTCTTGTTTTGCTGGCCAATCCAGCTAATGGTTTATCAGTTTTATTGATCTTTTCAAAGAAACAGGTTTTGGTTTCACAGGTTTTCTCTATTTTTATTTTCTAATAAAGGTAGATTTAAATTTTAAGCTATAAATTTCTCTCTTAACATCCTCCCTTCTTTTTTTAATCCTTTTCTTTTTAACTTTCCATTTTCACTTTATTCTACATCCTGAACTATATTGATACCAGCTAATAGTTTTTTTAAAAGTTAGTATTTAATTAGGATTGATTATGGTGTTTTCAGTAATTAGGGTAAGTATGCAGTGTCTTTCATGCAACTGAAAGTAACTTCCCTCAGTTTTTTGTGTGTGGGAGGGAGGAGGTGGGTGATTGTGGGGATGACTCTTGATTATTTTCTGAATACTTATATGTTTCTGGTTTGAAATTATTTTTAAACTGTTAGCTGTAATCCTAAGACAATTTAATAAAGAAAGAATAATTTTTTCAACAAATGGTGCTGGGATAACTGGATAGTTACACACAAAAGAATGAAATTTGACCTCTACCTCACACCAAATGTATCCACCACCAGAGTATAGGAAGTAAAACTGGAAAACTCTTAGAAAAAAACATAGGCCTAAAACTTCCTGACTTTGGATTTGGCAAAACCTTAGATATGACACCAAAAGTACAAGCAACGAAAGAAAAAAGTAGGAAAATAAAAAGCAAACTTTTGTGCTACAAAGGACACCATCAAGAAAGTGAAAAGACAGCCCACAGAATGGGAGAAAATTTTTGCAAATTATGTACCTGATAATAGATTTCCATCTAGAATATAAAGAACTCATCAGTAAAAAGGCAAATAACTCAATTAAAAGATGGGCAAAATCTGAATAGATGTTTCTCCAAAGAAAATATATAAACAGCCAGTAAGTACATGAACTGATGTTCGGATGCTCAGCATCATTAACCAGAGAAATGCAAATCAAAACCACAACGAGGTAGTACTTCACACTCACTAGTATGGCTATAATTAAAGAGGCAGATAATAAGAACTATTGGCAAGGAGATGTAGAGAAACTGGAACCCTCGTACTGCTGGTAGGAATGTAAAATGGTACAGTGAGTTGGGAAAACAGTCTGACAGTTCCTCAAAAGATTTAACATGGTTACAACCCAGCAATTCTACTCTTAGGTGTATAACCAAGAGAAATGAAACTTGTCCACACAAAACTTGTACACAGATGGTCATAATAACACTATTCATAACTGTCAAAAGTGGAAACAACCCAGTATTTCCATCAACTGATGAACGGATAAGTGAGATTTAGTATATTCATACAATGGAATATTATTTAGAAATAAAAAGGAATGAAGTACTGGTATGTACTATATCATGGATGAACCTTGAGAATATTATGTTACATGAAACAAGCCAGTCACAGTAGACCACACATTCTATTATTCCATTTATATGAAATGTCAAGAATAGGCACACCTAGAGAGACAAATCAGTGTTGCCTAGGGCTGGGAGTTAGGGAAAGGGGAGAAAATGAGAATGATTGCTAATGGGTTTGGGTTTCTTTTTAGTGTGATGAAAATGTTCTAAAAGTGATTGTGGTAACAGTTGCACAGCTCTGTGAATATACAAAAAACCATTCAGTTGTACACTTAAAACGGGTGAATTGTATGTGAATTATTTCTCAATAGAGCCATTATAGTTTTTTAAATGTTACCGGTGTTACTTATCCTTATTAGAAAGTAGTTTAGAGCTCTGAAGTAAGAACATCTGATAGCAAATTTTGGTTCTACCATTTACTCCCATTACTACTATTTTTAAAAAGTTTTTTTAAACTTTTTTTCTTAACTTTATTTATTAAGAGAGACAGGGAGGGAGGGAGAGAGACAGAGAGAGAGAGAGAGAGAGAGAGAGAATGAGAGAGAATGAGAATCCCAAGCAGGCTTCGCGCTGTCAGTGCATAGGGCTGGAACTCACAAACCGTGAGATCATGATCGGAGCTGAAATAAAGAGTCTGAAACTTAACCTGCCGAGCCACCCAGGTGCCCCTACCTGTGTGACTTCTAAATCTCAGTTTCTTCATTTGTAAGTGGATATTATAATCTAGAGATTGTTAGGATCAAATGAGATCCTGCACATGAAACAGCAAAGGGCCTGGCACCTAATAAATAATTAGCTAATGTTTGTTATTATTATTAGAATTTCAGCTGGCA
The DNA here is from genome assembly GCF_014898765.1 of Herpailurus yagouaroundi. NCBI lineage: Eukaryota > Metazoa > Chordata > Mammalia > Carnivora > Felidae > Herpailurus > Herpailurus yagouaroundi. The sequence continues at coordinate 17,560,011 of NW_024412406.1, forward strand.
TTTGCAGAATAATTAAAATTCTTTTGACTACAGCAGCCATTTGAAATGGGTCATTGTCAGAAAATTATTTTACTGTTCAAAATACAATTCTAATATTTGTGGCAAAGTTTTACCTCTTTTTTTTTTAAATTAATTTATTTAAGTTATCTCTACACCCCACGTGGGGTTTGAACTCACGATCCTGAGATCAAGAGTCGCATGCTCCTCCAACCAAGCCAGCTAGGTGCCCCTGATCTCTCCTTTTTTTAGGACAGATTTATGTGGCAAATCATTGTTATTATCTGGTGGTCAAAGAATCAAAGTATATCAAGCCCTCCTCACCCCCAAATTTACAACCATATCCTCCAAAAATTGGAACATACTTCTCTTACTTTTTTCAAATTCACTCTAACAAATAGATGGTTATATCTACATTTGAACAGGAATATTTCCCAATTTAATTAACCAGACTGTTAATGTTCCTAGTCTTTATATTTGGATAGATATTTTAAAACTCATTTGTTTAAGGGGTGCCTGGATGGCTCAGTCGGTTGAACATCTGACTCTTGGTTTAAGTTCAGGTCATGATCTCACGGTTCGTGGGTTTGAACTCTCCATTGGGCTCCATGCTGACAGTGAGGAGACTACTTGGGATTCTTCTCTGCCTCTCTCAGCCCCTCCCTCTCTCTCTTTCTCCCTCTCTCAAAATAAATGAATTAAAAAAAAATTAAAGTTAATTTGCTTAAAGTACAGTAATTTTCCATGCAGGTCTTTATATAGAGATAAATGCAGACATGAACGAAAAATTTAGTTTTAAAACTTGTACAGGTATCTTTATAATGTGTTTGAACTTTGTGAAAATGGACATTGAAAATTGTGCTGTATACATTCTCTGTGATTTGCTTCTTTTATGCAACACTTTTTCAGATTCGTTCATGTTGATGGATTCAACTACATTCATGTTCACTGCCACATAGTATTCTATTGTGTCATTTTAATATTATTCATCTACTTTTTTGACGCATTTTGGGTTTTTTGATATAAGGAAGAATGTAGCTATAAACATTAGTATACACATTTTTGGTGTATCCAGTATGATAGAATTGTTGATATGTGATATAGGAACTTTAATACACTTTGATTCTTAAAATTCAAAGGACTATATAAGTTATATAAAATGTAAATGATTATGCTTAAAGGGGTCACAACCCTTAACATATTTGCAGTGATTTTTTAATACATTTTAAATTTTTTTAATAATATAAAGGTTTAGAAAATATAGAAATGGGAAACATCACCTATAATTTTTAAATATTTATCTTATACATATATGTTTTGGCCAGATTGTAGTTATAGTACTTAGATTTGTTTCCTGCTATTCATGCACATTTAACTATATATATGAAACATCATAGGTTTCTTATTTATGTCAGTTATTAATAGCTGGATATTACTTCCATTAGGGAGATAGACCATAATTTTCTTTTTTTTTTTTATTTTTTTTTCAACGTTTATTTATTTTTGGGACAGAGAGAGACAGAGCATGAACGGGGGAGGGGCAGAGAGAGAGGGAGACACAGAATCGGAAACAGGCTCCAGGCTCTGAGCCATCAGCCCAGAGCCCGACGCGGGGCTCGAACTCATGGACCGCAAGATCGTGACCTGGCTGAAGTCGGACGCTTAACCGACTGCGCCACCCAGGCGCCCCTGACCATAATTTTCTTAGCCATTCTCTTCTTGTTGAAAGCTTATTTAGATTGTTTCTGGTATTTTGTTATAAAAAATACTGTGATGAACATGTGTGGGGCTATGATTCTTTCCAGGGAGGGTCAAGGAAAAGCATCACAATAGCAGCCTGGAAACAATTACAAAACCTTTTTCGATCTAACAGAGGAATTAAAACTTTGACTGATTAATATTAGGCAGTCTGTGGTATATGCTTTACATGTTTTTTCACTTAATCCTCAAATCAGTGAAATGAGTAGTATGCCCATCATATATTTACCTGATTGTATTATAATGATCTGTTTGTATCTGTCTCCTAAGAATTACATTTTATTTGAATCTTCAGGGTCTGTTTTAGTTCCTGGCACATAGTGAGACTCAATAGATGTTATCTACTGAAATGAATGTTTGAAAAATTTTGCCTAGGGTCATCCCTGGACTTAACCATTCAAAATTCTCTTCTCTGCTACCTTTGTTTCTTGTGCCAAGTTTTACAGATCTTTGAGGGAGGGGATTGGTAATAAACTGACTCCAGGGTTGTGGCCTGAAAGGCACTTTTTAGACCACATCTCTGATTTTAAACTTTGTCTCTTTTTGTCAGTTATCTCTGTCAAAAATGTTCTGTCAAGAGGAAATTCTAGTTGGATTTGTATTAATGGATACTTCTGCTGAAATGAGTGTTTAAAATTACTATATGTTATTTATTCATTTGCAGTTTCGTTCTTTTCTCTGGTTGTTTGGAATATTCAGTGAGATACATTAGAACCACTCTGTAGCTTTTTTTCAGTGGAGGGAGGAAGAACTATATATTTTTTTAAACAACTTTTTTTTTTTATGTTTATTGATTTTTGACAGAGAGAGAGAGAGAGAGAGAGAGCTTGAGCTGGGGAGAGGCAGAGAGAGAGGGAGACACAGAATCCGAAGCAGCTCTAGGCTCCGAGCTGTCAGCACACAGAGCCTGACGCTGGGCTCAAACTCACTGTGAGATCATGACCTGAGCCGAAGTCGGACGCTCAACCGACTGAGCCACCCAGGCGCCCCAGGAAGAACTATTCTTAACAACCGACAAAACTGGAGACTACCTAAATGCCCACTAAGCATTCTTGAATTCATTTACCCTACACCTCTGTGTTTCTACAGCACTTACTAATAGTTTCATTCATTTTAAACTAGTTTGCTTTTGCTTTTATAGTTTGCCATAAACATACCATTTTCATCACATGTTGTTGAGAGTTCTATACTTCATCTTTCTTTTATTGTTGCTAACATGGAAAATTTTTGGTTTTATACCCCTATTTTTGTATACTTGGAGTATACTCTGAGTAACAAATTTAAAATGTAGGAATATTAGATAGTTTAAAACACACATATTTCTTACACGTACGCTGGAAAGAATATACAGTTTTGGAATGCCATATAGTGAGGTCAGGATCCTCAACTAGAAAAGAAAGAGAAGCTGCTTTCAAGTTCTTCTGTTGCTGTATTAGTTGACGATCAGAAGTAAATCGCAGGAGCATCTATAAGTCAGGCTTATTTTGGTGATTGTGACTTACCAGAGAAGAATAAGAGAAGTAACATGAAATATAATTCCTTTTTTAAAGGAATTGAATTAAGATCTTTTAGCTCTTTTTTAGCTTTCCTGAATGTGCTCTCATAATTACTACTTTAACTAGGGGATATCTTATTGTGAAAGTACATATTTTTTTGTATTTGTGAAAAGTATGTACCTAAGGTATGCTGAGAAAACTACTTTTATTCTGGTATTCTGTAATTCAGTAGAATTACTTATGATTTTTTAATTGTAATTCACAATGTGCAGCTTATTTGTGCAACACTTTGCCCTTATAAGTATTTTTGCTGAGTTTTAAATTTGAGTTTTAGTAAATAAAAATATATTTTCTAACTGCTTTACTGTAAGCAGTTGTTTTACTAATTTTGCTAGTATTTTCCCATAACTCAGTTGTTTGTTGCAAGCCCTTTTCCTAACTTTGTAATAGGTTAATGATGGTCTTTAAAAAAAAGAAAAAAAAAAGTCCCCTGGGGAACTACAGTAAGGTCTGTTATATTTCTTTTTGTTTAGTAGTGTCAAATTCTATTAATAAATATAATGAGTTATTTTTAAATTAGTTTTGTTTTTCAAAACTGATCTGGCTATTATTGTTGCAAATTCACTATTTCAACTATAATGGTCTTTACTACACTTTTTAAGTAAGATTTTAATATGTTAAACACCTTTTTCTCCCCTTCTTTAGGTATGGCTGATGGCAAGCATTGTACTTTTCCACATCTGCCTGGCAAAACCTTTGTCTATAATGCTTCTGAAGATAGACTGGAGTTGTGTGTGGATGCTGCAGGACATTTCCCCATCGGTCCTGATGTTGAAGATTTAGTTAAAGAGGCTGTAAGTCAGGTTCGAGCAGAGGCTACTACAAGAAGTAGAGAATCCAGTCCCTCACATGGGCTATTAAAACTAGGTAGTGGTGGAGTAGTGAAAAAGAAATCTGAGCAGCTTCATAACGTAACTGCCTTTCAGGGAAAAGGGCATTCTCTAGGAACTGCATCCAGTAACCCACACCTTGATTCAAGAGCTAGGGAAGCCCCAGTTGTACGGAAGCATAACACAGGGACAGACTTTAGTACTAGTTCCATTAAAATAGAGCCTTCTGTATTCACAACTGCTCCTAGTAATAGTGAGCTTATTCGAATAGCTCCTGGAGTAGTTACAATGAGAGACAGCAGGCAGCTTGATCCTGATTTGGTTGAGGCCCAGCGAAAAAAATTGCAGGAAATGGTTTCTTCTATCCAGGCTTCAATGGACAAGCACTTGCGGGATCAAAGTACAGAGCAGCCACCATCTGATCTTCCTCAAAGGAAAGCAGAAGTTGTGAGTTCTTCTGTGAAGTCTGGGAGTCTTCAGACTGGCTTACCTGAATCTTTTTCCTTAACTGGTGGCACTGAAAATTTGAATATAGAAACAACTGATAGCTGTGTGGCAGAGGCACTGGGAGCAGCATTTGCCACAAGGTCAAAAGCACAAAAGGGAAATTCAGTGGAGGAGCCTGAAGAGATGGATAGCCAAGATGCTGAAATGACAAACACAACTGAGCCAATGGATCACTCTTGATTTATTTAGAGGCTAATAATAAAGGCAGAATGTTTATTGTGAATATGTAACATTTGTTGGCTGGGCCACATAACTCAATTAGTCATAAAAAATCTTGTACGTATATAATTCAAAGATTATATCTTGTTATTCAGTGCATGACAGCAAGTGTGTGATTGGCAATAGCTTTTAATATACTGCTGCCCAGGCTGGCTCTGAATTCCTATAAATTAGTTATTAGATCTGCTGAGATGAGTTTCTTCCATACATGTGGTTCATTGGAAGTTTTTGTAACTTTAATTCCATGAAAGTCTTAATGTTTCAAACATGAAAATTCTCTTGCTAATGTTTGATTTCTGAAAAGGATAGAACTAGGGGGAAATGAGATTTTGCTAATGTTGATGTCATCAAGATAACCATTCCACATATTTATTAGAGTGTCAAAAGATTTATGTAAATTTGAAGGTTATCTGAACTAAATTGTATCTTAAAATTCATAGAAGGATTTATTAGATACTGGGATCCTGACATTTCCGTGAACGTAAACACATTCATAGAGATATGTATTCTTGGTGAAAAATATCTTGAGAATAGAGTGTAATGATATAACATTTTGCTGATTTAAGCAAGGCTAGGGGGAAAATATCTATTCTAGAATGATAAAGTCAATGTGATTCAGTAATGTTGCTGTCTGAGCCAACACAGCCAATTGTGTGCTCTGTTGTTGATAATATGTTACCATTATTTTTTTAATCCTGGCCTGGTCAAGTACCACTGAATTTTTTTCTTTAATCTTGCAGAAAAGTTGATTTCAAAGTGTGGTAGAAAATATGAAAATAATGGTAGCAGTAGTTAATCTCTAATTTTCAGAGTTTGTCAGATTCACAGAGAATTTATATATAAGAATTTATCTTTATGAATGAGTTACATTGTTCTACAATTTTGATCAATGGTATTTAAGCTTGTATATGCTAAATGTCTTTGAGCCCCTTTGAACCAAAAATGTTTCCTTTTTTCCCTTAGCATCCATAAAATTTTCTTTATTATTTGGCTTCACTTGGATTTGGATGCAAATTTTACTGCATCATACCCTGATCAACTGGGCATTTGCTTAAATAGTGTATTCATCAAATCTTTAGTGCCAGTTTCCTCAAGAAGCAGCTTTCATGCTTATTATACCTTAAAGACAAAGAATGTTTATCCTGAGATTGGTATTGCACTATTTTATCCTATTCTGCAAAGCTGTATTCTGAAATGTACATTTCAATCCATCTTTTTCCTTTGTTCACTGAAATTAAGTTGAATTTGAATGGATGAAAGACAAAATGTATGTTAATACAATCTCTTATCTAGAGCATTCAAAGCCTGGCTGTCTCTGTTTGCACATGTAACAGATACAGAACTGTGTTTTCAGTCTAAGAAAATGTTCATCAGAAAGTATATTATCAGGTGTTTCAAAATTTCAGCCTGTTGATTTATTAAGGAATATATATGCAGTACTTTGACTTGTGTTTCCAAAGAAGGGAGGTTTTAGATTTCTTTCTATGAAAGTATTTCGGACTTAATCCACCTACTAAATGAACTACTCCATTTTGAATCAGGAAAGAATGGAGAATCTAGACATTTTGCAAGTGATATCTGAGCAAGATATATATTTGGGTTTTATCACATCACATTTTAAACCATATTTTATCTCTTCTAAATTTAGTTTCAATTATCTTAATACCTAAAGAGCAGGAAAATTTAGGACTTTTATATTGTACACTCGTTTTGCATAAAGAACTGCAGCTACCAAATAATTATTTAGTTAGTATAGGTGGCTTCTGGGTATAAAACTAAAAATTAGAACTACCACTAACCACTATAATTATTTTTGGGCTCTTTCGCCCACTGAAACTGGCTTTTTCTTATTAGTTTAAATACAGGAAAACTGTTTAGCAAGCAGATGCACTGCTTCCAGGTAAATGATATAATCACCTTTTCTTTAACAAATATTTTCTTCACCTGTGGCTTGGCATGTTTAGTTAATAACTGAGAAATACACTCTCATAGCATAAAGTAAAAGTGTCAGGAATAAATTTTATCTTCCTATTAAATATTTGCATTTAGTCAAATTAGAATGCACCTGTGAACATTAGAAGAAGGGCTTTAAACTCTGATAACACTATTAATTTCTCTTGCCACAGCAATGCTATTTAGAAGCCAGTTAGGTATGAATATTATAATAGTTTGGGTTCTCCCTTGATAAAGAATAAAAGGCTTGATTTTGAGAGTGGTCAGATTTTCTGAAATTATTTTAAATTTGCTGAAATTTGGGTGGAGTAAGTAGTAGGTTTTGAGAAGTGGGCCAGGTATCATCTTCACAAGTTTTAGAAAGAATTTAAGTGCTTAATTTTCATCCTTTGTCCTTCCATATGGTTATCATAATCAAATACATGACCACAGACTTCTTATTTTTTAGTACTGCCATTTGTGGTCACCACAACTTTGAGTTCAAGCTAGAGATCATAAATCGTTAAAATATTTTTTTTAGCCCTAGATGTAACATAACCATAACTCAATCTTATAATTAAATTCTATTTGCGATGTTTCACTGAAACTTAAAGTAAAATTGTAAATTTTTCTCTTCAGTAATACATTTTATAAGTAGTCATACCAAGTTTGAAATGATGACCAAAAGTCCAAGTAGAGTTGAAGATGGTGTATGTTTAGAATAGTAGTAATGACAAACTGGTTGAAATTGAAGAAAACAAGACACTGCCATATATTATAAGTTAGAATATAATGAACTCCAAGAGAATGTTTACTCAGGAACTGGTTAAAAAGTAAGCCTAAGTTTCCCCTTTCACTATGTTTCAAGTATTTTATTGGAAAATGTTAGAATGAAGACCTGAGAGAAATTTAGCAAATGCTATTGACTGTGAAATTTGCTTTATATCTTCTGATGATTTTTAGTTTGGTTTTCACAGTCAAGCCTACTGCTTGCAATTAAGACATCAATCTGAAATGCATCTGTGAATCCCAGCCACAGGTCCCTATTGCCATTCTTTTTAAGTATCTAACTTGATTTGAAATGAGCAGACTTTTGTGTATGGTCTCTTACCTCAGGGAAGATCACTTGCTAGCAATTCATATATTGCTAATGACAGGTTTTTGAGAATTGTACTGACATCACATGTTAGCTACTAAATGCACAATTTATAACTATTACTTTATGGAGCTGCCTACTAATACTGACTGCTAGTGAACATTTTCTTAAAAATTTAGAACTCGCTAATTACTAATCTTTAGCTATGAAGTAAACTCATAACTTCTGTCATTAATTATGCTTTGATCAATATAGTGACAATATCTAATACTGTGTTTATTTCAGAATATCAGTACAATTTTATCTTCATTTTTCAATAGGAATTTCAGTTGGCCCACACTTAAAATACTGCAGAGTAGATATTGAGAGTTTCATGGTTCCCAAAACAAGATCTCCATATTAAGATTTTCCTAGAAGCCTTTGCAAAATTGAATTAAGCTGCATTTGATACGAATTTAAAATGACCTTTATCATAGCAGTAGTGAGATACATACTCTACATAAGTTGGGTAGATATATCCTACAGTTCAAGATTATATAATTTAACAAAATTGTACATTCTCAAGGCTCTTCACAATATAAGAAATTAATTTGCAAAAGAGAACTATTCACTTGAAAACATACCACAGTAGAATGTTTACTTAAGAAATAAAATAACAAAGCGGAGCTATTGTAAGATTTGTAGTTAACTGTAAGTTCTGCCATTCTTAATAATTCTTTGAGATACTGTGTTTCAATTCATATTTAATGATAATTAAATTGTGGGAATTTTAACGTTTGTTCCAAAATAGCAGAAATTGTAAAAAATTGTGAATTATTGGAGAAAATGCCATTACTTGTATATCTGACATTTAATTTTTTAAATTATGGAGTCTACATGCTTTTGTAGTATAATATTAATACAATGATTATTCTCTTGTAAAAGAAAAGGAAAATTAGTAAAAAAAAAAGTTTTAGTTGATATTATCTGCTTGTGAGTATCAATTACTTAGTATTTAAAATTTGAAGGTATTGCATATTTTTCTTTAGAATGCACAAGTCCCTGAGCCTTTTATGCCTATGATAGGGCAATAAAAGAGTGAAAAGGTTATCAATATTTCAGGTTTATTTGACTTTAAGAATTAGTGCCAAGAGCTGGAGAGTCTACTTTTTGGAGAGAAATACTCTTTAGAATATGTAAAAATAAGTGGTAATGTAAATATTTAGAAAAATCACATAGCTAGTGCTTTAATTGCTCAATTAAATAGTATAAATGTTCTATCATCCCTAAGGCACTGGCTGTTACCCATTATTTTCTGATTTTGTGGTTGCTGTATATATTACATTTGAGTAATAAATAATTGGTAATAGTGTATTATAACTATATAGTGTTCTACAGCACACCTCACACTGTACAGTATTTGAAGTTTTCTTTTATATTAATAAAACTATAAGTTAATACATACTGATTTTCCCCTCGACTTCTCCACAGTAGCTTTTTAAAATAATTTTTTATTCTTTAGTTTCCTGGAATTATACTTTAATAATATAATGCATGAAAATATAGTTCAGTTTTATAAAGGAATTCTTACTATAATAAAGTCTTTTCTAAACTTTTAGTGGGACATCATATAGGGACAGAAGTTTCCCCCTTAATGTGATCTCAATGAAAATGAAGTGGACTCAATTAGAAAAGAATGAGCAAAATTTCTTTAGGCATTTTACATAATTGGGTTATGGAATGCTTACTGAATATTTAAAGACAAAACAGACATGTTCCAATAAAGACAGAACTTAGTTTTGTGCTGTTTTTTTAAAAAATACTTGTTAGACATAATGAAATGAAGGGAAATAAAGAAAATAGTAACATTTGTATAGCTTAGCAATCAACATGACATACTTACTTTGAAGTTTTAATATGTATGTTTAATATCCAATTTGTTAGACCTGTTTAACTTAGTGAGAGCAGAGTCTCAGACACTAGACTTCTAGAACTGAGTCTGGGCATGCTGCTTATGGTATGATCGCTCTATGCTTCATTTTCCTGTCTAGGAGGATGATGAGGATATCTACTCCTGGGGTGGTTGTGAGGATTAAAAGAGTTAATACTTATCAGATGATTGGAATAGTGCCTGACATAAAGTAAACACTCAAATGTTTACTATTATTGTTATTTACATATCACAGTAATTCAGTAGAGTTCAGTTGCCATTTAAAAGGGATAAATCCTCATATACAGGACACATTATTTAAATAGTTCGTTTTGTTAGGTTAAAACCTGCTTTATTTGTGATAAACGGTTAATGGGCTAAAAACTGAATGGTTTGTATGTTCAAATATTTATGCAAGAGCTTTATGACCACATGCAATACTGAAAATCTGGAGAACTGACAGTCTTGTGCTTCTCACTAACTTGTTCTGTGACCTAAGGCAAGTCATGGAGCCTCTCAAGGCCTCCATTTCTACTATAATCTTTTGGTTCTACAGTTGTTACCTTCTTGTTCTGCTGACCATGTCATCATGGGCTCACTTGCTGATGATCTAGTGCTTATGGGACAAGTGACATTGGTGTGGGCTCCAAGTAAACTAAACAATTAGCTTTGCTTTATGCTTTGGCTGGCTACACTTGTCCCAAACTTGGACTTGAGGTCTTGTACATGCATCCCACTGGTCACATACCGTATAGTTTGAAGCTCTCAAAAACTTCAGTGAATAAAATGAGATAAACATCCTACTCATGACAGTTCAATATGGATTTTATTTTTATTGACTGGCTTTTTCAGACCCCAGTAACTGCAATTATGACTGCATAGTTGATTGTTTCTAATCATTAAAAATGTATACAGAAAAATGAAGTAAGTCTTTAATTGATTTCCTAAACTGTATATGGTATATTGAGATGAAAAACTTACAGGTTCTTTAAACCTGTACTCTTTCCTGGGGCACATGGGTGGCTGAGTCGGTTAAGCATCTGACTTCAGCTAAGGTCATGATCTCGTGTTCTGGGAGTTTGAGCCCTGCATCCAGCTCTGTGCTGACAGCTCAGAGCCTGGAGCCTGCTTCAGATTCTGTGTCTTCTCTCTGTCCCTCCCCTGTTCTCTCTCTCTCTCTCTCTTGCTCTCAAAATAATAAACATTAATTTTTTTTTTTTTAAACCTGTACTCTTCCCTTGTTGGAACTAAACCTGTCTTTGGTCCATTTGTCAGACCACATAAATCTTCATCTAAAAACAAACTGTGGGAATCTGGGGGGATTATTCCTGTTTGTCAGCTCCATGTATAGAAAGAAACACGTATAGTATGAGGTCTACCTGTAAAAATAATGACTTATTTTTATATTTGATTTATGGAATCAACATTATACTTGAATCATTCATTCATTTAATCTGTTTATTAAGCACTGATCAAAAGCCAAGCTTCTAGGAACTGGGGAAACAATTCTAAATGAGACAAAGCCCATGTAGAAGCTTACATCCCAATGATGGAGACAAGCAATAAACACATTCATAACTATCATTTAGTGACCATTTCCCTATATCCAGACAATAGGTGAACCACAACATGTAAAATTAGTTAAACCCTCAAAACAACTCTTTGTGGTTGGGTAACGCCATTGTCTTCATCTTTCAGGACACAGACTCAAGTAGGTTAGGTAGTTAACCCAAGGTCCTGGACTTAATAGGTGACCAAGTAAAATTTGGTGGTCACATAGGTCTATAAAAACGTCTATTGTTAAATCTAGCTCGTTTTCAGGTACACCAACCTGGTTTGAAATTATTTCAATGTGTGTACCACCTGGCTTTAATTTCACTTCCTACAATTTCCCTTCCTGAACCTCAATCCTCTACCCCAAGTTCTTGGATTTTCCTTCTCCAAATTGGGAGGTGCTTTAGAGAAGGATTTCCACATTTCTTAGATAATTGATCTGGGTAAATTTGAGAATCATTGGTTAGATGAAAGTCCAATTCCCTCATGGTTACTTGCATTTCCCCTAGAAAACATTTCTATGAAATCTATTATGTGCCAGGTACTTTGCTACACATAAGAAATAATAAAATGGTAAGAAAGACTTACTTCCTGCCATCATAATCTTTAGTGAAGGAGTCATTTAAACAAGCTCACTTGTAATCATGGGCATCCCTTGGTGGTGAGGGTTACACTACAGGAGGAACTAACCTGACCTACTAGTGGTTTAGAGAAGGCTTCCTTAGAAGTGATGTCATTCGAGATCAAAAGAATTAATATGATGTTTAAAAATCAAATTGGCAAGACTCAGTACTACCAAAAATATTTTTTAGGGCAGTGAATCAAACAAAATTAAGTGTGATGTTTATGTTTGCCACCCTTTAGACCCCAAATCCTTCCTGTAAGAGGGTGGTGATCCAGTTGAATGGATAGGGACGAAAAAGTTTGAGAAAGCTCGTGCAAATAGGGTTGCTAAGGAAAAGGAAACACACTGTAGCAGAATGAGATTCTAAATTCAGTGCATAAAACCAACTTGAGAATATGAGCCTATCCTTTGGAACTAAAAGGTATCTTTGCTACTGAATATGACCAGTATAAATAAGATGCATGGATGTATAACAAAAACTTTAGCAAAATATTTTGTAAAGAAAGAATCAAATTAGGAGCTAGAACCCTCAATTATTTGCTTTTTTCTCCAGCATTACCAGGATTATAGGAAGATTAGTTCCATTTCTTCCTCTAGCTTCTCATGGCCCTGTCATGGTATTTGTCATTTCCTCTGTTTCCATGTAGCAGTAGGACTGCCTAAGTGACTAGTAACCAATGTAAAAGTTGCACTTGGAATATTTCTTTCTTTTTTTTTTTTTTTAAGATTTTTAAAAGTGTTTTTTATTTATCTTGAGGGAGAGAGATAGAGAGTTGGGGGAAGGGGCAGATAGGGAAGAGCCTGACACGGGGCTCGAACTCACAAACCGTGAAATCATGACCTGGGCCAAAATCAAGAGTCTGATGCTTAACCAACTTAGCCACCAGGTGCCCCCAAGCTTGCTTTTCAAATTAAGACTATTTCATTTTGTGATCTTATGGCAAGTGATTTGGCTATGTCTTTAGTATAATAAACTTTACAATGTTATTAAATTTATTTTTTGGTACAGTGAAATAATTAGAGAAATTAAATCAATAGCTGAAAAGGTATTCTGTAAAAGTTTTCATTGAAATGGGCCTTAATTGTATTCCTTTTTAAAAAGTTATTCTCGGGGCGCCTGGGTGGCGCAGTCGGTTAAGCGTCCGACTTCAGCCAGGTCACGATCTCGCGGTCCGTGAGTTCGAGCCCCGCGTCAGGCTCTGGGCTGATGGCTCAGAGCCTGGAGCCTGTTTCCGATTCTGTGTCTCCCTCTCTCTCTGCCCCTCCCCCGTTCATGCTCTGTCTCTCTCTGTCCCAAAAATAAATAAACGTTGAAAAAAAAATTAAAAAAAAAAATAAAAAGTTATTCTCAAAGCAATGAATGTATTTGGCTAAAAAAAAATTCAAAACTAGATAGAAAGACACCCAGTTCCTTCATCTCAATTGCTAAATCAACTATTTCTATTTTGGTGGTTACCTCCATAACAGGTCTAATCTCTTGATTTATCAACGTTAGACAGTATTTGATTCCTCCATTATGAAAGATGAATTCCCTTGCCATTTTTAGGTCATCTTCTAACTTCATATAATATACTTAAGTCTTATTGAGCCATCAGTTTTATTTTATTTCATTTTTATTTTATTTTTTTAAAGTTTATTTTGAGAGGAGAAAGAAAGTGGGGGAGGGGCAGAGAGAGAGAGAGAGAGAGAGAGAGAGAGAGAGAATCTCAGGCAGGCTCCACACCATCAGCACAGAACCCCATGCAGAACTCGCACTCATAAATCGTGAGTTCCTCCCATGCTACTTCCTAACTTTTATGAGCTATACTATTACTGTTATGTTGCCAAGTCCTAATGTTATTCAAAATATGTTTTGTAGCCATAATTGCTTTAAAAGTAAATATAGTTCGAAAATAGGCAAGGTGATCCCAAATATCAAAATGAGGAGGGTTTTTTTTTTTTTTTCCAACGTTTATTTATTTTTGGGACAGAGAGAGACAGAGCATGAACGGGGGAGGGCAGAGAGAGAGGGAGATACAGAATCGGAAACAGGCTCCAGGCTCTGAGCCATCAGCCCAGAGCCCGAGGCAGGGCTCGAACTCACGGACCGCGAGATCGTGACCTGGCTGAAGTCGGACGCTTAACCGACTGCGCCACCCAGGCGCCCAGAAGGGTTTTTTGAGACTCCAGCTAGAAGTTGAAACTTTCCCAAGGCAGATATTAGAAGTTAAATAGATTTGTGTTTTAGGGGCACCTGGGTGGCTCAGTTGGTTAAGTATCCGACTTTGGCTCAGGTCATGATCTCATGGTTCGTGGGTTCTGGCCCTGAGTCTGGCTCTGTGCTGACAGCTCAGAGCCTGGAGCCTGCTTGGATTCTGTGTCTCCCTCTCCCTCTGCCCCTCCCCTGCTCATGCTCATGCTCTGTCTCTGTCTTTCCCAAAAATAAATCAACATTAGAAAAAAAATTTTTAACAGATTTGTGTTTTAAAAAATCCCTCAGGTGGCCAAGTAGAGAAGATACAGTGAATTGGACAAGCCTAGAGGATGAGAGATCAGTTAAAAGACTTGCTGTAATTGGGGTGACTGGGTTGGTTAAGTGTCCAACTTCAACTCAGGTCATGATCTCGGGACTCATGAATGTGAGCCCTGAATTGGGCTCTGAGGTCTTAAAGTGCAGAGCTGGCTTCAGATCCTCTGTCTCCCTCTCTCTCTGCCCCTTTCCGGCTCACATTCTCTCCCTCAAAAATAAATAAACATTAAAAAAAAAAAAAAAGAGTCTTGCTATAATTGGTGAGAGATGGAAGCCTGAACTGACCCACTGGCTGTGGGCATGTCAAGGAGAGGATATTGCAGAGACAGTAAAAAGTGAATCCAGACTCTCAGGTTAGGAGTTGAGAGGCTGGATGGTAGTCCTACTAATTTGGAATAGGATACTGGAGTAATTCCAGATTGGTAGAAAGGGAGTGAATTCCATTTGGGGCAGTGTGAATTTGGGGTGTTTAGTGCTTCTCAAGGGAGAGAGATGGAGTTCAGGAGAAGGGTTGGGATTGAAAGTGAAGACCTATAAATCATAGGATATGACTGAAGTCATAGAAGTGGATGAGATAGTCTAGGAAGAGAGTGTACAGTGAGAAGACAGCTAAATGCAATTTGGGAGAATGCCAACATTTAAGGAGCTGGCAGAAGAGAGACTTCTAAAACAGTCTGAGGTAAGGAAATCATGGAGGTGAAGTCATGGAAAACAAGGGTGAAAGTTTCAAATAAAAGGAAGTAATAAAGTCAAATGCTATAGTAAGTTCAAGTAAAATGAAATTGAATTTCTTTCTTCAAGTGTCCATTGGATTTAACAGGGTTTGGTGACTTTTACAGACACAATTCCACTGCATGGTGGTAAAGGTTAGATTACACTAGGACTGAAGACTGATGGGATAGCCACGTCAAGACACCTTTGAAGTTTGCCTGAAAGGAAAGAAGGGAAGATAGCAGACACCGGGTTATGGGAGGGAGGGACAGATGGATGAATGAATCGATTTAGATCAATATTTTCAAAACTACCAGAGCCTGTGTCCCCTTTTTATAACCATATACTTTACTCCTTATACCCTACTAAAGTGATATTCACAGATAACTTACAAATTTTTAAAAAATCAATTTAATGTTCTCCCTATAATACGGAGGAGAAACAGAAGAGATTTATAATAAAATCCAGCTGATATATACGTAGAATCACTATGAAAATAGCTAGAAACATAGATATTGGTGGGCTCCATTTCTGTCTTAAACCCTTAAGCTGAGTTACCCTCAGTGATGTGATTTTCTAAAATGGAGAAACAACTCTTGATTAAGTCTGAACAAAATAAAACACAACCTTCCTCTGGCTTACATAGTAGTTGTACTTCTGGAAATATTCAGTGTATTTTAAAACTGCAAAAAGACCCAAACACGTGTGCACTTGTGTTTATAAGTAAAAACACAAGTTGATTTAAGCCCAGTTGATTCTGGGCTTAAATATAATCAGGTTTATCATTTAGTGTGGGTTGAATGTTGAATGGAAGTCAGGATAATTCTTCCTTGTGCAGAACTGTTTCAAACATGAAAAGAGTTTTCTGTTAGTAGAACTGGCACACCAAATGCCAGTAATGATCTTCAATAACCACAAATTCCCTCCAAATCTTCCAAATTCATTGTTCCATTTGGGAGTTCCTGGATGTCCTAAGCCAGGAGAGCAGGGGAAGCTGAAAACAAAAACAAAAACAAAAGAAAAACAAGATATTGTCCCTGATAAAGTGGAAGTTAATAAAATTAAAAAGGTAGAAAGCTTAGAATTAAAGAGGAGAAGCACATAACCTTCGTATCTTGGCACATGTCATGTTTCCTATAGATAAGCAATAGTCCTGCTTTAAGGATTTTGGGGTATCTGGTAAATTATTTCTCTTGTTTAATGCTCTGAGTACTCTTAATTTGGAGTTCCTATTCTTCATTTTGAACCCTCAGTTATTAGGCTCACTTGTTGTAAATAAGTGCTAAATTTTGAATGCCATGAAAGATTACCTTTTGAAAAGAAAGCACTACTTTTATTACCACAGGCTAAAAATGTTGAAAATTCAGAGGTGTAGTTTCCTATTGTTGCTATAACTAGTTACCACAAACTCAGTGGCTTAAAATAGTAAAAACTTAATATCCTAAAATTCTGGAAGTCAGAAGTTCCAAAAGAATCTGCCTGGGCTAAAATCAAGGTGTCAGCATGGTTGTGTGCCTTTCTGGAGGCTCTAGAGGAGAATCCATTTCCTTGATTTATTTAATAGCTCCTACAGGCTGCTTACATTCCTTGGTTCATGACCCTGTTCTCCATTTTCAAAGCTAACACATAACATCTCCAAATCTCTCTCTTTCTCCTGCTTCTTTCTTCCTTTTTTTTTTTTTTAACGTTTATTTTTGAGAGAGAGCAAGCAGGGGAGGGGCAGAGAGAGAGGGAGACAAAGAATCTGAAGCAGGCTCCATGCTGTCAGCACAAAGCTGGACATGACACTGGGCCACGAATTGTGAGGTCATCACCTGAGCTGAAGTCAGATGCTCAACTGACTGAGCCACCCAGGTGTCCCTCCTTCTTCTACTCTTAAGGACCCTTGTGATTACACTGGATCCACCTGGATAATCCAAACTGAATTCCCCAGGTCAAGACTCTTATTTTAATCACACCTGCAAAGTCCCTTTTGCCATGAAGGTATTATATTCACAGGTTCTGGGAATTAGGACACGGATATCTTTGGGTGGCCATTTATCACAAAAGAGTAGAGCAAAGGATATTGGTTTGAAATAGGGACACTTATTTTTTTTTTAATTTTTGTTTAAATTCCAGTTAGTTAACATAGAGTGTAATATTAGTTTCAGGTATACAATATGGTGATTCAACACTTCATACAACACCCGGTGCTCATCACAAATGCACTCCTTAATCTCCATCACCTGTTTAATCCATCCCCCCTACCCATCTCCGGAAATAAGGACACTTTAAAACATTTTTTCTCTTAGTTTTTTTTTTCTTGCAGATCAACGACTTTTATTTTTACCTTTAAAAGCCAAACTAAGAATTCTATAGCTGCTTATAACAGTATGATTTCTACTTATAATTTCCATCAAACTTAAAATAGCATCCTAAATGTAAAGTACAGATTACCAAAATATATTGGTGGTGGGGAGAGAGAGGTTGGAGCAGACAATTATATATTCAAGATGTAGGGTTTTTTTGTTTTGTTTTTTAGAGAGAGAGCATGTGAACAGGAGAGAGGGGCAAAGGGAGAGAGAGAGAATCTCAAGCAGGTTCCATGTTCAATGCACAGCCCAATGCAAGGCTCAATCCCACAACCCTGGGATCATGACCTGAGCAGAAATCAAGAGTCCAACACTTAACTGACTGAACCACCCAGGTGTCCCTACAAGATATCTGAATCTGAGTTTTGTTTTCAGATGGAGCACATAATATTTTGTTTCATCATTTCTGCCAAAGCATACTTATTTAGCATTATCAATATTGTTTTATATACCATAGTTACACTATTTACTTCTATTGGCAGCTCATTTTTTAAAATTAAAAAATAAGAGTTTATGCTTTAAAAAGTCAGATAATATAAAAGTACATTCACTTTACATATAAAATGAAAAAGTTAAAGCCCATCCTGCTCCCATCTCATCCTTTTCTCTAAAGTGATACACTGTTAAACAGTTTGTGGTGTGTAGTCCATAGACCATTTTCTATAATGTTAGACACATACCCACATACACACATACCCTGAGTTCTTATGTATACGAATAACATATTAATCATACGGTTCTGCTACTAGCTCTTTGCTCTACATCATACTATGTCTATAGTATATACTATACTGATAGTTGGAATGCTCATGGATAGTAGGGTAGTAGAGTGACTGGAAGCTTGGTTTCTAATTCCAATCTTGGTTCTGCCATTATATGCCCTTGGACAAGTTAATCTTTTGGTGCACTATTTTTCCCATTTATAAAGTGGATGAAAATAATAGTACCTACCTCAAAGGATTGTTACAATTATACAAGTTGTGAATATTGCCTAAGATGAATGTATGCTCAACACCTAGAAGGGCCCAGTAATGTAATAGTCATTTAATTGCATTGCCTTAATATTATACTATTTCTACTAGCTGTATAATTGTTCTTCTCTGATGATGAACAATTTAAACTAGTCTTAAAATCTGGGGCACTTGGGTGGCTCAGTCAGTTAAGTGTCTGACTTCAGCTCAGGTCATGATCTCACAGTTTGCAGGTTCAAGCCCCGTGTAGGGCTCTGTGCTGACAGCTCAGAGCCTGGAGCAAGCTTTGGATTCTGTGTCTCCCTCTCTCTTTACCCCTCCCTTGCTCATGCTCTGTCTGTCTCTCTCAAAAATAAACATTAGGGGCGCCTGGGTGGCGCAGTCGGTTAAGCGTCCGACTTCAGCCAGGTCACGATCTCGCGGTCCGTGAGTTCGAGCCCCGTGTCAGGCTCTGGGCTGATGGCTCAGACCCTGGAGCCTGTTTCCGATTCTGTGTCTCCCTCTCTCTCTGCCCCTCCCCCGTTCATGCTCTGTCTCTCTCTGTCCCAAAAATAAATAAACGTTGAAAAAAAAAATAAACATTAGACAAATTTTTTAAAATTAGTTTCAAAATGTGAAAACTTCCAAAGTGGGGTTTTAATGTAATATAATACTATAAGCACTAAATGACAACTTTTTTGCTTACATTGAATTACAGTATATCAAGATAAAATGTCTGTCATAGGCTATGCACATCTTTATGGCTTTTGCTCAGTATTGCTTTCCAAAAGGATTATACCAGCTTCAGTACTAATATCAAGGAATTATTCAAATTTAGTTGGCAGGATTTAGAAATATTTTGCAACCTTAGCACTCATGAAATGGTATTTCAAACTTAATTTGTACTTTTTATATTTATCCATGTGCTTATTATTTGCCTTTGTTTTGTTCATTGTATAGTGATTGTATTTGAGCATATTAACACATTACTATTCTAGGGACTGGGACTCTAGCAATAAATAAAAGACAAAACTCTATGAGAATCACAGATACAACTCTATTAAAAGTATAGCCTCTCAGTATATTAAGCTAGCAAAAACTTTTCAAACTAACATAAGCAAAGCTTGGGAGTATTTGGCCTTTGTGGGAGGATAAGAAGTTGGTATAACCATGGGAAGGATGAGTATGGTGCATCATACTGCTGATTTAATATTAATGAAGCAATTTAGCAATGTATTTAAAGACTTGGAGTAAGAAAGTAAATTAGTACATGCTTGAAAAATCATTTTTATAATTGAAAACAGGAATATATTTGTCATGGAGTAGAAAGAAAACTTCATGTGAGGTTTTTTTTGTTTTTTTGTTTTTTTTTTTTTTTTTGAGAGAAAGAGGGAGGCAGAGGGAGAGGGAGAATCTTAAGCAGGCTCCAGGCCCAGCATGGAGCAGATGTGGGGCTCAGTCTCATCACCATGAGATCATGACCTGAGGGGAAATCAAGAGTTGGACACTTAACCAACTGAGCCACCCAGGCACCCCTATATGAGTTTTAAAAGATAAAATAGTTTTCAAAGCAATTTCCAACACTTGTTCCCAATCTATCTTCCCTTGGTATACAATTCCCTATATCTTAGTGGAACAACTTGAGAAGCTTTAACAGACTATTCAAAACCAACTCTTGGTATTGAGAAGTGTGACAATGAGAAGATCCCTTTGAGTGTTTGCAGTTTTTGGTGATTACAAATAAAGCCACTGTAAACATTTGTTTTCCAAAGTGGCTTTTCCATTTGCATTTCTACCAGCAATGCATGAAAGCTGTATTTGCTCAGCATCTTCACCTTCACCAACACTTGCACAGTCCTTTCCCTCCCTCATTCTAGCTATGTGGTAGTATCTCACTGAGGTTTTAATTTGCATTTCTCTAATAATTAATGATGTGAAGCATCTTTTCAAGTGGTGTATTTCCCTTTCGTATATCTTTTTTGGTGGAGGGTCTGCTCTAATATTTTGCCCATTTTTCATTGCTTTTCCCCCTCCTAATTCTTTTGAAAACTCCTTATATACTCTGAAGAAGAACACTTTTAAAATGTTTCGCTAAAAAAAAAAAACCAAACCAATTCTCAACTACATTTGAGTATATGTATTCAAATGACTGTGAACCACTTTAACTGTACACTCTGTCCTTCTCTAAGTGATTTAAATGAATTTGCAATCTGATCTTTCTGAGGAATTACCTTTTTCTCCATCTCTAAAATGATGGGTATTTAGTTTATTGTCAAAATCTAAAATACCTGCCATCAAACTCTAAAAATGTATTTTGTATAAAAAAACTAAAATATAACAGAAATTCTGCTTCCTGTTAGAATATAAATAAACCGAGTAATGTATGACTCAGGAGTAAATCAGAGAACACTGTTTTCAAATGACATTACTTTCTAAATTAAGTTTTTAAAAAAGTGAAAGAACAACACAATAAGGAATGATTTAAAAGTGTTTTACCTTCCCCAAATCCGTACCTTGAGAAAAAGGAGCTAATACATAAAAAGGCGTTTTAAGTTTTGAAAGTAGTGCATGCACTCTCTTCAATTCACATTTGCACCTGCATCTCTGATTTGCAAAAATTGATGCGTAAAATTTCAAAATAGCAAAATGTAAGTTTGTTATAATATTAACATGTGGTTTAGTGCTCTATGCAGTAGAGCATGGTACCTTGCAAATCTGGATCTTTTACCATTTGTAGTGGTTACTGTAATCTACTTTAATGTTATTTGAACTATTTGAACCGAGCAGCTCCTAGTTTTCATACTTGAATCCTTTAGAATAGTTACAACTGCTGAAGCTCCTTCGGTGCAGTTCTACCCTCTTCCGTCTCTCCTGGAAAGACCGTCACTTTCCACAGTTGACTACCATACTCATTTATCCGGCCAAAACTCCCAGTCCGCTCCTGTCTTCCTGCATTATTCTCCTGGATCAGGGCTTCTTCATCGCGCATCAATTACTTCCCGGAGAGCGAGCTAAGGGCAGGCACTGCCAAGACCAGACGCAGACCTGGATTATTTCCTTTTTCCGTGCCAAGCATCTTTCCAGCTAAAACCTTTTTTCACCTGTCACTCCTGCTTATTCTTGATATTCAGTTTTCTGCCACAGCCTTCGCTACTCTAGTAGCTATGATGTCTGGGCAAAAATAGCTCACATTTTTGCTTAAGCAATAACGGCCGCGCAAATTTTATGGTTAGATTTGTCTCAAGTCCGAAGACCGCGCCTCCAAACTAATGAGGCGGGATACACCCGGAGGAGTTCGCAGTGGAGGAACTGTGGCTGAGAGAAGGCTGTGGGGACTTGCCTAGGCGGGGCCACCCAACCCCCAGAGACCCTGACAGCACACTCCGGGAAGTTTGGACTCTTACCGCAGCTTCCGGACCCGCCCCTCTGCGAGCACCGGAACTCGCTTTCCCAGAAGGCCCCGCGCGGTGCGGCGCTGGGCGCGCTCCGGGTCCTGTCAAAGCAGGACCGGCGAGCCCGGTCTGCGGCCCCACCCCCTGACTCCCAGCTCCTTCCCCGACTCCCGCGAGTTCCAGTCCCGACTTCCAGCTCCCCAGCCCCGCCCTCAGCCGCGCGCGCTCTCCCCACCACGCCCTCGTCCCCCCGCGTGCGGCCGCTACAGCCAATGAGGTTCGGGGCCGCGTGCGCAGATTCAAACGGCGGCTCTTGAGGGAGGCTGGGCGCGAGATTCGGCGGTGCGGACAAAACCCTGCAGGAGGCTGCGAGCCCTGCAGAGGTGCTCGCTGCGGGGTGAGGGTGGGGGTCGGCGCCAGCCGCGGAGCTGAGCTCGGACCGCAGCTAGGAGGCTGAGAGGCGGCGGGAGGGGTCGAGGGAGGGCGAGAGCGCGCCTGCTGACATGTTGGGGGCATCCCTGACCGGGCCGGGCCGGGGCTAGGAGTGGCGCTGCGGGCCGGGGGCGGGTCGCTGTCCGCCCCTCCGTCCCTCCGTCCTGCCCTGCCGGGGACGTGCGTTCCACTCTCGGTCGCCTCGGAGAGGGAGCGAGGGAAGCGGCTGGAGGGTCGGGGACAAGGAACATTCGCTTGAGGCTGGAGGAGGCTGAACTGCGTCCCCGCCCAGCCCGCGCCTATGCGGTACTTGAAGGATGGCGAAGAGGTCGCGCAGGTGGGTGACATCCCTTTTACGCAGGCCTGTTGGCACAGTCTCGGCTCAGATTCTCTTCCTTTTCCCAGTGCGTCCCCATCAGGCCCTCCCCAGCTAGGGCAGAGGTTTTGCTTCCCGCTGCTCCGCAGCCGCTTCGGCCCGGCTGGCTGGATCCCAGCCGTGACTTGTGGAGAGTTGGGGACCACTATGTTTAAGGCGCAGAAAGTGAGTAACAAATGGTCAGGTTGCTCTTTTGAGTTGATTCTCCCCACAGCGCACGTCCAGACTTCAATCTCGCACAGCCGCTTCTTGGTCGGAGTTTCTTGCCAGGTAAGTCTGTGCGCTTTTAGGGAGTACCCTGCGCACGTAGAAGTGCTAGTGTACAGCCCGGACTTGAAAATGGTATTCGGAGAGACTTTTTTCTGAACTACTGTACCAATTAAAATAGGAACTATGTGATAAACCTGCGCTGGGACTCCTCTGCCATCTTTGCTGCCTTGACAGGTATGGAAAATCCCCTTAGGAATAGCTGATGAGAGAGGACCGTTTTGACGTGTTCTGTAGTTACCATGACGGTGTCTCAACTTTATGTTTATCTTTTTAATATCTTCTGTTGGGAAGATGTCACACTGTTACCACCAGTAGCTTCATCTTAAAACAATGTTTGATTCACTGAATATTTTTAGTGCCCGTGTTTGGCTCTGACTGTAACTAAGTGTTGCCCAGAGGTAGGGCATATTTTTTTGTTGGAAACTTGCTAGGAGGAGTTTACTCATCTAATTTTTATTTATATGTTGCTATAGTAGCTACACCTAAACTGTGTGTAGTAACCACTTAGATGGCACAAAACTAGGGTGTCTTTTGTCACTATTATTAAATAAACCTTAAAAGATGTTTGGTAGGTTTTACAAATGGCTTTCTTTATCTAGGTCCACATCCTTAAAGTCTTAACGAGAGATGTATTTCCAAACTTGGAATTTAGCACTAGGATTCACTCATTGCAGATTTCTGTTAAAAACTGGCAATAGCGACACATAATATTTGCTGCCTTGTTCATTTATTAAGTATCTGCTGTATGTAGGGTATTTTCGCAGAAATCAACATGAAATATATGATTAAGTCCTTGTTAGACTGTTACTTTGTGGCAAGTACAGTATAGGTCAAACTCTTGAGGTGGAACAAATATACACATACACATGCATAAACCCACCTCTAGAATAGGATTTTCAGCCTTGTCACTATTGATATATTGGATTAGATGATTCTTTGGGGGTGGGGGGGCTGTCCTGTGCTTTGTAGTATGTTTAACAGCATCCCTGGCCTCTACCCAGTAGATGCCAATAACACCCTGTTTCCCCCAGTTGTGACAATCATATGTCTCCAGAGATTATCAAATGCGTTTTGAAGGCTGGGGGGCGAAATCACCCAGGTGAGAATTGCTGCTCTAATTAACTTCCTAATCTTCAAAAACAATCAATATTAAAAGCTCCTATAATTATAATTACTGAGGAACTCGTTTAGGCCTTTTCTTTTGGATTTTTAAATATACAGAATTTTAAAAATAAAGTAACTTCATTAAGCAAGGTGACACTTGACTATGTCAACTCAGTAATGGAAGTTTGTTTATATTTATTGTGTGGCATTATCTACCTATCACTATTGATGTTAATCTTATTTGAAAGAATGTCTTAGCTAATGCTATCATCAGCATTTAGTTATGGTTAGACAGGGATGCTTGAATGTCAGAACCCTGCCCTCTCTGGTTGATTTTGTCTGTTCTTTTCATAGTTTTTGTATGCTTAATAATAATAGACTAAGAAAGGAGAAGTGATTTAATGACTAATTTGCCTGTGTAGGTTATTTTCTTTTATTGGCGGTACTGTGAGCCCTGAAATCTAAACATTAATTGTACTGTTGACTTTTGTTCCTTGTCAGCTGTATGAATTGAAATGTATTGTAGAATGAGTTAAAACGTCATAAGGCTGGAGTAACTAAATGTGGTGGGGTGAAGCTGTGTTCCCTATGGGAGTGTAGAGGTAGAGGATGTGGTGAGAAGTTATCATCTCTGTGTGGTGTATTTCTTAGGGTCTTCATACTTGAATGTTTCATGCTCTAAATTATATTGCTTATTTATGAAAATATGTCTTTTTTATCTTAGAAGAGAATAGAATGTGAAATGTTTTGAAGGAGAAATTATTTGTTGAGCAAAGTGTAGTCTCATGTTTCTTGGCTAAATATCTCAATAATAAATATGAACTTAATTTATAGTTGAATGAGAAAGGAAATAATTTAGTCAATTTAAGATCTCCACTATACAACTATTTAAGTATTTGAGCAAAAACTGTACTTTGCTGTATAAGTGATTTACATAAGACTATGGGCATAAGTTCTGTAGTATACTTTTTCTGTATGATATGGGGAAAAAAAGTAAAAAAACTGTTACCTCAGGTTGAAACAACTGAAGGATGTTGGCTCTTTTGCTTTTTGTTTAAGATGGCTGTAGTGTCTCTGAACTAGATTTACATAAAGGAAAAGGCTCATTTAATGTGATTTTAAATAGTTTTAGATCCCACTGGGGGGTTTAATGATATATTTTACAGGCAATACCAATTGGCATATCTGTTACTAACATGTATTTGATTAAAAAAATTGTTTTTAATGTTTGTTTATTTTTGAGAGACAAAGAGACAGAGTGTGAGTGGGGTAGGGGAGAGAAAGAGGGAGACACAGAATCCGAAGCAGGCTCCAGGATCTGAACTGTCCGCACAGAGCCCTACGGGGGCTCAAACCTATTAACTGTGAGATCATGACCCGAACCGAAGTCGGAAGCTCAACAAACTGAGCTCCCACGCGCCTCAACACGTGTTTGATTTTTAAGCATCATTATGTATTAAGTAATTAATTTTAGTTTTTAAAATCCAGGGCTACCCTTAAATAAACTTTAAAAAATGTCATTTAGAACCTGGAAGAGCTATTTAAGTAGTAACAGATTCAGATATATACACTTGATAAAGGTAAAAGCCAGATTTTGCATTGGAAAATGTTTTTCAGTGGTTATGTATGTGTGTGAGGGGAAGCAATTTTGCTATGTTGTTTCCAGCAAAATGAGTATTATGGGTGAAAAGAATACTGAAGTATGAGAACTGATTTTTTAATCAGCTTTGTCATTAACTAGCAATATTGTTTTAGGAAAGCAAGTAAACTCTATATCCAGGTTTTTAAATCTGTTTTATAGGGGGTTGGATTTTATGGTCTGTATGGTAATTTCTAGATTTAATATATATCCTGCTTTGAACCCTTTTGTAATCATCCTTGCTCATTTAAAAATATATACACTAATGGAATAAAATAGAAAAATTCTCTCATTATTTTCATTTATGAATAGCTAGGTAAAATTCCCTTCAGTATTTATTTCAGTATTGCTATTAGTAATGGTCAAATGAAGTCAATTTTGTTTTACTATAATGATGCTAGCTTGCAGCCTATGTTTGGAAATAAAATATTCATGTATGCAGTACATAATATTAACCACTGGGTGGCCTGATTTCACTTTATTAAATCAACCTGGTAAATTTTCATACCTTGAATTCAATTGGACTTTAAAAAATACAGAATTACCCTGTTAAGACAGTATAATAAAGATATAATTTTGGATTTTGATAAAAATTTCAGATTTGATGCAGTTTATGACTTAAAATATGATCAAGTTGAAGTGATTTTATTAGAGCCAATTTTAAAGAACTTGATATATCTCTAATTTCAAACCAGTAGTTTCTTTTCATATAAAAGTAAATTTTTAAAAATTCTCAAGTTCTTCCTTTCAATACTTTTTATTACTCTTTTTGGGTGAGATAATTAATGTCCTTTAAAATTGAACTTCTCCCTAATGTTTTATCTTAATATTGTCAAGTATTTTGTGTTAATATTGTCAAGAATAGTTTGTGTATTATTTCACAGGGTAAGTTATGACTGTAATATCCTATTAGCTCATGCCTAGTGTAGAGTTATTCTTAGCCATTTTCCTGGCCTAATGAGTCATAGTATTTATGTGTGTATGTGTGCATGCATTTCATTTTGCTGTTTAATACTCATCCTAATCACTGTTCATTCATAATTTAAAAAAAAACCTTTTCATTTTAATGTAGTGCTTAGCTTATGTATTAGACAGTTATAGAATAAATATTTTCTCTGACTTAAAAAATAGAACTGGAAGAGTAATTTTGGAAACCAAGTCCTGGATGAAGATTCAGAAACCAAATTCCTCTTCTATTTTTGCTTTGTGATGGGACCAATAATTTCACCCATTTTGCTGTCTTCTAGATCAGTCACTCTAGATTAAAAATGGCTTATTTGTTTATAAGGTAGGGAGTTGATTTTATTTAGTTATTATCATTATCGATTGCTATAATATAGAAATGCTAAAGGAAGACAGTGAAAAGCAGAAAAATAGAACGGATTTGTTTTGATGGTATCTAACCATTATTAAGCAATGGAACTTTTTTACTGTTAAATGGTGAAAGTGGGATGTTGGTGAGATTATTTGTGGAGTTTTATCCCTTCTCTTTTTTCTTGGCAAATTGTAGGCATTCTCAGGCATCATTCTGTTGTAGCTAGTGATATTGATAATTTTCTAGGATCTTATTCTGTCACACTTATTTAAAAGTTACATCATCCTTTAACAATTACTTAACTAATATAGAAATAACTTTATGCTAAAACTAAGAAGTAACTGGGTGGATAGACTCTAGGAAAGTCCCAGTGGTAGAGAGATGATTCTAAGAATTCTACTTTAATCCTCCCTCACACTAACCCACTCAAAAAACCCAGCTTCCTGAACATTGGGCTGTATAACTCTGTCTGAAACTGATGACCATGCTGATGCAAAACAGAGAATGAAACCGCATGTAGAAATAGAAATTTCTCACAAATCAAGTATATGGTTAAAAAATGAGGCAGAATCTTAAAGTTGAACAAGTTTTCAGGAAAACTGCTGCTTGCACACTAGTCTTTTGACCCAAGTAACATCTTTAGACTCTTATCCTTAACTTAAAATATTTTGATAAGAACCCATGGTGAATTTTGTACAGATGTGATATAGATATTTTTTTGAATACTCAAGATTTATATAGGCAGGTC
Source organism: Herpailurus yagouaroundi (assembly GCF_014898765.1). Classification (NCBI taxonomy): domain Eukaryota; kingdom Metazoa; phylum Chordata; class Mammalia; order Carnivora; family Felidae; genus Herpailurus; species Herpailurus yagouaroundi. The sequence continues at coordinate 17,587,791 of NW_024412406.1, forward strand.
CCCAAATTAAATATTGTTTTGATCCAGAAATAACCCAATTTTAAAAAGCAGTCTCAAATATGCTATTGTGGAAGCTCTTGGGATCTGAGGGGAGGGAAGAAAGAGGGGAAGCTGTGAAAAGCATGACTGAGGGCTCTTTGGGATGGCAGGAAGTGTCAGTGTTGGTAGGGACAGTTTTAGGAAAGGTTAGGCAATATTAGTAGATACCCTAAAGAACCCATTCTGTACTGAATATTTTGTTTCAGCAAACAATTAAAATTCTACCACTTGGAGGTGCATTTGGATTTTGAAAGTCCTTTTTAATAAATGGGAATGCCTTTCACCTTCTCCTAAAGATATTTTCATTTGTTAAAAAAAGAAAAAAGTGTTCTTTCTCATATCCACTTGAGGTCAGTTGTACTGAGAGAGGTGGAAATTTTTTTTTTTTAAAATTTTTTTTTTCCTTTTTCAACGTTTTTATTTATTTTTGGGACAGAGAGAGACAGAGCATGAACGGGGGAAGGGCAGAGAGAGAGGGAGACACAGAATCGGAAACAGGCTCCAGGATCTGAGCCATCAGCCCAGAGCCCGACGCGGGGCTCGAACTCACGGACCGCGAGATCGTGACCTGGCTGAAGTCGGACGCTTAACCGACTGCGCCACCCAGGCGCCCCAGAGAGAGGTGGAAATTTTGATTGGATTGGAAGGGAGTGAGGTAATTTTGGGATACAGAGTACTTGGAGGAGGTAAAAGTAAGGAAGATCATTCAATAATCATTAATTTTACAAATATTATAGGTACTGTGTTTGTGCAGAGAGGTCAATGTATCAGATATGGTCTTTGCACTCCTGAACTTATTATTTGGTTGGGAAGGTTGGCATATGTGATGAGCATTAAAAAGGAAGGGTAGATGCCATGAATATATACAAATGGGACAGAAAGCCTCAATATGGTGTTTATCTGATTTGGTAGCCTTAGAAATTTATGAAGTCGTTGGATCCTGAACCATCTCCATTGTAACAATTTCATCTTGGCTAATCAGGTGATATTTCTGATAGCTGAAGATGGCAGCAAATAACAGGTGTTTATTTTTTTAAACTTTTATTTTCAGATTAGTTCAACAAAACAAACATATATGAAAGTGGGACTGGCAGATTAATGTTACAAATAGACACTGGCCTTAGTGAGAGAGCATTGGAATGTTGAAATGTATTGAACTGAAGCAGAGATAGATAGCTATATAGGTAGGGGACTTAGGGTTCTTGGAGTCTTGCTTGGTCAGATATGAAGAATTTTGGTCCTATAGAAGTGACAAATCAAGGGAAATCAAGTTCCTGCAAAGGATCTGTAGACAGTATATGTTAAATCTAGGCCTCCATGTTTCAGTTTTGTAAGAACTAAACTATGTGTAGATATTAGGAACTGCCCACATGTTCTTAAATATATTACATTGAGATTAAACCAATCATCAAACGTTAACTGTTTGAAATCTGAGTGAATTTTTGGAAAAGAGTTGAAATAGAAATAATCATGGATATTGCTGGTCATTCAGTGCATAATACTAATGTTGAACTACCTCTCTGTGCCACAATCCTATATGAGTTATTTTATGTGTTTTTTCATTTAATTTTATCCTTAAAGAAGCACTATCAGGTAGGTGCTCATTTCACAAACAGGTAAACTAAAGCCCTAAGAGGTTAATATGTCCAAGGATGCAAAATAAGTAAAGTTGTAACTAGAACCTGGTTCTTCGGGTGTCTTTGGTGTCTTCCAGCTTCTTCCCTGTTTTTCTAGTATGTGGTAGTATAGTGGTTAAGTAGTGGATTTTGGAGTTCAGTCATGCTGTGTTTGGCATAACTATGGGCAAGAAGTTAATTTTCTAAGTCAAAGCTCCCTATTATGTAAAATGGGAATAATAATATTCTTGGGGTTGTTGTGGGGTTTTAAGAGAGAAATTTCATAGACGACCTAATGTCTGGTACTTAGAAAGTTTAAACAAATATTAGCTCTTGTTATTATCAGATGCTCATGACTGTATTCAGTCCTCTAGCTACTCAAAGTCTTCTGGTTCAGTTTATCATAAAGACCTGCCCTCTCTTCTGGGGATTTGTGCTCTCATGGCTTTAATTGCTCTCTGTATGCTGGTGACTGTCAAAACTATGTGTCTACCCTAGGCCTCCTACCTGAGCTGAAGATATTGGGCCTACTTGCCTTCTAGATTTGCTCTGCCCATAGGATAGCCACTTCCCACATGTGGCTATTGAGCTGTTGACATGTGGTTAGTCTGAATTGCAATGTACTCTAAGTATAAAATACACACTAGATTTTCTTTAGTAAGAAAAAAGGAATGTAAAGTAGCTCATGATTATGTTGATTATGTGATAATTTTTAATGTATTAAATAACATTATTTTGACATGTTTTTATTTTTAAAATGTGGCTACTAGGAAATTACATATATGGCTGCATTATATTTCTATTGGACTGTGCTATTCTAGATATCTCCTCTTATATATTTCTCAAGTGCCTTGAAATTAGCTAGTCCAAAACTGCCTGAGACTCTCCCCATTCTCTTCTCCCTCCCAAAGTTCTGTTTTTCCTTCTATTCTTTATCTTGGTGGATAGCTCTGTTTATGCTCCCAAAGCCAGAAATTTTGGAGTCATTGATTCCTTGCAAAATCTTTTTCTACTTTTTTCATATTTGTCATTTTCATGCACTTCTTATTGTTGCCACTATTACTACCTTCGTTGGTTTATTCTTTTATGGTTTCTTGATTTTGTTATATTTAGATCCATTCTACTCAAGGATATAAAAAGATGGAATTCTACCCTATTTTTTTTTTAAGTTTATTTATTTATTTTGGGAGAGAGAATGTGTGTGTGCATTAGTGTACGTGTTCACACAGGGGAAGGAGAGGGGCAGAAAGCAAGGGAGAAAGAATCCCAAGCAGGCTCTGTGGTGTCAGCACAGAGCCCTGTGTGGAGCTCAATCCCACAAAATGAAATGAGATCATGACCTGAGCTGAAATTGAGTCCAATGCTTAACCAACAGAGTCACTCAGCCTCCCCTACCCTATTTTTTTCAATTTTATTTATTGAACTAATCTTTACACTCAACATGGGACTAAAACTCACACTCTTCTCTGACTGAGCCAGCCAGGTGCCCAGGCCTACCCTATTTTTTTTTTTAAATAGTATTGTTACAGTTTCGTTTTTTTAAAAATGTATTTGCTTCATCTTAAGTTTTTTATTTTAAAGTAGGACTCAAAGTTTGTTTTTAAATTTTTTTTTATTTTTTAATTTTTAATTTTTAATTTTTAATTTTTAATTTTTAATTTTTAATTTTTAATTTTTAATTTT
>NW_024412406.1:17591138-17600768 GCF_014898765.1 Herpailurus yagouaroundi
ATTTTTAATTTTTAATTTTTAATTTTTAATTTTTAATTTTTAATTTTATTTATTTATTTATTTATTTATTTATTTATTTATTTATTGAGAGAGAGACAGAGCATGAGCCGGGAAGGGTCAGAGAGAGAGGGAGACACAGAATCCGAAGCAGGCTGCAGGCTCCAAGCTGTCAGCACAGAGCCTGATGCAGAGTTTGAACTCACGAACCATGAGATCATGACCTGAGCCGAAGTCGGATGCTCAACCAACTGAGCCACCCAGGCGCCCCTCAAAGTTTGTTTTTAAAATTTGTTACCCTCTGCCTTACCATTTATCGAAAAATCCATCTTCACACCACTGATTTGATATGTTACTGTTAAAATTTACCGAATTCCCATTTGGATTTTGTTTTTTTCTGAAAGTTCTAGTCTCTTCCATTGATCTGTGTATCTGTGTGCCGGTAGTATTCTGTTTTATTTATTGTTTCTCTACAGTATGTCTTCACTGGGTAGTGCTATTTGTTTACTTTCCCATATGAACTATAGAATCAGCATGTTTAAATTCCTCTGAAAATATAATGGTATTTTAATTTAATTTAAATTTATGAATTATTTTAGGGAGAATGGACATCTGTAATTCTGTTCCTATCCAGGAATGTGGTCTGAATGTTTTTCCATTTGTTCAGATCTAATGTGTATTACAATAGTGTTTTGTTGTTTACTATATTTTGATCTTGTATATTCATATTATTTCTACATGTTTTAATTTTTTTGTTGTTATTGTAACGTTAATGGATCATTTCTTCCATTGTTTCTTTTAACTGGATGTGACTGTGTTTTGTATTTTACCCTTACCAGTGTCAGGCCCTAATGATTTTTTACTTGGATTATTATCAAAAATTACTAATTGGTCTTCCTCCATTTCTCTACATCCTGCCAGTGATTTTTCTGAAACATGAGATATTTGTGTTTTACTCCCTTACTTAAAGTCCTTTGACCCTTTAGGATAAAGGGTCAAATAAAGAATGAAAGTCAAACTCCTTAGCATGACATAAACTCTTTCCTTGTCTACAATTGACCCCTGATGGCATATCAACTCCTGGTGTCAGTAAGAACTATAGCTACTCTACATTGTATAACTCTTACTTTGTTATGTCTTGAATAATCTGTTGGGACGTATGTTTTTAGTCTGGGTGGCTTCTTCAGTCATACCTGTATACACAGATACAATGATTGAATTTACAAAGTTGCATAAAATTCTTGATTTCACAATTTTTTTTAAGTTTATATATTTATTTAGAGAGAGAGACACACACACACAGTGGAGAGAGTGGGAGAGAGAGAATCCCAAGCAGGCTCCATGCTGTCAGTGTGGATCCCAACAAGGGGCTTTATTTCATGAACCATGAGATCATGACCTGAGCCGAAATCAAGAGTCAAATGCTCAACCGACTGAGCCACCCAGGCGCCCCAACAATTGTGTTTTTTGTTGTTGTTGTTGTTGTTGTTGTTGTTGTTGTTTTAGTGAGGATGAGGATGATGACCTCCAGTATGCTGATCATGATTATGAAGTACCACAACAAAAAGGATTGAAGAAACTCTGGAACAGAGTAAAATGGACAAGAGATGAGGTAATTACATGATAAGGTTTAGTAATTTCATACTTGTACTTATTGGTTAATAATATTTAATAAAGGAATTAAAGATCTTGAAAAGCAAAACATGAGAAAAGCTATTCATCAACTGATAGGCACATATTTTTCTTCCACCAGAGGTGTGAATAGTGGTATGATGTTAAGACTGACAGAAACACTGTAGTAAATGCGAGAGCTTGTATTACAGTGGCTTATCCTTCTACTAATGGTCATCAGATATGACATGAAAGAATTAGACAGTTATCTATATTTAGCGATAGAGGAATAGGCAAAGGAAAGAAAGCTTTCTAATTTTCACACCTGTTTTAATAGGATGATAAGTTAAAGAAGTTGGTTGAACAACACGGAACTGATGATTGGACTCTAATTGCTAGTCATCTTCAAGTGAGTGAAATATTTTCTTCTATTTATAACATGGATAACATAAGCTATTGGGTTAAATTTGCTGTTTTTCAAAAATGTGTCTTCATTATTTTAGACTTAGGTTTCCTTTCTAAAAACATCTCTGTTTTTCTGATCTTCCTATAGTGGCCAAAGGCTTAAAAAGTCCGATTTTTCTAGTAATTAGTTTATATAGGGGCCTAAAAAGATTACTAATCTAAAATGAAAATACTAGGTTTGGGTAGGGCTTTATAAATATTTGCTGATAAATGTTAAAACATTCTGAGAGAAGTTAAATGTATGGAAATCTTTTGGCACCTAATCAATAAAATCAGAAAAAGCTCTGTTGAAAGTTTGTCAACCTTTATTTGGATTTTAAGGTGTTATTGATCTTTAAAAGAATTCTACTTATTGTTCGTTCATCATACTATTCACATGCTATTCATTAGTATGTATATATGTAATTTTATATTACATACATACATATGTATGTAATTTTATAATTTACTATTCACATGCTATTCATTAGTATGTAAGTTTATAATTTACAAAATTTATAAATTTATAATTTACATATATTCCTTTTGTTCCTTACTACATTAAAGGTAGGGAGGCAAAATAGTCACATTTGAATTTGTTTTGACTACTGTGGATATCAGAAATCAGATTACCTGTGTTCTTTCTAAATTGTTATGATGCGGGGCGCCTGGGTGGTGCAGTCAGTTGGCGTCCGACTTCAGCCAGGTCACGATCTTGCGGTCCGTGAGTTCGAGCCCCGCGTCGGGCTCTGGGCTGATGGCTCGGAGCCTGGAGCCTGTTTCCGATTCTGTGTCTCCCTCTCTCGCTGCCCCTCCCCCATTCATGCTCTGTCTCTCTCTGTCCCAAAAATAAATAAACGTTGAAAAAAAAATTAAAAAAAAAAAATTGTTATGATGCTTTTCAACATAACCTGAAAATTGAGACCAGATAATGGAAAGTGCGTAAGTTTTGGAGTCAGTCTGATCTATATTCAAGTGCCAGCTCTACTAGCTGTTTGCTCTTGGAAAAATTACTAACTTCTTTGATGTTCAGCTTCCTTGTCTATAACATGTAAATAATAGTACTCGTTTTTGTAGTATTGTTGTGAGAATTAGAAATGACATATAGGATGTTGGGCATATTTCCTGACATTTAGCAGGTGTTAGATAAATGGAAACTAAATTAGAAAAGTTATTTATATTAGGTTTACCAGTTTAACTTGAGGGTATAGCAGCAAATGAAGTGAACAAAGAAATGCTACAAGTACATACAGGAGCAGTCTGATTATTTTGAAGAAAACGATAGCCTTAAAAATGGATCAGCATTGATGTTTTGAAGCCATAAATGAAGAAACTCAGTTTAAATAAAAATAACTTGAGACCCACTAGACACAAAGGCAGTGACTGGTAAACAAAGTATTTGTATTTATCCCTTTATATACTTCTAATATTTTTGTCATTCATGAAGTTAACTGTTTTATTATTATTATTATTATTATTATTTATTATACATAGGAGTTAATGTTTATTTTTGAGAGAGAGAGAGACACACACACACAGTGTGAGCAGGGAGGGGCAGAGAAAGGGAGACACAGAATCCGAAACAGGCTCCAGGCTCTAAGCTGTCAGCACAGAACTCGATGTGGGGCTTGAACTCATGGTCTGCAAGATCATGACCTGAGCCGAAGTCAGATGCCCCACCGACTGAATAACCCAGGTGCCTCTCGTTTTTTCTTGATAACTTGGAGGTCATCATGTATAAAAATCCTTTAAGTACCATGCAGTGGCCTAGTAATGCCTTTGGGGGTTTTTAAATTGTATAAAGTTAAGTACTGCTGTACTGTATGAATCCAGACTACTGTGCTATTTGAGTTCATTTGTCTATTTTGTATAGTTTTCTGTTTACTCTCTTTTATTTCTCAATCTTAGATACATTTTTTTTAATGTTTGTTTATTTTTGAGAGAGAGAGACAGAATGCAGATGGGGAAGGGGCAGAGAGAGGGAGACACAATCCAAAGCAAGCTCCAGGCTCTGAGCTGTCAGCACAGAGCCCTACATGGGGCTCAAACCCACAAACTGTGATATCATGACCTGAGCTGAAGTCAGACACTTAACCGACTGAGCCACCCAAGTGCTCAGATACATTTCTTCATGGCAGTATCTGTGTTATAAGGCACAGTGTAGAGATATATACTTAAAAATATATAGTCTAAGCCCTGCCAGAGACTTTAATTTAAAAATGAATTGAGACACAGGCATATAAGATAAACATTACAGTTTAAAGAATGTTATTGAATGCATTATTCTTGAAGACTTTCTTCTTGAGTTTAGGCTGACTTGCTTTCTGGAAGACAATTGTTCAATAACAAAATTATCAATTCTTTCAGAATCGTTCAGATTTTCAGTGCCAGCATCGATGGCAGAAAGTTTTAAATCCAGAATTGATAAAGGGTCCCTGGACTAAAGAAGAAGATCAGAGGGTAACATGTTCATATATTTTATTCTCACTGTGTAGGTGGATTGGCTTTTTTTTTCTTCCTAATATATTGTTTTGTCACAAAGGTTATGTTTAAATCACTTTGATTTGGTTGCTGCTTGTAGAAGAATTGAAAGTTGAATGTCTTGAAATATAGTTTTTCTGAATTGAGTCAAACCAAGTATAATATATATAGCTTTTCTTTGTGAGTTTAGTTTACAGAAGGAAAAATGTTATTAGCTTATTTATCTTATTTAGAGCTTAGGTGAGTAACATTTAGGGTATAGCTTGTTGAAAATTGAGTTAACATTTTAAAAAACAGAATTTAATTTGATTTTAATTTTATCTGATAACATGATATGTGAGGAAGTCATTCTTAACTTTCCCTCTTGACCTATAATGTGCCCCAAAATAAGATAGATACCAGAGCACTGTATTTCTAAAAGGTTTGGTGATTTCGATATTAAGGTAATTGTTTGTTTTATAAAAGACTGAGAAGAATGGGAAAGTTGCTGCCCTCCACTAGGAATTGGCTTTAGTTCATGCTCTTTATGGCAGAAATGTTGTTAATAGGGTTGAGGAATTAGAGCATTTTTTCCTGCCACTCAAGGGAAAAAAAAAAGTTTACTAGGCTCAGAACTGGTAAGATTTACTTGATGGTCAGTGATAGGTTTTATAATGTGTGTTCTGTATCCTTTTAGTATGAGAAAGGAATAAATGAGAAGACAATAACTTTGTAGATCCTTCTTGCTTCCAAACTGATTCATTTGGCCTCCAACTGAAGCTTTTTTTAAAGAAAGAGTAGAAAATCTATAAGTCTCAACATTTTTACCGTTAAATTGATTTTCAGTGATAACATTTTAACTTACAAGTCACTTTAATTAGCACATTGTATTTTAGATAAGTTTGAGGTAAACTTTTGTACTTGGCCAATGCTGAATTAGTATTTATTAGTTAACTTATTAGTAACTTAAATAAACTTAACAATTAGTAGTTGTGGTTTGGATTTAATGCATTTAAAAGAAATAGTATTCTTGAGTTATGTTTTAAAATTCTATCAAGGTAATGCTTTTTCAAATTGAGATGTATTCTCACTGTGTCATGTTAAATTGACATGTAACACTATAGTAGTTTCAAGTGTACCACATAATGATTTGCTCTTGGTTTGTATTGCTAAATAATCACAACAAGGATTCTAGTTAGCATCTGTCATCATATATAGTTAAAAAATTTTTTTTCTTGTGATGAGAATTTTTAAGATCTAATAACTTTCAGATGTGCATTACAGTATAGTTTTTATTTATTTTTAATTTTTTTTAATGTTTATTTATTTTTGAGAGAGACACATAGCATGAGCAGGGGAGGGACAGAGGGAAAGGGAGACACAGAATCCGAAGCAGGCTCCAGGCTCTGAGCTGTCAGTGAAGAGCCTGATGTGGGGCTTGAACTCACGAACTGTGAGATCATGACCTAAGCTGAAGTCAGATGCTTAACCCCCTAGCCACCCAGGCGCCCCTGCATTACGGTGTTAACTATAGTCACTGTGCTGTACATTGCATCCCCATGAATAAACTTTTAAAAAGGTATTGCTTTTTTAAACTTTGTTTTTTCTGTTTCTTAGGTTATTGAATTAGTTCAGAAATATGGGCCAAAAAGATGGTCTTTAATTGCAAAACATTTGAAAGGAAGAATAGGCAAGCAGTGTAGAGAAAGATGGCATAATCATCTGAATCCTGAGGTAAAGAAATCTTCCTGGACAGAAGAGGAGGACAGGATCATCTATGAAGCACATAAGCGGCTGGGAAATCGTTGGGCAGAAATTGCCAAACTGCTTCCTGGAAGGTGCTTATATAAATGTATATACATTTTCCTGTACTTAAACTTGATCTTTATTATGTTACTATTAAATATATTTGCAAGTACCCCATGACTTTTATTTTTTTTTAGACAAGCAATTTTTGGGGGCCTATTTGTAATAAATTCTATTTATTTCGGGGGCCTATTTGTAATAAATGAGGGATAGAATTACTTTTATAATTGAAATTTAGACAAGCATCCTTTTGGGCCTATTTGTAATAAATTTAGACAAGCAACTTTTTGGGCCTATTTGTAATAAATTCTGTATGAGGGATAGAATTACTTTTATAATTGAAATTTAGACAAGCAATGTTTTGGGCCTATTTGTAATAAATTTTGTGTAAGCAATAGAATTACTTTCTTAATAAAATATTTTATAGCAGTAATTTGTGCAGTAAAATGATAGACCTTCCGATTATGTGAATATTTAATAACTTCCTAGATTGTTTACTTATCAGTGCGAGTCAGACAGACCTTCTGTGTACACACCTGGTTGGAATAGAATGTAAATTGAAGAGATTTCTTTCATACTAGATTCTATGCACAAGACCAGGGAATAGCAAATACATTGCCTGAAATAAACTATGAAAGTTCATTAGACAAAATTTAATTCTTATAATTATGGTATGATTCAAATCATGAGAGTAGTGTATATATCCCTGTGGCTAAAATACAGAATTTCCTTCTGGGAGAGTGATATACCGCTGTATACTATACATTGTAAGTATTACTATACATTGCACTGGTTGAAATTTTTCCCTATTGTAGTACAGTAGACCATCAACCTTGGGAAAATCCATACCTCCCTCAGAAGGTATGCATGTTTTGTTTTTTTTTTTAATTGCTGTATGTAGTCTCTATATTATACTTCATAGTTTATAAAATGCTTTTACCTATATTTTTAATTAATCTTTATATGTAAGTGAAATATGCAGAGCAAACAATGCTGTCCTTTTTTTTTTTTTTAATAGATAAGGAAATTAAAGCATAGTGTTAAGTTTTTTATTCAGGTTACTCAACTTGGTTTATAAAATTCTGATGTTTTCAGTCTTACATATATTTTTACTCAGCTAGCTTAGTGCTTTAACATAAAGTAGGTTCTCAGTAAATGTAAATTTTATGAAGGATAGAATTATTAAGTGATCACCATCTAAATCTAGCTACTATCTGCCACCATCACAAAATTGTTACCTATTATTAACTGTATTCCCTATGCTATACATTGTATCCCCATGTCTTGTTTATTTTATAAGTGGAAGTTTGTACTTTTAATCTCCTTCCCCTATTTTGCCCACCCCCTCTGGCAACCATCACATAGTTCTTTGTTTCCATGAGTCTGTTTCTGTTCTGTTTTGTCTGTTTGCTTTGTTTTTTAGATTCCATAGATAAGTGAAATTGTATGGTATTTATCTTTACCTGACTGTTTTCACTTAGCAGAATACCCTCTTGCTCCATCTGTGTTGTAGCAAATGACAAGATTTTGTTCTTTTTTATGACTGAGTGATATTCCATTGTATGTATATGCCATATCTTTTTCCATTCATCTGTCAGTGGCCACTTGGGTTAATTCCATATCTTGACTGTATATAATGCTGCAATGATCATGGGGTGTGTATATCTTTTTGAATTAGTGTTTTTGCTTTTTTCAGATAGATTTCCAGAAGTGGAACTACTGGATCTAATGGTAGTTTTGCTTTTAAGTTTTTTGAGGAAACTTCATACTATTTTCCATAGTGGCTGCACCTTTTTGCATTTCCAACAGTGCAGGAGGATTCTTTTTTCTCCACATCCCTGCCAACACTTGTTATTTCTTGTCTTTTTTTTTTTTTTTTTTTTTTTTTAGTTAGAGAGAGAGAGAAAGAAAGAATGTCTTAAGCAGGCTCCATGCTTCGCACGGAGCCTGATGTGGGAGCTCGATCATATGACCCTGGGATCATGACCTGAGCAATAGTCAGATGCTCAGCCAACTGAGCCACCCAGGTGCCCTGTTGTCTTTTTGATAGTAGCCATTCTGATCTGTGTGAAGTGATATCTCATTGTGGTTTTGACTTGTGTTTCCCTGATGATTAGTGATGTTGAGCATCTTTTCATGTGTCTATTAGCCATCTGCATATCTTCTTTTTTTTTTTTAATTAAACAAAATTTTTTTTCTTTTAAGTAGGCTCCACATCCAGCGTGGGGCTCGAACTTAGGACCCTGACTGAGATCAAGAGTCGCATCATCCACTGAGCCAGCCAGGTGCCCCCATCTGCATATCTTCTTTGGAGAAATGTTCATATTCTCTCCTCATTTTTTAATTGGGTTGTTTTTTGATACTGTGTTGTGTGAGTTCTTTATATATTTTGGATGTTAATCCTTACTGATTATATCATTTGTAAATATCTCCTCCCATTCAGTAGGCTTTTTGTTTTGTTGATGGTCTCCTTCACTGTGCAAAAGCTTTTTAGTTTGATGTAGTCCCATTTGTTTGTTTTTGTTGTCCTTGCCTGAGGAGACAAATGAAAAAAAATACTGCTTAGGCCAATGTCCAAGGGCTAACAGCCTGTTTCCTTCGAGTAGTTTTATGGTTTCTGATCTTACATTTAGGCCTTTGATCTATTTTGAGTTTATTTTTGTATATGGTGTAAGAAAGTGGTCCATTTTCATTCTTTTCCATGTACTTGTCCAGTTTTCCCAGCACAATTTATTGATAAGACTGTCTTTTTCCCATTTGGATGTTCTTGCCTCATTTGTTGAAAATTAATTGACTGTGGGTTTATTTCTGGACTATTTGGTTCCTTTGTGTTTCTGTTTTTTGTCATTACCATACTGTTTTGATTACTGTCATTTTGTAGTATAGTTTGAAACCAGGGAGAATGATACTTCTAGCTTTGTTCTCTGTCAAGATTGCTTTGGCTATTGGGGTGTTTTGTGGCTCTGTACATGTTTTAGGATTATTTGTTCCAGCTCTATGAAAAATGCCATTGGTATTTTGGTAGGGATTGCATTGAATCTGTGGATTGCTTTTCGTAGTATGTGCATTTTAACGATCCTTCCAGTCCACGAGCATAGTATATCTTTCCATTTATCTGTGCCATTTTTGGTTTCTTTTATCAGTGTCTTACAGTTTTCAGACTACAGGTCTTTCACCTACTTGGTAAAATTTATTCCTAAGTATTCTGTTTGATGTAGTTGTGAATGGTATTATTTTCTTAATTTCTTTTTGATAGTTTGTTATTACTGTATTAGAAACAACAGATTTCTTTTTTTTTTAATTTTTTTTTTT
>NW_024412406.1:17601168-17655407 GCF_014898765.1 Herpailurus yagouaroundi
CTCTCTCTCTGACCCTCCCCCGTTCATGCTCTGTCTCAAAAATAAAATAAAACGTTAAAAAAAAATTAAAAAAAAAAAGAAACAACAGATTTCTATATACTAATTTAGTATATTGTAATTCTACTGAATTCACTTATTAGTACTAATTTTTTTTTTTTGTTTGTTTTTGTTTTTTTTTGGTTGACTCTTTAGGGTTTTCTGTATACAGTCATCCATCTGAAATGGTGACAGTTTTAGTTTTTTTCAAATTTGGATGCCTTTTATTTCTTTTTCTTGCTCTGACTAGGGCTTCCAAAACTACGTTGAATAAAAGTGACAAGAGCGAGCATCCTTGTCTTAGAGGAAGAGCTTCCCTTTTTTTACATCATTGACTATGATGTTAGTTGTGGATTTGTCATATAGGGCCTTTATTATGGTGAGGTATGTTTCCTCTGTACCTACTTTGTTGAGAGTTTTTATCATAAATGGATGTTGAATTTTATCAAATACTTTTTCTGCATGCATTAAGATAATCACGTGGTTTTTATCCTTTATTTTGTTACTGTGGTGTTGATTTGTTTTGCAGATATTGAATCATCTTTGCATCTTTAGAATAAATCCCACCTGATCATGGTATATGATCTTTTTTTTGTTAAATGTTTATTCATTTTTGAGAGAGTGCGTGAGCAGGGGTGGGTAGGGCTGGGACAGAGGATCCAAAGCAGGCTTTGTGCTGACTGCCGTGAGCCTGATGTGGTACTTGAATTCACAAACTGTGAGATCATGATCTGAGCTGAAGTTTGACACTTAACTAGCTGAGCCACCCAGGCACCCCTGATCTTTTTATATATAGCTGAATATAGTTTGCATTGATGGTTTCCTTCTTATTTTTTTTGTTTTTCTATTCTTCCCTCCTTCCATGCTGCCACACTTTCAATGAGAATATAAGCCCCATGAAAGCAGGGACTTTCTTTTTTTAAGTGGTTTAAAACAACTAATTTATTTAGTTCATGATTCTTTGGATGGCAGGTGATTGTTCTAGTCCAGGCTGACTGCTGATTTCCACAGTTTTTCGTGCATACATGGGCAGCTAGTGAGTTGTCTGATGGCTGTAATTCCGGATGGCCTCATTCCCATGTCCATTGATTTTACACTGTCAGCCAAAGTTTTCCTCCATCATGCTAGCTCAGTCTCATTTAACATGGTGAGCTCAAGGTTCCCACTGCAACAAGAGTGGACAAGCCCTAATGCAAAACCACTTTTCAAGTCTCTGCTTGAGTCATGTTTGCTGTTGTCCCATTGGTCAAGTCTAGTCACAAGACAAACTGGAGAAATAGATGACACATTTTGACTGAAGGAATTACAAATTCACTTTGCAAAGCAGTATTCATGTTAGGATGGGGAAAGTCTATGGCCTCTTTTTCAATATACCACAGTATATACAGCATTTAACAAAGATGTAACTTCAGTGGAGTAGAGTTAATGTTAAAAAGAAGTGAAGAGGGGCGCCTGGGTGGCGCAGTCGGTTAAGCGTCCGACTTCAGCCAGGTCACGATCTCGCGGTCCGTGAGTTCGAGCCCCGCGTCGGGCTCTGGGCTGATGGCTCAGAGCCTGGAGCCTGTTTCCGATTCTGTGTCTCCCTCTCTCTCTGCCCCTCCCCCGTTCATGCTCTGTCTCTCTCTGTCCCAAAAATAAATAAACGTTGAAAAAAAAAAAAAAAAAGAAGTGAAGAAACATAGTTGTTTGCCGTTGAATGAGCCACTGCAGGGCTATTGCCAGGAGAAAGAAAAGATGACTAAGTTAACATTTTATGAATATTAATCTGAAAGTTGGGTAGAGGATAGTCTGGAAGAGAGAGAATTTAAGGAAGGATTCAATGTTTATGAAAGCAGCTAGCAGTATCTGGCACCTATCAGTTGCTTACTACATGATCCCTACATCTTAATCTGAATCCAGATGTGAAGTAATAAGGACATGGACTCTGGTAATGGTATGAATGTAATGAAAGTGCCAGATGTGAGAAGCAATTTTGAATGAATTATTAGCATGCCTTGATTACTAGTGGATTTGGAGGTTAGGGGAGAGAAGTAGAAGGAAATTAAAAAGAAAAAGATAGCTTCAAAGCTTCAATCCTTGATGAGAGAAAGATTGATTATATATTAACAGGTACAGGGAAGGAAAGGAGAACTCACTGGAGTAAATTTTTGTTCAGATACATTATATGTTAGTATAGGGTAGCATCTCCCACTGATCATGTTTAGTGGGGCGTTGGAAATATGAGTGCAAAGCTTGAGGAAGGGTCAGGAATATAGGAATAAATAGATATTATTGTCCATCTTCCATATAGGGATGATTAGAAAATGTAAAAATTGGATGAAGTGCCCGAGACAGAAAACAGAGAGAAAAACAGTGTGGAGATGATCACTGGAGGAGAAAAACAGAAAAGAAATCAGAAAAGGATTATTAAAAAAAAAAAAGCAAGAGGGAGGAGTGGTCAAAGGTTTAGGGAATAGGGGTGGAGAAAAATGTCATAAAATGTCAGAGCTGCCAAAATAGGAAAGAGTTCAAAACAATTTCGTGAGTTCTTATCAGGAGTATTAGAAAAGAAAAATTTTGTTGCTTCAATAGGAACAACAATAACAAGTTGGGATGAGGTTGTCAGCAATACAAAGGAGCAGTCTAGAAAGATAGCTGATGGCAGATTCCCACTTGCAAGATACCTCTTTTGGATCAAGGGGAAGATCAAATCACTAAACTGTGTTTTAGCTCATCAACTTAGATTACAACTGTACCGTTGGAAACAAAGCAGTTTGACAGGATAAGAAAAATTTCTTACCTGGGCAGATGCATGGGCAGAGTGAATATTTTCTTCATTCATTTTGTTCTCATTTCTAACTTTTTAAAATGATTCCAGTGTTTTCCTAGTTTTGCATGCATGTCCATTGTTTGCTTAGCCACTTTTTTTTTTTTTTAGTTTTATTTTTTTTAATTTACATCCAAATTAGTTAGCATGTAGGGCAACAATGATTTCAGGAGTAGATTCCTTAATGCCCCTTCCCCATTTAGCTCATCCCCCCTCCCACAACCCCTCCAGTAACCCTCTGTTTGTTCTCCATATTTATTTATTTATTTATTTATTTATTTATTTATTTATTTTTTTCAACGTTTATTTATTTTTGGGACAGAGAGAGACAGAGCATGAACGGGCGAGGGGCAGAGAGAGAGGGAGACACAGAATCAGAAACAGGCTCCAGGCTCTGAGCCATCAGCCCAGAGCCCGACGCGGGGCTCGAACTCACAGACCGCGAGATCGTGACCTGGCTGAAGTCGGACGCTTAACCGACTGCGCCACCCAGGCGCCCCATGTTCTCCATATTTAAAAGTCTCTTACGTTTTGTCCCCCTCCCTGTTTTATATTTTTGTTTCCCTTCCCTTTACGTTCATCTGTTTTGTCTCTTAAAGTCCTCATATGAGTGAAGTCATATGATATTTGTCTTTCTTGAACTAATTTCACTTAGCATAATACCCTCCAGTTCCATCCATGTAGTTGCAAATGGCAAGATTTCATTGTTTTTTGACTGCCAAGCAATACTTCATTGTATATATATACCACATCTTCTTTATCCATTCATCCACTGATGGACATTTGGGCTCTTTCCATACTTCGGCTATTGTTGCCTAGTGCTGCTATAAACATGGGGGTGCGTGTGTCCCTTCAAAACAGCACACCTGTATCCCTTGGATAAATACCTAGTAGTGCAATTGCTGGGTCGTATGGTAGTTCTATTTTTAGTTTTTTGAGGAAGCTCCATACTGTTTTCCAGAGTGGCAGCACCAGCTTGCATTCCCAAAAGCAGGGACTTTCTTATTCACTGCTATATCTCCACTATTTAGAACTGTGCCTGATCTATAGATGGACAGTTTATCTTTTGAATTAAAAAAGTATTGGGTCTCCTGGGTGGCTCAGCCAGTTGAGCATCTGACTCTTGATTTCAGCTCAGGTCATGGTTTATGTGATCGAGCCCTGTGGAGAGTCTTGGGATTTTCTTTCTCCCTCTCCAGCTGCCCCTCTCCCTCCCTCCCTCCCTCTCTCCCTCTCTCTCTCTCTCTCTCTCTCCCTCTCTCTCTCTCTCTCTCAAAATAAATAAGTAAACATGAAAAAATGTATCTAGTTTCATTGTAAAAAATTTTTTTAAGCACTTACATTTTATACAGTGTTAAAATTTGTGGAATCCTTTTTTTCTTTTTAAATTATACACTTTCATTTCTTAGGACTGATAATTCTATCAAAAATCATTGGAATTCTACCATGCGAAGAAAAGTGGAACAGGAGGGCTACTTACAAGATGGAATAAAATCAGAACGATCTTCATCCAAACTGCAACACAAACCTTGTGCGACTATGGACCATTTGCAAACCCAGAATCAGTTTTACATACCTGTTCAGGCACATATTTTTAATACCTTTATTATTAAAAAAAATTTCTTTAGTTGTTATATGGGAGGATATTTGGTTTCTTAATAAAACAAATACAACATATATTAAGGGGAATGGATATTTAAATTTCCAGACTGAAAAAAAATTGCCTTATCTAGCTGTTAAACCATTAGTGGTGGTTTATCCTACTTGTTTGATTGATAAATATTTTGGAAACAAACACATTAAAATGTTTCCTTTTATATTTAATTTTTATATTATCTAAGAACCTTAGTATGTACACTTACTAATGCTATCATTCTTTGAATCTTCATTTATGATTCAGTGCTTATAGTTATCTGTGCTTTAACATCCATTGCAGTTTCCTTTTTAAAAATATTTTATGTAATTGTAGTATTACTTATCTCTAAGAGATAAGTATCTATAAAATGATCTTAAGAAGAAAATAGTCAAAATTCATTCATCATTTTGGGAGGTGTGGTAAATAATTAATTGGTTCTTTGATGACACTCAACTTTGCCTTTCTCCCTAGTAACCAGCCAACTAAATGATGTCATTCTTTGTTTAGACAGGTTTATTAGAGTAGAGATTGCCCAACTTCATAATAGGGCAAGCTCTATTTTATTTACAGTGCATTTTCTTATCTGCAAGACATTAGTTTAGAAATTTTCATAAGGTTTGTTTTACATTTCTCTGCCTGTCTGTCACACAATTTTTTATGTTGAACAATTCTTGGTTTTCGTCACATAAAAGGTAAAGATTAAATCAGAACTTAATAGTGTCTACCAAAAGATAAAATTTTGGTGTTAAAAGTCTGCTTAGTATGCACAGATTTCATTTGAATGTACTTCATTAAATGTGCATGCTTTTGCACATAATTTTAAAAGAATTAAAAAAAGTATGACATCTTAATTTACAAATAGGAAAACATATGAAGACAGTACAGTTACCTGCTGATATTCACAGTACCTTAAGGTTTTTATTGTTTGTTTCTTTACATTTTTCTTTTTTTTTTTTTTTTTTTTTATTTATTTTTGGGACAGAGAGAGACAGAGCATGAACGGGCGAGGGGCAGAGAGAGAGGGAGACACAGAATCGGAAACAGGCTCCAGGCTCTGAGCCATCAGCCCAGAGCCCGACGCGGGGCTCGAACTCACGGACCGTGAGATCGTGACCTGGTTGAAGTCGGACGCTTAACCGACTGCGCCACCCAGGCGCCCCTTACATTTTTCTTTAGAGTCCTAGATTTCAGCAGCATAAACTGAAACATTCTGCTCTTAGGTTATCATTTACATTTATTGCTTTAACTCCTAGAAACAGTTTTAAAAATTATCTGGGGCCGGGAGAGTATTTAACAGTCTCCATCAAAATATATTGGAAAATAAGAGTATTTCTTGTGCTTTAAGAATGGCTTATTGTACTTTTAATAATTCTTGGAAGAATTATGTATTCATAATTCAACTCAAACTACTAAAAAGATGATTCTAATTTGGATTTGAAAGAAAAAAATGGATTGGTTTGAAATGCTGTTACAGATTTAAATGAAAAGTTTGAGAAAGATAAGTTTCTAATTCATTGGAAGTTTAATGATAACTGATACAAACCAAGTATTGTGAAAATTAAATTCTTTGTTAGAAGTTATTTTTGTGATTTTGCAGCAGATAGTGATTTAGGTAGGCCATTATAGAAGATGAACAATTTTATGTTTTTATTCATTACATATTTAGGTTTTTAAAAATACCTTCTCTTATATTTCATTCCACCATTGCACACTAAATTTGCATGAAACTTCGAAATTCTTATTACAGATGCTTTAGAAAAGAAAGAAAATAATTCTTAGTCTGTTGTCAGAGTATTAAAAAGCACATGAGTGATTATGACATTCTCTGAGACAAGTAGTAGAAGAAGCTTCATATCTTTCACACAGAGATTGGCATGGGGAGTAGGAGTAGGAGATAAGAATATTGAAAAACCTGCTTTAATTTCTGTTCTTGTGAGTGCTTTGTATGGACTAACCCCTTCCTCTGAAAGATAAGAAAGAACGCAATTACTTTGTTTTCTCCAGGAGATAGAGCAATCCTTCTAAGAGGAGATTAAAAAAAATAATAATTTGGTGGGTAGTGTAGATAATAGATGGACTGATTGGCTGATAAATATAGGCCAAGTAATTCTCATATTTCATCCAGGAGAAGATACAGCTTTCCTAAGAGTTACGACTTTTCATTAGTAGATTCTAAGAACAAAAATGTAGCTGTTAGAAACTATTATATGAATGAATATTCAAAGTTAACAGAGATACTTCATGAGTTTCTATTGTCGATATTTGTCAAGAGTTTTTATGCTCTGCCTCAGATTTAAAAAATTTATATGGTATTCTATGTATGATACTAATGTTTTAATTCCATTTTAGATCCCAGGCTATCAGTATGTGTCACCTGAAGGCAATTGCGTAGAACACGTTCAGACGACTTCTGCCTTTATTCAGGTAATTTTTTATTTGTAACAAAAAAAAAAGAAAGGGAAAAAAAAAAACCCCACACTTTCAAACATATATTTGAAAGTTCTGGGGTGCCTGGGTGGCTCAGTTGGTTAAGTGTCCAACTTTGGCTCAGGTCATGATCTCACTGTTTGTGGGTTCGAGCCCCATGTCGGGTTCTGTGCTGACAGCTCAGAGCCTGGAGCCTGCTTTGGATTCTGTGTCTCATCCTCTCTCTGCCCCTCCCCCACTTGGGCTCTGTCTCTCTCAGTCTCTCAAAAATAAATAAATTAAAAAAAAAAAATTTTTGTTTTTAAAGTTCTAATAGTGCCTATTTCCTCATCCATAAAATTAGGATGAAAACAATACTATCTGTTTTATTTACTTTGAGTATTATTACACTAAAGGAGAAACTTTTGTGAGTTTGAAAAATATAAGCTGTACAAATGTAAGGTGGATGACAGCACCAGTAAGGTATTCCTTTCATTCTTCCAACGTAAAGCATTAGGTTGTGAATGGACATATTTTTTGTTTGTTTCTTTTGTTTTTCAAATTTTGTTTTTTTTTTTAAATTTACATCCAAATTAGTTAACATATAGTGCAACAATGATTTCAGGAGTAGATTCCTTAATGCCCCTTACCCATTTAGCCCATTCCCCCTTCCACAACCCCTCCAGCAACCCTGTTTGTTCTCCATATTTATGAGTCTCTTCTGTTTTGTCCCCCTCCCTGTTTTTATATTATTTTTGTTTCCCTTCCCTTATGTTCATCTGTTTCGTCTCTTAAAGTCCTCATATGAGTGAAGTCATATGATTTTTGTCTTTCTCCAACTGACTAATTTCACTTAGCATAATACCCTCCAGTTCCATCCACGTAGTGGCAAATGGCAAGATTTCATTCTTTTTGATTGCCGAGTAATACTCCATATACTTCATGGTGTGTGTGTGTGTGTATACACACACACACACACACACACACACACACACACACACACCCCATATCTTCTTTATCCATTCATCCATCAATAGACATTTGGGCTCTTTCCATACTTTGGCCATTGTTGATAGTGCTGCTATAAATTTGGGGGTGCATGTGTCCCTTCAAAACAGCACACCTGTATCCTTTGGATAAATGCCTAGTAGTGCAATTGCTGGGTCATAGGGTAGTTCTATTTTTAGTTTTTTGAGGAACCTCCATACTGTTTTCCAGGGTGGCTGCACCAGCTTGCATTCCCATGGATATATGTTTTGATAAACTGAGTAGAATATAGATGATACAAGTTTTTTAATGACCTTTTTTTTTTTTTAATTTCCCAATTCTGGGGGCTCCTGGCTGACTCAGTCAGTAAAGCATGTGACTCATGATCCCAGGGTAGAGATTACTTAAAATAATAAATTTCCCAAATCATTTCTGTTAAATTGAAAATATTTGCTAGCATCTGATTTTTTATTTCTTATTTTATTATTTTTTAATATGAAATTTATTGTCAAATTGGTTTCCATGCAACATCCAGTGCCTATCCCAACAGATTCCCTCCTCAATACCCCTCACCCACCCTCCCGTCCCTCCCACCCCCAGCAACCCTCAGTTTGTTCTCAGTTTTTAAGAGTCTCTTATGTTTTGGCTCCCTCCCTATCGGAAAAAGGGCCAGTATCCAAAATCTGTAAAGAACTCACCAAACTCCACACCCGAAAAACAAATAATCCAGTGAAGAAATGGGCAGAAAACATGAATAGACACTGCTCTAAAGAAGACATCCAGATGGCCAATAGGCACATGAAAAGATGTTCAATGTCACTCCTCATCAGGGAAATACAAATCAAAACCACACTCAGATACCAGTAAGAGTGGCTAAAATGAACAAATCAGGAGACTATAGATGCTGGCAAGGATGTGGAGAAACGGGAACCCTCTTGCACTGTTGGTGGGAAGGCAAACTGGTGCAGCCGCTCTGGAAAACAGTGTGGAGGTTCCTCAAAAAATTAAAAATAGACCTACCCTATAACCCAGCAATAGCACTGCTAGGAATTTACCGAAGGGATACAGGAGTGCTGATGCATAGGGGTACTTGTACCCCAATGTTTATAGCAGCACTTTCAACAATAGCCAAATTATGGAAAGAGCCTAAATGTCCATCAACTGATGAATGGATAAAGAAATTGTGGTTTATATACACAATGGAATACTACGAGGCAATGAGAAAGAATGAAATATGGCCTTTTGTAGCAACGTGGGTGAAACTGGAGAGTGTTATGCTAAGTGAAATGAGTCATACAGAGAAAGATACCATATGTTTTCACTCATGTGTGGATCTTGCGAAACTTAACAGAAGACCATGGGGGAGGGGAAGGAAAAAAAAAGCATCTCTTTAGATACCAGAAGGATTGTGATATTGAGCATTTGGGATTTACTTGAATTAAGCTTTATTAGAGAAAATAGATTTTATGTTGCATAAAAGAAAATAAAAATTAGAACAACAATAATAATAATAATAAAGGCATTATTTAAATAGTCTTTCTATTTTACTTAACTTATTTTAGCCACCCTTCATTGATGAAGATCCAGATAAGGAAAAAAAAATAAAGGAACTTGAGTTGCTTCTTATGTCAGCTGAGAATGAAGTTAGAAGAAAGCGAGTTTCATCGGTAAGAAATAAGCTTAAGTGTTTAGACCTTGTTAGAAGTCTTTTTGTGCTCTTGTAGTTTTCATCAGCATTGACTTTCATATACTAACACAGAAAGCCTATTCAGTATGACTTCAGATTTTAATACAGACTAAAAATAGTTTTTCTAATTTGCAACTTTGAGGTTGCCTGATTTTGATATACAGCTCTTTGAACGTATTTTACAGTGTTCTGTACTGAGATGCTTTTTGAGTCATAAATGTCAAGCAGACTTAAGGTATGGTTATATATCTATACACATGTGTATATGTATATATATAAAAATATATGTCTATATATTTGTAAAATGTGTGGTTTAGATTAGTCTTTGCTTTTATTTTAGACATTCCTTGTAATGATGGCTTTAATAGAAAAAAGTTTAAAAAATAAAGAACTTAATAGACATGTAGAGATTTATGTGCTTCAAAATTACTTTTATTCTGTCCTTGAACATTTTTTCCTATTTACTATATTAAGAATACAAATTCGGTAATTTGGAAAAAAAATAATAACTTAAAAAATATAGGGAAAGGGAATACTTAAATTTTATGTTCTTTAAAGAAATTTTTATATGGATGTTGGGTTTTGGTTACTACATGTGCAAACTCTTGTCTGGGATTTGGTTGGTGAGAACAATTAGGAGTATTAAATTAGGATAAATGGTAATCATCCTAGCTAAACTAGGCTATGCTTGATGGATTAAAAGAAAAAAAAATTATACTTAAATGACAGTTTTAAAAGTTTAATATCCTGAGACTTTTTACATTTAGAAAAAGGTTATTCTTGGTTTGGGGCTTAATGAGGGGACTGTCCGTTTAAGGTGACTAGGAACTAATATAAAATTGCTAAATAGAATTACCTGAGATCTTGAAATAGTGTTAGGAGGCAACTGGTGATGTCTTTACACCATTTAAAACAGTATTAATAAAAATCACATTTGTTAACTAATGGACAAGATATATGCCATAGGAAGCATAGTTTTTGTTTTGAAACTGCAAAAACCATGGGCAAATAGGAAGACCTAAAGTGCACTTATTTTAAAGTTAATTTTGTTTTTTTTAAGAGAGTCCACGTTTCTAGATAATTATATCATGTTTAAACCATTTTTGATTTTTTTTGAGTCTACCATTATTACTATTATTATTTATTTTATTTTATTTTATTTTATTTTATTTTATTTTATTGAGAGAGAGAGAAAGAAAGCATGTGGGTGGGAAAGGGGCAAAGGGAGAGGAGAGAGAGAATCTCAAACAAGTTCCACTCTCAGCGTGGAGCTGGACACAGGCTTGATCCCACGACTGTGAGATCATTACCTGAGCTGAAATCAAAAGTCGGATGTTCAACCAACTAAGCCACCCAGGCACGCCCATTTTTAATTTAACAGGAAGATATAACTAGCTAAAAGAAATGGCATTTAAAATGAAGAAAGATATTAATTTTTTAGAACTTGTTTATTTAAATATCACTCTTATAAAGATCTGGTTGGAGATTCTAGATTCTAGAGGGAAGTTGTTACACCCAGTGAATTAGTCTATACACATAAAGTATGTATGTAAAAGTATTTATTATTAAAAATTATGTGATAGTAATTATTGTCATTTACTGGGTATCCATTATGTTGGAGCATTGTTAGATATGTTTTATGTATTCTTGGTAATCCTTATTATTAATTCTGAAGTTTGTGGTTTGTTGTTAGAAATTCACTTTTCAGGTGTGTCTGAAGGTAGCCCTGTGGTTTTCCACTGGGCCTAGTCACCTTTGGAATCTTTTTCCCACCTCCAAACTTAATTGAAATGCTTATGGTTTGGAAGCTATCTCCAGAAAGTGACCATAAACTCAGAAGTTGGCTGTGCTAATAAAATAAGATTGCTTTAATTTCTTTTATTTTGGAGAAATTTTAAAACAGGTGGAACTTACTTTGTAACAATGTTGAAAACTTTTTTCACCTTACTTAACTTGAAACTTAACATTTTGTTATTATGAATATCTAGCACAGTCTAGTAATTTTTTTTTTAAAGTAATAGGTACCATTTTTTTAGTACTTCCTATGGACAGGGCAATGTACTCTCTAAAATATGGTAGCTACTAGCCCCATTTAATTTTAAATAAAATTTAATAATTGAGTT
This sequence comes from Herpailurus yagouaroundi, assembly GCF_014898765.1. Lineage (NCBI taxonomy): Eukaryota > Metazoa > Chordata > Mammalia > Carnivora > Felidae > Herpailurus > Herpailurus yagouaroundi. The sequence goes on from NW_024412406.1 coordinate 17,612,850, forward strand.
CCTCAGTTGCACTAGTCACATTTGATTCCTCATATGGCTAGTGGCTCTCATATTGAGCAATTTCAGATGCAAAAACATTGTCATCACCTCTGAGAGTTCTGTTGGACAGAGCTATTATTTTACATATTTTTCCCCTAGTTTTGTTAAGATATAATTGACATACAACACTGTATGTCTAAGATGTGCAGCATAATGATTTGATGTATATTGTGAAAGGATTACCACAATAGTGTAGTTAACGTCTGTCATCCGATACAGGTACAAAACTATATTGAAAAAGAAAAAGGGAAAAATATTTTTTTCTTGTAATGAGAACTCTTAGGATCCACTTTTTGTTTGTTTGTTTGTTTGTTTATGTATTTTGAGAGAGAGAGACAGCATGAATAGGGGAGAGGCAGAGAGAGGGGGAGATAGAGAATCCCAATGCGGGCCTCGATCCCATGAACCATGGGATCATGACCTGAGCCAAAATCAAGAGTCAGACACTTAACCAACTGAGCCACCAGGTGCCCCTTAGGATCCACTCTTAACAACTTTCAAATTACATATTGTTTCTTAACCATGATTCTTCAAGGTTTCTTTTCATTTTTTATTATGAGATCCTAGGGAACTAAGCTCAAAAGATTGCCCAGTGTACCTCTTTAGAGAGATAAATAGGACACAGTCTCTGACTTCAAAAGATTTACTCCACAATGAGGACACAGACAAGAAATAGGATATAGTGTGATAAGTCACAAAGTTTTATGGGAACACATAAAAGAGGTATCTAAGGATTGAGTAGTCAGAGAAGGGTTCCTAGAAGAAATTCTATTTGAGTGCAGTGTTGAAAGACGATTATATTCTAGCAAAGTAGGTGAACTGGAACATTATTATAAGTGAAACAGGTAAAAGTGGATGATCAGATGGAGTACTTTCCAGTATTTGAGGTGTATCTTAAATGAAGAATACAAGTTTTCCTTGGTCTGTGTTGGAGAGCATTCTAGATAAAGGGAGCAGCAGTATGTGCAAAGACACTCTAGGGTAAAAGACTAACTCATGAGGGAATTGCAACAAGTGTAGTTGGGTATTTGATAGTTCATAAAAGGAGGGCTTGTGAGTGGAAATGTTGGGAGATGAAGTGTGAAAGGTAGAGAGAGGACAGATTCTGGGAGTTTGAACTTTATGTTGTATACACATGCTAATTTTATCTTACCATGACATTATACATTTAAAAAAAATAGAGAAAAGAAATAGAGTCAAGAGGTTTAATGAAAAAAATGTTTACATCCATTTTGAGGAAAGACAGTATATTTGCTGCTATATTTTTAGCTGAAATGTTGTGAAGTGTGTTATTCTAGAAAAAACTCATACTTAAAATCCAAATTTATGCTTAGGTTGAGAATGACAAATAATATTCACATTTCTTTTGTACTTTTAGCAACCTGGAAGCTTTTCTAGCTGGTCTGGTAGTTTCCTCATGGATGATAGCATGTCTAATACTCTAAATAGCCTCGAGGAGCACACTAGTGAGTTTTACAGTATGGATGAAAATCAAACTCTGTCTGCTCAGCAGAATTCACCCACAAAGTTCCTGGCCGTAGAGGCAAATGCTGTGCTGTCCTCTCTACAGACCATCCCAGAATTTGCAGAGACTCTAGAACTTATTGAATCTGTAAGTTTGAAATTGTGAGATTATAAAAAGCTCAATTTTAGCTACATGGTTTCATGTTCAGAAACTTAGTTTAAGGGACACTGACCAGTTTTATTTTAAGCATTCCTTTATATGTCATACTTAATTTTGTTTTGATTTTTTGCAGTGGCTTTTGGCATAAAAAATTGTATCTATATCTCAAGTATGTAGTTTGTCTAAAATTTTTAAAAGTTACCAATTTGTTTTTTATTGTACAAGTTGTACAAGTATATTAGAGTTGGAAACTAGAGGAAACTGTAAAGAAGAAAAATCCTCATAAGCCCAGAGTTAATAATTTCAAGTATTTTCTTTCAGGCTGTGTTCTATACATATAAAACATACATATATGCATATATTTTTAAACTGAAACGTACTCTTACGTATTATGTTTGTGGATTTTTTTGACATTATATCATGAGCATGTCTTTGTTTTCTTAACTGTTTTTTAAACTTCAATTTTATCCTTTCATATGAATGTAACAAAATTTATTTACTCAGTGTACTGTTATTGAACATTTAGGTGGTATCCAATTTTTTAGTATTGAAAATTGCAGAGCATCTTATGTAAATTTTTGTATAAAATCATGATTATTTCCTTAGGTTAGATTGAATTTCTGGATCAAAGTGTATGGCCATTTTGAAGATGTTCTATACACATTTCCAAATGACTTTATAGAATTTGATAATATTTTTCTGATACAGAGTAGAGTGCACAGTTTTATGAAGAATTGTACTCTTTGATAGTAACTTAAAATAATTTATTCTTTTTATTTAAAATACTTTGGCAGTATTCCTCAGCTACTGAATTGGATGAAATATTATTAGGATGTTCCAAACTGGAGTGTAGTGAAACCATAATCTGTTCCTTTCAAATGGTCAAAAAAAAAAAAAAAAAAAAAAAAAGAACAAGGAAAGCCTGTTTCTCCTAATAGAAATGAATAACTTTGTGAAAGTCATCTTTCTGTGTTCAATGTCAGATTTAACTAGTTTATAACATTAACTTAAGGATTTATTTTATTGCAGGATCCTGTAGCATGGAGTGATGTTACCAGTTTTGATCTTTCTGATGCTGCTGCTTCTCCTGTCAAGTCTACCCCTGTCAAACTAATGCGAATTCAACACAATGAAGGAGCCATGGGATGTCAATTTAATGTCAGTCTTGTACTTGAAGGGAAAAAAAACAGTTGTAACAGTACAGACAGTGAGGCTGTTCCTGTAACATCCCCAAATGTGGCCAAGTTTAGCACTCCACCAACCATCCTCAGAAAGAAGAGAAGAATGCGAGTGGGTCAGTCCCCAGGCAGCGAACATAGCGATGGCTCCTTCAATGATGGTGGTAATACAGCACTAAAACACACACCGGTGAAAACACTACCATTTTCTCCTTCACAGGTAGTAGTGTTGTGTTTGTTTATGTTTCCAAATGTTGATGAGCTCGATTACATTAGATGTTTAATATTCTTACTAGCAGTTTGTTGCTTCGATAAAAATGGATAAGGTATTTAAATGTGTACATGAGAGTGCTGAGCTCTGGTAGATCAGAATGTATCTCATAAAGTATAGTAGTTACTTCACAGTATCTTAAAATTTTTAGAGCTAAAAGGGATGTTTTAGGTAAGTAGTTGCACATCTTTATAGGATTCATCAGGAAATAGGCCCAGAAAGGTAAAATGGTTTGCCCAAAGTTACCTGATGGCAGAGCTGAGACTGAGATTGTTTCCTGATTAACTGTTCAACAGGTATCAAGTGTATATTCATAGATGACTGCTCACTGGAAGAATTTCATGTGTCTGAAGGTTTTCTAGGCATGTCAGGAACTATCTGCTTTCTCCTGTAGTTACGTCCCTGGGCAGCAGCAATTTATAAGAGATACAGGGCAAACTGTATCTCTTATTTTATAATACTATCTTTCTTAATGAATACTGTGTTCGAGGCTGTGTGCTAAACACTTTTCTTACAGCATCTCAGTTAATCCTCTTGCAAAAAACCTTAGAAGGGAGGTGGAATGAAATTCAGAAGTTAAGCAGTTTGTCCACAGTCAGTAAGAGGATGGAGCTGATGTTTGCTGAAAGTGTCTTGATAGAGGTTAAAAAGTTTTACAGGAAAAGAAGGAAGTTTAATGGTCAAATAAACTTGGAGGATGCTGAGATATTATTGAAAGTGTATTTTGATGCTGGGAAAATTAGGAGGATCTGGCTGTATACAAAAACTGTGTTCTCTGAAAATTAAACCCCCTGTGCTTCAGGGGATGCAATTGACATGGACTACAGTTTGAAGAGTTGCATTTCCCAACATCACCCCAGCTCTTAGAGTCACAGAGCATCCCGAGGAAGGTGAAATGGGGTTGGGCACACCAGCAATTTTCTATTTTTGGAGTTTTGAACACTAGCAATTTTTGTTGAAGTATAAATTCTAAGGTGGAAAGTAGCTGAGAAGGTTGAGTAATGATAAGAAAGACCTAGTATCCCATACCAAAGAGCTTGAATTTTATCCCATAACTCATGGGCATCATTGCAGAGTTTTGAGAGGGTTTAACTGCTAATCTCAGGGTTAAGTATTGTAAATATTAGGAGCCAGAAGTGATAGAGCTAGAATTCATTTCAGTTATAAGTAGCCTTAAAGTAATTTCCACTTCTTCCTACCACTGCTTCTATTCTGTTGGCTACAAAAATAGTATTTCATGGTTGTATGTAAGTTAAGATTCAGTGAGTAAATTGTGTCATTTGGAAAATGAATTCTTGATACCAATTCTGGCTACTCCAAAGTTCTGAGAATTGTATTTTAGGTAAGCAAATTTTCTAGACAGCTGTATTATCAGCAAAGCATGATTATTATTTTCTGAATTCAAAGTATTCTCATGGAAAAGGACACTTAAGATTAATAAAGACACTTATTAATAAAATAATAAAATTTTTCCAGTTACACTGTTGTATGAATCTGTTTTACTTAACAGTTTCTGTAGATTCCTATTTAATAATACACTGTTTTTAAATTGTTGTATGGTGTTTTGTAACTTTTGAATATTTTTTAAACAACTATTTCTTGAATGCCTATTATGTGCTAAACACTTAAAAGAGCTGAGAAGGCAGTGATGAACAAAATAAAAATTCCTGCCCTCATGGAGCTTAATTTTCATGGAGTGGAATGTAGATGAAATATTATTGATAATTCTATTCTAAAAGGAATGGAGAAATATCTTACATTTGAAAATATCTTTGAAAATCCTATCAGTGTAATATTTGTGTAGGGAAATTAATGTTCTAGAAATTGTCTTTAAACTCTCTTCCTTTTTTAGTTTTTCAACACATGCCCTGGAAATGAACAAATTAATATAGAAAATCCTTCATTTACATCAACCCCTATTTGTGGGCAGAAAGTTCTCATTACTACTCCTCTTCATAAGGAAACAACCCCCAAAGATCAAAAGGAAAATGTAGGGTAAGTAGTATTAAATAATTGTGTTAAAGAAAATGGGAAGCACAATTTTAAGAGTAGATTAGTGGGGTTTCTGGCTGGATCAATTGGTGAAGCATGTGACTCTTGATCTTGGAGTCATCAGTTCAAACCCTGTGTTGGGCACAGAGCTTAATTAAAAATGTGTAATAAAAATGATCCTGTTTTTAAAAAAATAGGTTAACTTTTTGTCCACTTATACAAATATCCTAATCCCTATTCATATAGGACTTAGAATTGAAAAAAAAGATCATAACCTCATATTTTATCCCTAGTGAAACAAGGTAAACATAGTGGAAAACTTTGATATGAAGCAAACAACATTTTTAGTACTTTTTTACATTTGTTCCTTTTCTATTTTAAGATGATTGATTGCAGTAAGAATTAGTTTAGGCAAGCATACTTTAGAATACTCCTGGAATGTTTAAATAAAGCATGTGTATATGCAAGAAAAATTTAGTGTAATGCTTTTATCATGGCTTTGCCTTCCTTAACTCTTCTAAAATCAAATTTTGACTATAATACAAATATCTAAATGATTGGCTAGGTTTAGAACACCTACTATTAGAAGATCTATATTGGGTACCACACCAAGAACTCCTACTCCTTTTAAGAATGCGCTTGCTGCTCAAGAGAAAAAATATGGACCTCTTAAAATTGTGGTATGTATACTCTTTTTAATCTTAAGAATTTTCCTAATTTTAATAAAACACAAATTTTGATATTTATCTTTGAATCTTTACATTTTAAAAAAGATGTGCACAGAAATTGATAAAATGTGATTTCTTGATTTATAAGTTAGAATTTGTTGTGTGAATCTTTTTCCTTAACTTGTAACTAAACCTTTGCTTGGCTTGTTTTGAATTTATACTTTTTTTTTTTTTTTTACTATTATATCATCTAGAGAAAGCAAATCAAGTGTCAGTTGAACCCTTAATATTAAAACCCACATTTTAGTAGTTTCTGTGGTGGTTACCTGCAGTAGAATAAAATAATTTTAATATTTTGATATACATAAGCACTTTGCTGATAATACTTATGACTCTGATCAGGCTCAGTTTTCTATTCAACCCACATCTCAGAGGTAATTTCTGAAGATAAAGATAGTAGAAATAAAGCAGTTGGTGCTAAGTTTCAAGTAGTATTTACTTAGTTGCTATTATTATTTTAATAATAGTGGTAACAATAGTAGTTCATAAATGGAGGTGGGAAGTATAATCTGTGCTTTTCATATATATTATCAACTGGAAAGTATGTTAGATGAGTTATGGGCATTTTAATTCCAGAGAGATAACAGATTTCTGACAAATTAGGTTCATTAGAAATAAACTATTTTTAAAATATTGGTCACTTCTAGGAAACTTTAGTCATGTTTTTCTATTTATTTTTAAAAAAAATTTTTTTTTAACGTTTATTTATTTTTGAGACAGAGAGAGACAGAGCATGAACGGGGGAGGGTCAGAGAGAGAGGGAGACACAGAATCTGAAACAGACTCCAGGCTCTGAGCTGTCAGCACAGAGCCTGACGCGGGGCTCAAACTCACGGACCGCGAGATCATGACCTGAGCCGAAGTCGGCCGCTTAACCGAATGAGCCACCCAGGTGCCCCTATTCATTTTAAAATTCATCATTAATTCAACAAATAATTTAGTCCCTAATAAATAGGTGCCAAGCACTGGACTAGGCTCTGGGGATGTAATGTTGAACCTGTCAGGTATGGTGTCTGCCTTCATAGGAGTGTGTAGCCTAATTGGAAGTTAGACAAATAAATAATGATCTGAAGGCATAAGAATTCTACAGTGCTTCAGGGCCATTTGGTCAACATATAAATTGAATAAAATTGTTATTTTAGTAATAGTACATGAGAGAGCGCCTGGGTGGCCCAGTTGGTTAAATGTCAGGCTCTTGATTTCAGCTCAGATCATGATCTTAGTTTCCCGGGTTTGAGCCCCGCATTGGGCTCTGCGCTGACAGTATGGACCTGCTTGGATTTCTTTCTCTCTCCTCTCTCTCTGCCTCTCTCCCGCTTGCGTGTGTGCTCTGTCTGTGTCTCTCTGTTTCTCAAAATAAATAAATAAACATTAAAAAAAGTAATAGTGCATGAGTAATTAGGTTTTAAGTGACCTAAAGTCCCTGTCAGTTTGTTCTCGTTTGGGAAGAATTTATCCATTGGCAAAACAGATAATTTTTGTCAACAATTTAAGATGAAAAGAAAGTAATGATTTAGTAATTACAATTTCTAAAATATCCATATGCTCATACATTTGTTTACAGCAAGTTGACTTTTCATTCTTCCTCCTCCTCCAGTTGTTATTTACTGAGTACCTACTATATGCTAACCATTTATTTTTCTAATGTATCTTATGAGTCATATGCACTTCTTCGAGATGGCTCTGGAATTTTAATCAGGTACACCTTAAGTATCTGTTGCTTTCTTAATAAACATTGATTCTTCTAATGTTCATTGAAAATCACTCAAAAGACTAAAAACTCTGGAAGTCCTTTAAATATAAATCTAAATTTTGGTAGTATCAAACTTAGGAAATATTAAATACAGTAATTCTTTTCTTTGTCACAGGACAATTAAGAGAATAATTCATGGTAGCGAATGAATTCACCTATGTCTTAGTCACTTCTCTAGGACATTTGTATTCTTATGAGGGAAAAAGAAATTATAGATTTTTTTTAAGAGCACCTAATCTATATTATTTGTGAAATGTAATCCTTAAAACAAAAACTCGTAGAGCAATGCATAAGAATACTGACATAATTCTTTCATATCTCAGGGTGTAGGTGAGAGCACTTTAAAAATTCTATTTCTGGGGGCGCCTGGGTGGCTCAGCTGGTTAAGCGGTTAAGCATCTGACTTTGGCTCAGGTCATGATCTCTTGGTTTGAGTTTAAGCCCCACCTCAGGCTCTGTGCTGACAGCTCAAAATCTGGAGAGTGCTTCGGATCCTGTGTTTCCCTCTTTCTCTGCCCCTCCTCTGCTCTCGCTGTGTGTGTGTCTCTCTCCCAAAAATAAAATAAACATTAAAAAAAAATTCTATTTCCATTTTTAAAGTTTTTGTAAGTGCTTTGAAATATCATTTATATATGAATGTTATTCTCCCTAGCTTTGTTGACTGCTGGTCATTCTGTGCTGTCAGTTTGTTCTTTATTTGGTGGCACTTTGATTACTTATTTTTTTTAAAGCAGATCTTGGTTATGGAAGGTGTTTGATATAATTAAACAAATTTTTGCTTAGCTATTTGATAGAAAGCTAGATAAATAATATTTTGAGACTATTTCACTATTCAGCGCACACTCAGGTTTCTTTCCAATATACGCATAGACATACACACCCACACTGCTTCTTGAACACCGTCTCAGCTCCTAAGCCTAAGGCTAGGTGTACAAAAGTATATACAAAGATGAAAAAGATGTGCTCACTGCTCTTAAGTAGCTTACACATTTAGTGGTAAGAAAAATGTGTTAACTAGTAATTACATGCTATATAATAATTACAATGAAAGTAGAATAAGAGCTAGTGTGGTCCCTCCCAATTTGTTCTGTATTTCTTATTTTTATATAAAAATATTTGGGAAATTATCTCTCATCAGTTTAATTCTGGGGATCCTGATTGAAGCAGGAGCTACAGTAGATTCCCCAAGAAGATTTTTGTTTAGTAGCCTGGAATAAAGAAAGTGCCACACTTCATTCAGTGCTTGCAATGTGCAGTATTAGTTTTGCCATAAAACTGATTAGTTAAATTCATTCAGCTTATGTATCTATAGGGACTGGGTGAAAATAATGCCAATAATTAAAAAGTATAAAAGATTGGTTTCTATATATGGGGAAAAAAGGGAATTGCTATAAAAGACTTTTTAACCCTTTTAAAAACAATTTAGTCACAGCCACTTGCCTTCTTGGAAGAAGATATTCGGGAAGTTTTAAAAGAAGAAACTGGAACAGACATATTCCTCAAAGAGGAAGATGAACCTGGTTACAAAAGCTGCAAACAGGAGGTAATCTTTTAGTATTATTGTTAATAAAAGTCTTGATTTTAAAAACAAAAGTGACTTTACCATAATGTTTCTATTGTAAATTATTCATTCTAGCATACAGCTTCTGTAAAGAAAGTCAGAAAATCACTGGTCTTAGATAATTGGGAAAAAGAAGAACCAGGGACTCAACTATTGACTGAAGACATTTCAGACATGCAGGTTTGTAAAGAATTTTTTTTTTGTTAAGATGGTGGCTTGAAGTCTTAGTGGTTCTTGTTTCTTAGAGATTCACAGAGAGTTTCTTTTAGTATTTATTATTCTGCTTAATTCAGAGAGAAACTATTAACTGTAGAGAATATTTTATTTACTTCCTTGTCTTTTATATTTGTTTTGAGAAGAGTTCACTCACTTATGTATAATGTCAAAAAATGGTAGTTCTGAAAACTTTAAATTTCAGTATTTTTCTTGGGCTAATTTCTGAAATATTTAAGTTTACTACATTACTAGAAATTTTATTGGAGCCAAAAGCTTTCTTGGAGGGAAATGAGCAGGGCTTCCACTACCACTTACTCAGTAGTCCCTATATTTGTCTCCATTTTTGAATTATTTTCCTTTTTCTTTTTTCTCTCTTAGTCAGAAAATATATTTACAACATCTTTATTAATGATACCATTATTGGAAATACATGACAATAGGTGCAACTTGACTCCTGAAAAACAAGATCTAAATTCAACCAACAAAACATACACACTTAATAAAAAGAAACCAAACCCTAACACTTCTAAAGTTGTCACATTGGAAAAGAATCTTCAGGTATGAATTTATAAGTTTCTCTTAGTGATTTTTGTTGTTGTTTATTCAATTATCACTTTGGACTTATCACAAATTATACTTTTTCTTTTTAAATTCAAAATTGACTATAGTAGTAACGAAACATTCACCATTATTTTGTCACTCAAACTAGATTTGCGTTTTTGAGAGACTCCTTCATCAGGACACATATAAACTAAATAATTGGAGTTGTAGCCAGAGTCTCTTCTGTTGATTTCTTAAGTACTATTTAATTTTAATTTTAATTTTTTTATTAAAATTTTTTTTTTAATGTTTATTCATTTTTTGAGAAGGAGAGACAGAGCGTGAGTAGGAGAGGAGCAGAGAGAGAGGGAGACACAGAATCTGAAGTAGGCTCCAGGCTCTGAGCTGTCAGCACAGAGCCCGACGCAGGGCTTGAACTCACGAACCATGAGATCATGACCTGGCCGAAACTGGACGCTTAACCAACTGAGCCACCCACGCACCCCAGCACTATTTAATTTTTAAAATAAAGATATCTAAGTTTCCTTCTGGCATTTCTTCTCCTGTAACAAATATGTATATCCCTAATTGTTATCTTGAAAGGGTAAGTGGTTGGAAGCAGTTTCAGCTTGATTTTGTTGGTATAATTGTTTCCAGTCAACTTTTTGGCTCAGAAGTTGTAAAACAAAATTCTTTTTTCTGTTGCTGTGCAGCCATTATGTTGCTGTAAATGAAGCCTGGAAAGTTTTTTTACTACGTTATCTTAAGAATTCAACCCAGATAATTTGAGAGTTCATTGAGGAGGAAGTTCTCTTCTTTATACCACAGTGACTGCAGCCCTAGCATTCTGACATTTAAGCAGTCCTTGAAAACATACTTGGCAATCAAATGTGGCCACCTCGTCTCAGTCCTTAGCTGCCACTCTTCAAGGAGCCATGAAGCACATTCTCTCAATCCATTTAAAATGATTTGATTTCCCAGTGTGTAACATAGAACTTTTCAGGAAAAAATATATATAGCAGGCCATACCTATAATGTAGTAATCTTTATAATAGAAGAAAACCAATGAAACAAACTTGATCTTCTGTTATGAACATATTTCCTAATTTGCAAAACAAAGCGTTCTCAGCTCATTTTTTGACATTGCATCCTCTCTTTGAATCTTTTGCAAAATTTTGAAGCAATAAAGACTGACATTTCTTTCCATGTTAAGACTGATTTGATTTGGGGGGAGTCGTGGGTAGAAACCTTTCAAACTGCCTCCACAGTTCTATAAATAATATAGATAGCTAAAAAACATGGACTTAAGAAAATAAAAACATGGACTTAAAAAAATTGGCCATAAATATTTCGGTATGTATTTTTAAAACACTGTTTAATAAAAAGAATCACAATGCCATTGTCAAAACATGTTTACAGTGATTACTTATCATTAAATCCAGTCAGTTGAAATAATTGACTTTTAAAAGTGTAATTGTGAAGTGGAATAGTTATTTTAGTAATTTTCACATCGCTATTGATATTTCCTTCACAGTCAAATTGTGAATGGGAAACAGTGGTTTATGGGAAGACAGAAGACCAACTTATCATGACTGAACAAGCAAGAAGATATTTGAGTACTTATACAGCTGCCAGCAGCACTTCAAGAGCTCTCATACTGTAATTGTTATTAAAATTGATGAAATGCCCCACTCTCTTACTATATTCTTTACTAAATTAGGTTGCAATGAAATTTTTGTCAAGTAATTGTTTTTAAAGTTTTAATACAGCACTAAAACGGTTTACATTATTTTTCATATTGGGCAGGCAGAAAGCCCAGCCACTTAAGTAAGGGGTAGGTAATTTCATAGTTTATTTTTTAAGAGATGAGATTTTTTAAAATTCTTTTTAAAGAACGAGATGGGTAAACCATATTAGAATGTTAACAGATATCCTAAAACTCTCACATATTTTCTTCACAAGATACATGTTGTTACTCTCTTGATGCTGCAGTTTTTTACAGATAGGTTTATGAGTATGTATGACTTCTGCATTAGTCTGTGTATGAGAAGCACACATGGTTTTATGAAGTACTTTTGCCTATGTGCCAATTTCCTTAGGCTATCATTTACAAAGAAATACAATGGAAAAAAAAATTGAAAAGGAGAGAAAGTTGCACTACTAATTTTTGGTATTTTTCAAAAACAATAAAATTAACTACAGTGTTAAATGTATTTATTTGAGCATAGTACTAAAAACAAAAAGCATTGAAAACGGTTTTTTTCCTTATTAGTAAAGAGTCAGTATTTTCTTCATAAATCTCAGAAGAGTTTTGTTGAATGTATTGTACAGTATGTAGGCGCAAGAAGACTTTGTAAATTGGAAAGAAGTCTTTTTATAATTTATTTTCATTTTTAAAGCTTAAATGTAGATATTTATACCTATACAGGGTGTCTAGAAGCCAATGTTGTTTCCTGTTATTTACAGCTAACATAGTAAAAAAACAATTTTGACTTTTAAGTATGAAATAGTAGTAAGTTATAGCTGCAAAGAATACAGTATCTTTACTGTATGTCACATCTACCTAAATATTGCACTATGCCCTTTAAATCATGTTGGTTATAAAATAGTTCTAAAAATTTACTAAATAATAATTTAATATTTTCTTTTTAAATTATATGGGGGGGTCATATAAATTAATCTGGTGATTTGTATATGTGTTTGAAAATTTTGCGTTTTGTTTAAACAAATAATATGGTACTTTGGTCCCTAAAAACAGTCTGCACTTAGAAGTTTATTATATTTACTCAGTGTTTCAGAAGTAGAGAACATTACCTTTTATTTATAAAAATATTTTGTCCTTTTATAAATGTTTTGTGTTTCTCTACAGGTTACAACAGTTGCTTCAGTTGCCTGTTTTAGGTGTTTGCACTTATTTCTTTTTTGAAAGAATGTCTTTATTTGCTTTTGTGTAGAGATTTTATGTACTTTTTTGGAGACATATAATGGTGTGCTGTCAACTTAAACACTGACAGGCAAATAGAATTGTACACTGTAGTTGTAATTATTTATAATTGACACACTCTCTCCCTCTCCACTCCTGAAGTATGCTGCTATAGAAAATAGCAGAATCGGCTTGCTGCTATGAGAGAAGGAAAGAGCCACCACCACTTGCACTGTGTGAAAAGGTAAAAAGCAAATGATGGCAAGTTCTCAAGTTAACTTAGTGGAATCAACCATTACCAGGCAAATTCTTGCAAATGCCAAAATACTATGCCTTAAAACAAAGACAGCTTAAGATTTTCTGATGTTTTTATGTTAATAGAAATGGTAATGCTAAGTATTTGAATTCCTAGCTCTTGAACAGTAGACCTAAAAGGGTTTTAAGCTATTTAAATCCACTTGCTCATTTTTGCATATTATATGTAGTGAGAAGTGAAGAAAATGTATGGTACTAAGATTATGCCTTGTTGATAACAAATAGATGAACCAATTTGAATCTTCTTAGTGTGTTTGTTAAGTATGTTGATTGCTTCCTAATTAGTGAACTTCTCACAGAAATATCACTTTATAAAAACCAATGATTGTAGCAAAATCATACTGGATCATTTCTATTTCAGTTACTTTGAACTAATAGCACATAATGGTTTTTGTTTGTTTGTTTGTTTTAATGTAGCCCATAGCCCTTAGCTGGTTTGGATGTACATAGTCTCCAGTCACCAAAGTATAATATCTTGGAAGAGCTATATTTTTTTAAAGCATAATTTTTCTTGAGCATTAAAGTATCCCAAGTGTAATATATTGCAGATAAGCTTGGGCTTATTGGACGGACATAGGACATATTTGGGTTGGTATTGGTTGAATCCTTTAGTTAACTGCTTTGTTGCTTTTTGCAAGAAGATTTTTAATCTTAAACGTGTCAGGCATCTTACATCACCTTTATACTGTTGTGTTCATTTGAATTTCTTTCAGTATTTATAAAAATGCCAGACATACATGTAGCAGCCATACTTGCATGGAAACTGACTACACATATATAATATTGCATTTTGTTGTAAGGTTTTCACATTAATACAGCAGTTACCCTGACTAAATTGAGTTTTTTGATGTATGGGAAAGCTTTCCATTGTAAGAGAATCTTGCATACAATATTGACTATTAACATCCATAATAAAGCATCTGTGTACAAGCTGACTTGGCATTCCTCATTTCACTTTGGTTTTGTTTTATGATGTTCATTGCATCCTTAAGGAGTTGACCCAACATTCTGAGACTTTTTCCCCCTCCTTTAGAACTACCTATACAGGTGATTTTATCTGTTAACACAACTTGACCTCTTTACTCAGGAAGTGGAAATACTTACACAGTCTCTTGCAGAGCCATATTTTCATCTGCTTTTAGGTATTTCCATAGGACTCTTCTGTCAGTACCTTAAATGCATCTTCTCTTTTTCCGAACTTGGACCTACCTTTCAATTTTTTTTTTCCTTAGTGGTGTTGCCTTTTCTTCCATCACCCAGTGAAAAGTCTCCTGCCTCCCTCACTCCCCGCATTGAAATCTGCAGTAAATTTCTCAGCCTGCATAAGGCTGTTGCTCTAATTCCATTCCTTCATCTCTTACTTGGATTATTTCCATTCTATAGAAATATCAAGAAATTGTGCTAGTGACATCAGGGTGTCACCTGCAAGGCCAAATGGTCACCCAGTCAGGTCTGTGGAGTATTATATTGCTTCAGTGTATTCATCACCATTTAGATTTTACCTTTAGCTTTCTAGGCTTAGAAATCTGATGGACTAACCCACCAAAAATGAGTTTACCCTTCAGTAGAATGCTGATCTCAAATGTTCAAGACTGACACATGAAAGTAGAATGCCAATCTATTAATTTACAGTGTGAAATACAACTGCTAAGAGGATGAAGCACATTCTCTTCTTCTGTGTAAGCATAAAGAAACAAATACAAAAATCACAAAGAGGGGCACCTAGGTGGCTCAGTCAGTTAAGCATCTGACTCGATTTCAGCTCAGGTCATGATCTCACAGTTTGTGAGTTTTAGCCCGGCATCAGGATTCTTGGGATTCTCTATCTCCCTCTCTCTCTGTCCCTACCCCCCTTCAAATAAACTTAAAAATCACATAGATCGGATCACATGTCTTCTGTTCAAAGACCTTCCATGGTTGTCTGTTGTCTCCTGCACTTCCTAACATAGACCTGGTGACTTGGATCTTCCAAGAACATGTATGTGCATGCCTCTGCTTCCATGCCTATGTTTGTAATGTTTTCTCTGCATGATTGCTTTGCTTTGTCTCCTTAGCCTGTTAAAATTTTACTCATCCTTGAAGACACAGATCTGTGAATCATTTCCTGATTATCCTAGTGCTTCCATAAAACTTCCCCACTAGACTTTGTTTTCAAGAGTGGGGACTGCTATTTATAGCTCCTTGTCTAGCATGGTGCTTAGAAAAATCTCAGTAAGTGTTAAATTGAAAGAATTTTTAAAAATTAGTCATGACTATCAGGAATATTAACCATACTTTATACAACAGAATATAAATGGCTTTGGTTTCTTAGTTATCTACATGGAACTAGTTTTACTTTATAGTCAATAAGCTATCATTTTGTTAGAATCTTTTAGCTCATTTTATAACCATGTAATTTCCTACTTAGTTTATGCAGCTATAGAGTGATAGGCTTGCCAGCTAATCAGACTTTTAATTATAATGTAAAACAGATAGTAGTTTTCTCAGAGGTACTTCCCACTCTGCGAAAAGTGAAAATTTATTTTTAATTAAGTAGTGGAGGGTAAAATGAACCAAGTGAAATTCAGTGAAAATTTATTTTTAATTAAGTAGTGGAGGGTAAAGTGAGCCAAGTGAAATTCCATCATAACTTTACATTTTCCCTTGGGGCGCCTGGGTGGCGCAGTCGGTTAAGCGTCCGACTTCAGCCAGGTCACTATCTCGCGGTCCGTGAGTTCGAGCCCCGCGTCGGGCTCTGGGCTGATGGCTCAGAGCCTGGAGCCTGTTTCCGATTCTGTGTCTCCCCCTCTCTCTGCCCCTCCCCTGTTCATGCTCTGTCTCTCTCTGTCCCAAAAATAAATGTTGAAAAAAAAAAAAAAACTTTACATTTTCCCCTTCCCTGGCATTTTTTTTTTTAAATGAATAGATATGGTCAAGAATCTGAAATATATCAGTAGAAAACCAAAGTAAAGTATATCAGAAAAAAATTATTCATGGCTGACATGTATTGAAAAGAGAATGTTTTGAAAACTTTTTAGTGTCTTGGCATTAGTACATTAAAAGCTGTTGCATTTGAGCAAACTCAGTATTGAAAACAGTGTACTCTAATGCCCTTATTTCTGCAGGTCTCAGATCTGGTGTGCTTTTTCAAGTTCCAAGTACAGAATGTGCTAGGTTTGAGTGGATTTTCCTGGCCAGCACAGGGAAAGAGGGAGGGAGATTGACTTTGCTGTGATTTTACTACTGTAATTTTGTAACCATAGCTCAAAAGATTGGATCAAATTCTGACACAATTTGCTAAGCCCCAATACAGTTAGCACTTATTTATTCGTTCAATTAGCAACCACTACTTAACCAAGTGCTTGCAGTACCTGGTACTAGGTATTGGGGATACTAAGGTAAACAGGACATGACCCTTCCCTTAAGGAAGCTGATACTCTAGAAGGGGATGTGAATAAGGGTGTAACAGAAATGGCATCTCTTCCTTAGGCTGAAAAATGAGGTGGATCAAGTAGCCAAGTTTCCTCTTATATTTGTAGATGCTCATTTGAGAATTCGGTTACTGCCCAGATAGTGTGGATTTCTTTTCCCCGTATACTATGGAGAATGGGTAGGCTCGCACCACCCAGGGATCTTGCACCACCCAGAAGTTCACAGCCTGAAAATTTGAGTACAGTGTAGCAGATGGGGCCATGTGCCAGTCACACAAGTAATGTCATTTAATCCTCCCAAAAACTCTATTAGGTAAACATTGTTATAATCCACTTTTATGGATATGGAAACAGGCTTAAGAAACTTGTCCAAACACACAGTACAATGTTGAGCTGGTATGCATTCAATCATCTGAAATTTGGGCTGATTCTTTAAGCATAGGTTGGGGCGCCTGGATGGCTCAGTCGGTTAAGCATCCGACTTCAGCTCAGGTCATGATCTCAGGGGACATGAGTTCGAGCCCTGTATCAGGCTGGGAGGCTGGAGCCTGCTTCGGATTCTGTGTCTCCCTCTCTCTGTTCCTCCCCTGCTTGAACTGTCTCTCTCTCTCTCAAAAATAAATAAAGATTTAAAAATTAAAATTAAGCATAGGATGGGGCGCCTGAGTGGCTTAGTCGGTTAAGCGTCCGACTTCATGACTTAAGATCTGAGGTCATGATCTCATAGTTCGTGGGTTCAAGGCCTGCATCAGGCTCTGTGCTGACAGCTCAGAGCCTGGAGGCTGCTGCAGATCCTGTGTCTCCATCCCCCGCTCATACTCTGTCTCTCAAAAAATAAACATACAAAATTTTTTTTAAAATTAAGCATAGTATACAGAAGAGTACATAGTGTATGATTTTTTTTTCTATGAAAGTACAAAAACAGATGAAACTAATGTATGCTATTAGACGTCAGGGTAGTGGTTATCCTGGGTAGCAGAGTTGTTGAAAGGCTTGAGGAAGGGGGCTTCTGGAGTGCTTCTCACTGCTCTTCTTTAGCATATCTTGAGCCCATTTCTTCTGGTAAAGTAAATTTATGCAAAATGTTTACATGAAATAAGTGGATATTTCCATGGGCTATAAATGCCAAACATACAAATTTTGTTTGTAAGAGCTTACAATCTGATTAACCCACCATTCCCAAGTTCCCTGTCACCCGGGGCTAGTACACTAGTAGACCTTCACTAATTAATTGAACACTTTTTGCTCAACAAGGAGTGCAAATAGTGATAGATGAGAGGGCCTGTACATTTTTTAAAGTTTAACTTACTTTACCCAATTATAACTTTTAATAGACATTTTTAAATAAGGTGTTTTACATTCTTTCCACCCCTGCCCCCACATTCTTTGAAATCCAAAATGCATTTTATACTTCACAGTACATCTCAATTCAGACCAGCCACACTTCAAGGGCTCAATAGCCACATATGTCAAATGGCTAGTGCACTGGGCAATGCAGTTTTAAGTCACCAGGAATTCACAGGGAAAATGTTTTGTAATTCAGAAGAAACACTACTCATTTCAGGCCACAACAGAATAACTTAGTAAATTACAGTCATTCGAATCTTTCCTCTCCGCCTTCCTTTCTCCCTGTGTCTTTTGGAGTTGATTACTTTAATCCCAACTCTTCTCCTTGCTGACCTTGGGACCATGCCTGTCACAAGCTTCAGTTTTTTCATTAGTAAGATGGAGGTCTAATACCTTCTTACCCTCCATATTGCCATCTCTTTCAGTGGATTGTAAGCTCCCTAAGAGAATGTGTCCAGCATTGAGCGCACCACCTAGAACTATGCAAAACACAAAAGGTAGAATAGCGAGCAAAAACAAGCAGGCCTGGAAGCATGCTTAAATTCTGCAGGGGCAGCGGGGTGGAGGTAGAGCTCTAAGCACTATGAAGGAGAGAAATATGGCCCCATGAGAAATTATGACAAAGGAAACTGACCTGTTTTCCTCAAGAGAAAGTTATGTGTGAAGTGAGTTCTAGCAGATGGATCGGCATGAGGTAACTAGGTAAGGAGAGTAAGGCCTTGTGGAGGGAGCAGGCATTCCATATTCGAAGACCCCAAAAGACCCCAAAGGCAGAGTATAATAGTGAGGTTGGTGGAGGAGGACAGTGCAAAGAAGGCTCCTGAAGAAGCGGGCAAGCCCTGGTAGGCCATGTAACCCCTGGGAAGCAGTCTGATGGAGATGAGCATGTAGGATGTGTGTTAGAGGGTGCTCTTGCAATCAACACCTGAGGAAGGGGAGGGAACAGGACTGGGCAGAGGGAGAAGCTGGCTCCCTATAGTGCTGTCTCAGTGAAGACCTTGGCGGACTCCATGGGGAGATCTGAGGCTCAGGTGGCCCTTCAAGATGTCCCAAGTCAGGTGAGGCCAGGTTTTTCCAACCCTGGGTCTCATTGAAAGTGGGCTGTACCAGGGCGGAGGGGGGAGGGGTGGTGCTGCCCTTTGGTGAGGACTCTCCTCAGAGAGCCAATTCATTGACTTCAGTTTCTTTTGTGGAGTAAGAGGCAGGGAAAGACAGGAGGAACTGATGAGGTGGGAGACATATCAGAGATCTGATGAGAGTAAAGAATTTTTAAGTGATTGGTGAGAACGGGGAAGGGATTTATCAGGGAAACACAGTAGAACTGCCAAGTAGTATTGAGGACTTGTTTAGGCGAGCATGAGTTCAGGCCCTCTGCTGAGTCCATAATGATGCTTTTGTGTTAATTAAGCCCCACTTGTGCCCTCAGCTGGGGTGCACGACCACAGGCCAGGGGCCCTGCACTGATACATGGTGATACACATCTGCCTCACCCTTGGCATCCACTGCGAGGACCAGTTGATCCAGGGCAGCAGCAGAAGCAGATTGCATATCCATCTGCCAAATGGATGCAGCAAAAGGACTGAGGGGCAAGGGAGTGTGGAATATTATCAAGAAAGGTGGTTTGTGGGGGCGCCTGGGTGGCTCAGCCAGTTGAGCGACCGACTTTAGCTCAGGTCATGATGTCATGGTTTGTGAGTTCAAGCCCCGCGTCAGGCTCTGTGGTGACAGCTCGGAGCCTGAAGCCTGCTTCAGATTCTGTGTCTCCCTCTCTCTCTTCCCCTCCCCCACTCATGCTCTGTCTCTCTCTGTTTCAGAAAGAAATAAACATTAAAAAAGTAAAAAAAAAAGAAAGGTGGTTTGTGGAATGAGGCAGGATAACCTCACTGCGTCGTGAAGTGGAGGTCACTTTGCCTCTTCTGAATTTCCATTGCACTTTATCTGTCTCCTATTTGTAGTTATCATTACTTCTGTCTCTTTTTAGAGCTTTTTGTGTTTGCCTTGGCTCCTCTTCTAGATTTGTACATTTCTGAAGAGCTCCAGCTCCCACTGGGCTCCAGCCCTCAACAAATATTTTCTAAATATTCTGGAGAGTTGTTTTCTGTTTTTTGGCTCACCTACATTGACTTGGTTTCTAGATTAGCCAAGTATTTGTTAGTGGAGGAGAAAGGGAGCTTTGGAGCCACACCTTAGGTTCATCATTAAGTCATTCATGCAACCAACATTGACCATGCCCTACCATAAATTAGTAAGGATAAAACAGACTTGGTTCTAATCTTATGGGATTTGATATTTGGTGATAGAGGGAAGGAAAAATTCTTCTTCTACCCTTCAAGGTCTTTCAGCTGGACTGAGAATTAAATTTGCCCAAGATAGATTAACAGAGAAAACCCCAAAGTTTTATTATGTGTGACAGAGGCCCAATAATGAAATCTGAGACCGAAAGAAATGATCAAGGCAGACAGTTTTTATACATTTTGTTTTATTTTATTTTAATTTTTTTAGTTTTTATACATTTTAGACAAAAAGACAATAAATTGTGAGGAATTGACAGGATAAACAAAACAGATGTTTGGGATGTTAACTAGTAGGGAATTCTAAGCAGAATTAGGGCCGAGGTAGTAGATTAGAAAAAAATAACAAGATTTGTTTCTACAGCTTTCTCGTCTTTAAAGATGTCCCTGGAGATAAAGATGTCTTTTTACTTCTTAGCACAGGGAGGATATTTTTCATATGGGAGATTTGTTTCCTGCTTTCAGGGTAACAGAGAAGGGTCTGAGCGTCCTTATATCAGCATTTTCTTACGTAGCTTTTATTTAAAATAATCAATATACCAAAGGGGCACATTTTTTGGTGGCCTGCCTTTGGCCCCTACAGTGGAGAGAGAGACACATTAAAAAAATAACCGCCCTACTGACTATATAACTACAAACCATGATAAGCATTCTGAAGGAAAGGAATACAATGTTTTATGGATGTCTAGAACAAAAACTCCAGCTAATTGGGTGATTGGGCAGGAAAGGTTTTCATTGGGAAATGATGCTTGAGTAGAATCCCCAGGTGTAGAAGGGGTTAAGAAGAAGAGAGATAAAATATAAGAATATGAACAGAATGAGGGTCGCCTGAGTGGCTCAGTAGGTTCAGCATCCGACTTCGACTCAGGTCATGATCTCACAGTTTGTGAGTTCAAGCCCACATCGGGCTCTGTGCTGACGGCTCAGAATCTGGAGCCTGCTTCGGATTCTGTGTCTCCCTCTCTACCCCTCCCCCACTTGCACTCTGTGTCTCTCTCAAAAATAAATAAACATTAAAAAAATTTTTTTAAAGAATATGAACAGAATGAGGCTAAAATTATTTATTGGTTGGCATTTGCTATATAGGCTCTATGCAACCTTTCAACAGGGCAGGCTTTCTAGGTTTCTATGCTTCTGCTGAAACAATGCATTCCAAGATCAGAGGCCACAGCTGCAGGGTTTAGGATGCATGCCTGGAAATGACTTATGAGTCTTTCAATGCTTCAAGAGGACCCAAGAACTGTGGTACCGGTCAGGGAGTGTAGGAAGAAGGAATGCCAGCTCTTTGATCTCCTGGTTCTCAATTGCCAACTGTAGCTACTTCTGGCAGAAATCCTCCCTACAAATGTGTATCATCTGTTAATATAACTGTATTGACTCTACAAAAATCAAACCCAACATATACAATTAGAGCCTTATCAGTTATTATAAGTATCAATATATTGTGTTTGCTATTAAGTACTATACATAATTAATTTACTAATTAGTTTATTGAAATAGTATTAAAAAAACTTGAAGTGACATAAAGGTATATAAAGGCAGTTATTGGGAAGATTCTTTCTTTACAAACAATATAATAATAAATAGAGTCTACTGGATTTTCCTTAGGCACTTCTAGGTTGGTTGGTTGGTTTCTTATCATCCATTCAGCTCTTGCTCATAATTTTTCATTTCTGCTCAAGGACTATCGACTCATCCTATAGAAGTCACTGTACTCAATTATTTTGGATCATAGAAATTTGAAAGAGAAAGATCTTAGATATCTCTCTGAAAAAATGAACTTATTACACTACACTCTGCTCTATAGTTTCCTATTGCTGCTCTAAAAAATAACCACAATTTAGTGGCTTTAAATAACACATCTTTATTATCTTACAGTCTGGAAGTCAGAAATTTGAAGTCAGTTTCATTGAACTAAAATCAAGATGTGAGAAGGTCTTCATTCCTTCTGGAGGCTTGGGGAGAGACTCCATTTCCTTGCATTACCTAGCTCCTAGAGGCCACCTGTGTCCATATCTCATGGCCCTTTCCTCCATCTTCAAAACCAGGAATGATTGGCGGTATCTTCTTCATGACACATACCTGTGGCGTTCCTCTTTCTTTTTTTTTTTTAATTTTTTAAAAATGTTTATTTATTTTTGAGACAGGGAGAGGCAGAGCATGAACGGGGGAGGGTCAGAAAGAGAGGCAGACACAGAATCTGAAGCAGGCTCCAGGCTCGGAGCTGTCAGCACAGAGCTGAACGCGGAGCTCGAAGTCACAAACCGTGAGATCATGACCTGAGCCAAAGTCGGAAGCTCAGCTGACTGAGCCACCCAGGCTCCCCTGGCGTTCCTCTTCCTAGTCAAATTTCTCTCTGTCTCCTTTTTGATTACACTGGGACCACTTGGATAATCAAAGCTAATCTCCCCAGGTCAAGATCCTTAATCACATCTGCCAAGTCCTTTTTAGTATGTAAGGTAACATGCTTATGAGTTCTGGGAATTCACACATTGACATTTTTGGAGGTCATTATTCAGCCTCCCATATTAGGCTATTATTGTAGTGTGAATGGTTGCATTTGTGGCAGAGGTTTGTCCATGGGCAAATTTTGATTGAGCATTATATAACATATTAACTACATAATGTTTACATAATGCTCAGAAATTGTAGTCAATGAAAAGAAGCTGTCCAGAAAGCCCATTTATAAGGTGGACTTTATCTGAAATACTCCTTGCTTTTTCTGTTACATTATTTTAGTTTTATTCTCATTCTTTACAAACTTTTTTAAGTATGGAAGAGGTTTCTCTACCATTTATTCATTTATCCAATAAATATACATCCATGTATGTGTATGTGGGAAGCGTTCTCCCCAGGCACAGGGCTGGGCACACTCTTCTTAATAGGAACCACCATTCATCAAGCTACATTGATGTTAATAGAAAAAAATTCAAGGGGTGCCTGGGTGGCTCAGCCAGTTAGGAGTCTGACTTTGGCTCAGGTCATGATCTCACAGTTCGTGAGTTCGAGCCCCACATCGGGCTCTGTGCTGACAGCTCGGAGCCTGGAGTCTGCTTGAGATTCTTTGTCTCCCTCTCTCTGCCCCTTCCCCGCTCATGCTCTGTCTCTCAAAAATAAATAAACGTTAAAAAAAATTAAAAAATATTCAAATGAGCTCAGCCTAATGTTTGAAGAATATAGAAGCCAAAATTCAAGATATAGAGAAGAAACTGGGTTGAAGGTTTGGGAAGAGCAACAGTAGGAATTAGTACGATTTTCTCTTGCTTTTGGTCTGGAGTGTAAATATGTGGGCCAAATATCTTGAGAGGTGAAATAATGAAGTTTACCATAAAATCAAAAGTTGATAAAACAGATACATGCTACCACTTTTATAAAGTTAATTTACAATTTGAGGTCAATTCTAGCTCTTAAAGAATGCACAATTATTAGACATTTACTTTTAGTATTTAGGGAAATTTCCCTATAAGTATTCAGTAATCTCTAAGTATATTTTAAGCATATACTCTTTTAGGGGCGCCTGGGTGGTTCAGTTGGTTAAGTGTCCAACCCTCAGTTTCGACTCAGGTTATATCTCATGGTTTCATGAGTTCGAGCCTGGCATTGGGCTCTGGGCTGGCAGCGCGGAGCCTTCCTGGAGACTCTCTCCCTCCCTCTCTCTCTCTGCCCCTCCCCTACTCACACTGTCTTTGTCTCTCTCCAAGTAAATAAAATATATATATATATATATATATATATATATATATATACTCTTTTTAAACATGGAAGAGAATTTTAGTAAGAGAAATCTTAGGAAGTAACAGCCATACGTCACAACCCACTCTTTAAAATAAGTTAACGAGTAACTTGTTTCCTCTCTCCAGTATTCAAAGGTGGTATGCAGTCGATTTTCCTGCTCCTTTGTCCCAGATCTGCTTGTGAGATGGTGCCAAGCCTCCCTTTTGGGTGTGTTTCTCCTACCCACCTTGCAGCTCTTCCTGTTCATCCCTTCTTCCATTATTATATAAGGGAAGGTACCTGAACTGAGGTTGAAGTAGCTGTAACTGTAAAAGCTTTTCTTTTACAATGGCAGAACTGCACCCCAAGGTTCGTTGTTCGAAATGGAATGAGACACTTGGCATCTCTTGCCTTTTGGGGTATTAGCACCTTTCCCCACATTGTGTCTTATTTCACACGTACCTAATTAGTCCCCGTTTTTCAGAACCTGTAGAATATCAGGTGCAAAGCAGCCATATGAAAGTGGTCCTTAGAGAGATCTATGTTGTAAACTGTGGAATAAATGACCTAGGGACAACTTTCAGAGTTTTTGTAGCATTTTGGGAAAGTTGTCCCAGCAAAAGCTACCTTTTTTGGTGAGGAAGCAGTAACAGGATATAGTTAATCAAAACTTTTGTGGGTTACTTACAAGATAAAAAAGATTGTGGCAGTGTCCCAGTGGTTTGAAGGAAAGCTTTTCTGTGTTGTCCACACTGGATTTCCCTGTAGTGATTGGTAAAAGCCAGCTCATCAAGGGTGGTGAGTCCCTCTGATGAATACAGGCCACCAGAGAGGACAGCCCTGAGCAGTGTGCACCTCCAATGGGGCGTGAAACAGTCACAACTCCAGGCTTTTGTTCCCTAAGCAGACCAGCTTGGGCAGGATATTCATCAGAGACTGCTCCAAATTGGAAACTACAAAGTTATGAATAGTCCGTCTGCTCGCAGGCTAGAGCCGTTGAATCTCTTGAGTCCTCTAACTTTTTGTAATTGCTTCAGCACATCCCGAAACAACAACAACAAAACCTCAAAATAACCCCAAAAAGGCAAAACCCAAAATCAGGTTTTATGAGGCATTATTTTCAGAAGAAATAATTAAGGGGAAGACCCAGATAAAGAGTTGCTTTACTTAATTCCTAATTTTAGCTATAAATTGCTAGAGAAGGGTTTGTTAAAAACTAACAAAATCTATTGGTCTAAAAATCCATGAAAACTGGCATAAGAAAGAAAAGCATAGATTGTTGAAAAAATGACAATAACCTAACCGGAAAGGAAACAGTCTCTATAAGGAGCAGGGGTGGAGCACAATGTTCCATAAGCAGCCTCTACCTCCCCATCATTGGCGTTAGGAAAGTAATAACCAGCCTGGGTGGTGCTGCATGGGTTCCAGCACTGAGTTTTGCATTATTTCTTTTGGTTCTCATAGCAACCTCTGCAGGTAGCTATTATCCATTTTATAGATGAGCAAACTGAGGACCGGAGAGGGTATGCAACCTGTCCAAGATCATAATAGCAGATGTGGATTTACTGTAAAGCAAATGAAAGGAATGTTTTAGGGACTCCACTTGCAGGTCCTCTGTGAATTCAGGAGTCACACGGTGTGGAGGCTGGGAGGGGAAACCAGATTGTAATCAGGGAGCATCTCTGTATAAGCAGTTCTGGTAAATTGCCTGAAGAGAGCTCAGAAGAAAAGATCAAAATCTCCAAATCTCCAGAAATTTGTTGTGATTTCCTTTTTCATTCCAAAGAAATACTTAATTCTGCTCTCAACTTTGTATTCTTTTAAAAAAAAATTTTTTTAATGTTTATTTTTGAGAGAGACGGAGACAGAATGTGAGTGGGTTAGGGGCAGAGAGAGAGAAGGAGACACAGAATCCAAAGCAGGCTCCAGGCTCCGAGCTGTCAGCACAGAGCCAAAACGGCTCTGGGCTTGAACTCACGAGCTGCAGGATCATGACCTGAGCCGAAGTCGGACGCTCAACTGACTGAGCCACCCAGGCTCCCCTCAACTTTGTATTCTTAAAGACCACCTCTCCTCAAATTGTAAAAGCTTTGGGCCCCATAAGATATACATCTGCCCTCGTAGATAAGTGGTAAGGTGGTAGAAATGCATTTCGAACCCGGGCCTTCTGATTCCAAGACCTGTTCTATTTTTAGACTATGTAGAAACACAGAAAAGTATAAATAGAACATCAGGTGAAAAAACAGAGTAAGAGAACTATAATTGTAATAATGTAAAATTTTTGTATCTGGTAAAAAACTCAAAGGAAAAACTTTCAAGCTAGCTGTGGATATGTTAGAATTTGTGGATTATGAGAGATTTTTTCCCCCAAATTTTCTGAAATGCTGAGTTACTTTAATAGTATAAGACAAGACTGGAACTATAAGAATTACTTGCATTTGAATTTTTTACTGGTTTAACGAATTACAGGATTAGTTAAGTGCTGATAAGGCAAGGGCAATTTACCAACAATTGAACTTATGAATTCAAATAAATTTCAGCAAGTAGTTAATTTTTTCTTAAAGCATTTGTATATGATTTATCTTATCTTGGTGGAAGAAGTAAGATTGAATTTGATTTCCAAATACCACGAGGTTGCATTTGTTTTGCAACATATCCTGACATCCATTGTGCTTAAATGTGTTTTCTCATTTACAGAGTAGAACTAATATTGCTTATCCCTCCTCTAAATCTGGTTTTTGGAGGTGGTGGAAGTGAACAGGAGGTTAGAAGGCCAGGATCTTCATCCTGTATCTGACATCAGCCTTGGTCAGTTAACTTAACCTCTCTGAATTTCAGAGTCTTCTTGCTTTCTTTCTTTTTATCTTTCTTTCTTTCTTTTTCTTTATTTTAGAGAGAGAGAGAGAGAGAGAGAGAGAGAGAGAGAGAATTCCAAGCAGCCTCTGCATAGTCAGCACAAACCTGGACATGGGGCTCCAACCCACCAACTATGAGATTACAACCTGAGCCAAAATCAAGAGTCAGACACTTGGCTGATGAAACCACCCAGGTTCCAGTATCCACTTTCATAAAATGGGCACCTTTGAGTTGGCATAAAATGAAATAATGAATGTGTATGTGTCTGTCAACCATGGATTGCCTATACAAATGAGGCATTCTTGTTAGCCAAATGACCAACTATCAGGAAAATAAGTCATTGTAAATAGAAACGCTGCTCAAATTCTCAGAATAGACTGTCCAACCAGCAGAGGCAAGGATGATGATGAGGGCAGGAAACCCCATTTGTCTCATTAACTACTGTGGTTTGAGCACATAACAGGCAGATAGCAAGTGCTCAATAAATTTTTGTGGGATATATACACATATGCATATATGGAAGAACAGTTCCATTTTGCTCTACTCCAATGTTGGGCTCAATGCTAGAGGGTAATTTCGATCAATGATGGATGATGGAAGAATTGCATTTTAGGCAGAGAGAATAAGAATGATTAAAGAGTGGAGAAATGGAAAATTAAGGACATTAAAATAGGGGATGACAAGTGGCTCACTTTGGTTTGAGTGTGGAGTGCAGAGTAAGAAATAATACAGTGAAAATGCACATTAGATCCAGATCCTGAAGAGTGTTTAAAATCCTGGAAAGAGGTTGAACTTTATCCTGAAGGAATTTGGGAGCTTATCCATCTCTGAACATGATCAAAGAATTATGTGTATAAACTAGAGCCTATGTGTAAATAAGATATGGTATGTATTATTCCCATGGAACAATGGGAAAATTTGTTCTGGCAACAGGATGGGAGAGACGAACAGTATGGTTCATAAGTAATTAAAACTTATTCCCATTCATTTAATCAACCAATATTCATGAATACCTCCTGTGTGCAAGAACTTGCTGTGGGAGCCGTGTGTAGCAATCACAGATGTGCAAGACAAAAGCAAAGATTCATACTGCTTAAAGCTTCCCCCCGAAAGATGAACATATACATGTGAAAAGTTTAGCAAAAACACATACATTCCTATATAAAGAAAGGGTTGTATATAAAGAGCTTTAAGAGTTCTTGGAAGACTGGAGGCTGGGCAAGAATAAACATTTCTATGAAGGTCATTGGAACCATTAGCATATGAGTCTGCTTGAGCTGCTGTAACAAAATACCATGTGGTGGGAGGCTTATACAACAGAAGTTTATTTTTTCACAGTTTTAGAAGCTGCAAAATCCAAGGTGCCTGCAAATTTGTTTTCTGTTGATGGCCCTCTTCCTGGCTTATAGAGGGACACCTTCCCTTGTATGCTCACATGACCTTTGCTCTGAGTTTGTGTTCAGATAAAGAGAGGGAGAGAGCTCTCTTGTGTCTCTCGTTATAAGGACACCACTCTTACTGGTCAGGCACCCCCTTTATGATCTCATTTAACCTTAATTTCTTCCCAGGAGGCCCCATCTCTAAATGCAGTCACAATTGGGGTTTAGGGCTACAACATATGAATTTTGGGGAGACACATTCAGTCTAATAACAATTAGCAACACTTAAATAAAATTCATAGATTAGATAATGGTATTGTATCAATGTTAAACGTCATGATTTTGATTATTATACTATGTTGTAAAAAGGAATCGATTTTCTAGTAAATATTCACTTACATATTTAGGGATAAAGAAGTATGATGTCTCCGACTCTCTTACTTTAAGGAAACAGTGTGTGTGTGTGTGTGTGTGTGTGTGTGTGTGTGTGCATACAGAGAGAGGGAAAGAGAAAGAATGAGAAAGCAAATGTGGCTAAAAGGTCAGCAATTGGTGGAGCTGGTTTGAAAGGCTTTAGGAAAGTCCTTTGTACTATTTTTGCTACTTTTCTTTTAGTGTGAAATCATTTCAAAAGGAAAAGTTAAACAGAAAATGTTTGGGGGAAGCGCAAGAAGGCTGGGATTGTGGGAGAGATAGGAACAAATACTTTCTTCCAAACATTGTCCCCCTAGCCTTCCCTACACCTTTGGTGTTGAGGGCCTATGCTCTAGGTCCATGTCTTACCTCCCTCCTTAAGGATTGCATCCGATTCGTCTCTGCCCCTCACAGGACCAAGGGAAGGCAGGCAGTTGATTAGTAGGTGGTTGATAAACCTCATTTAAAGGACTTGAAGTAGTAAATTTAATTTATACTTTTATATTTGGTTTACTGTTCACTTTTGGAAGGAGAGAGTATATGATGTAACCAGGGAATCATAAATAATTTGGGGGATAGGTATGATAATAGTATCTAAAGGTACTGGAATTATTGAGCACTTTAGATATAATGATAGGTTAGTTGTGTGGCTTGAGTCCTTTAATTGTTTTCTCTCACTGTAATTTTTACAATGTGGTTATAAAGAAGAATGCTTTCTCATGTTTGTTGAAGGAGAAAGAGTAGCATAAGAAATCATTTCCCTAGGCCATAACACAAATAAAAGGCATAGCGGGGACAGGATAAGAACACAAACTCTTTGGAATTCATTAGACCATTGCAGCACTGTATTATATTGCCTGAATTCTATCATTCAGTTTGGGATTGTTTTGATCAACCTTTTGATCTGATTAAAGAATTATAAAATGTTTTTCTAATTCCTTTGTCTATATGAAAAATGATTCTATCTTGGATGAGGATATGCTCTTGAGAAAAGTAGGTGGGCATAATACATTAAAAAATTGTTTTTAATGTTTATTTATTTTTTGAGAGAGAGATTGACAGAGTGTGAGCAGGGGAGGGGCAGAGAGAGAGAGGAAGACACAGAATCCAAAGCAGGCTCCAGGCTTGGGGCTGTCAGCACAGAGCCCAACGCGGGGCTCGAACCCACGAACCATGAGATCATGACCTGAGCTGAAGTCGGATGCCCAACCGACTGAGCCACCCAGGCACCCTTGGCATAATACATTTTTAAGTAAAAAAGAATTAACTTATAGAATAATCATTCTGAGAACGTTCTTTTTATTTTGGAGGTGTTCAGATAATAACCTTTCTTTTTAAACCAATGAGGAAGGGGCACCTGGCTCAGTTGGTTAAGCATTTGGCTCTTGATTTCGGCTCACGATCTCATGTTTTGGTTCATGAGTTTGAGTGATGGGCTCTGTGTTGACAACATGGAGTCTGCTTGGGATTTTTTCTCTCTCCCTCTCTCTCTCTGCCCCTCCACCAGTTGCTCACTCACACGCTCTCTCTTTCTCTAAATAATGAACATTTTTTTAAAAATGAGGATATCTTTCTTTGGCAAAATATTCCAGACTCCAAAGGTATCACTTCTCTAAGCTCCCAATGTTTTTGAAATCTTAAATTTAAATGTTTGGGACCCACTCCTGGGACTCCTAGATAAAAAACTCCATCTCCAGAGCTTTCTACTGGAGGGTTCCAGAAAGATTTCTGACTTTTACTCTCTTCCAGACACTTCCTTGTATTGTCGATGTTCTTGGATGTGTTCTGTGGTCAATGAACTAGGACATCAAGCTTGAGGAGAAGTTAGGATTTAGGTCTTCTTGTTATTTTCCTGGCACATTGATATCAGAAACTGTACTCATAGTAGTTGGCAGGGCAGTTGCTTCTATAATATTAAATGTGAGATAAATGTGTGTCCTGATGGTATCTTTCTAGAGTCTGTGATGAAGAAGTTGGTCAGTGGTTTCCAACCCCAAATCCTCATACAGAACGTGAGGTGTGGGAAAGAACAACTGGCCGGTGGGAAAACAAGGACCATTGCTCTCTCAACAGCTGCATGGATTTTCTTCTCTGATAATCCAGAGAAAATGTCTTAAATGACAAGTCAGGATATCTATTTAGTAAAAACCACAGTGAGAGTAGGTGGCCAAGAAGGTAGAACGGTTGGGTGAGCCGGAGCAGAGGAACCTTAGAGGCAGAACTATGCTGGGCTGTGTAATTAATTATCAGTTGTCAGCTCTTGTTTTTTTCCCCCAGCATTATAAAGAGAGAGAGAGAGATCTCCTCATTTGTGATATTTTCATGAAAACATAAGGTGGAGTGTGTCCTGGGAAAAAATACTAAAGTACTATCATGCTCAAGAATATGATTGCTGTTTTTTAATTCTCGTTTATTATCTTAAGAGTTGAGATGAAGTCATTTCCTGACACAGATATAAATTATTATAAAACTGAAGGAGAGAAAGTTCCAGAGTGTATATTTGGAGTTGTGTGCATTAAATAATTCATGTTAATAGAAAGCTCAAGATATACTTGATTTCCCACCTATAAATAAAATTAGTCCAATTATTTTATTTGGTTTCACAACTGTGAGTTTACTAAAAATTACTGAATTGAGCGAGTAAAATGAGTAAATTTTATGGTAGGTAAATTGCACCTCAAAAAAGCTGTAAAAATTCAATTTCGTTTGATATGTGTAATCAGTAAAATCGTAACAAAATTAAAAAATAGGAGCAAAATATTTTTAGAAAGGTATAGCTCAGTTCACACCCGTGTGTAATACACTGGGGTTGTGGAGGGATGGTCAAAAGTGAGAATCTGACACTGATCCACATGATAACCATGAAAAAGTTTTGAATTTTCAGTTTGCAGACTGTTCTGAAAGGTTTCACTCAAGCAACCAGCCCTCATCTGAATTCCACGACCTCTGATGACTCCATTAATAATTACACCAGGAAAATAAGCATAAGCAAATCCTATGCAAGGTCCCTCTAGCTTGAGTCATGTGTCTGATAACATGACCAATGTTAATATGTTACTCTTGGTGGGTTTTATAAGCAGAGTTTGGAAACAGAAGACCTATGTTTATCTTTCTTAGTTTTTTTTTTAATATTTATTTTTGAGGGAAAGAGAGTGCAAGTGGGTGAGGAGTATTTATTTTTTGAGAGAGAGAGAGAGACAGAACGTGAATGGGTGGGGGGCTGGCAGAGAGAGAGGGAGATTCAGAATCTGAAGCAGACTCCAGGCTCTGAGCTGTCAGCACAGAGCCCATCTCAGGGCTTGAACCCATGAACTGTGAAATCCTCACCAACTGTGAGATCACTACCTGACGCAAAGTTGGAAGCCTAACCAACTGAGCCACCCATGCGCCCCTACCTTTCTGAGTTTTTATTTCCTCAGTTCTAAAATGAGGAAACTTTTTCCTCCTTACCTTCCTCCCTACCCGCTCCGTCCCTTCTCCTTTCTTCCTTTCAACACCTGTGTACTGAGCTGCTAACTACTTCAGGAAATAAAGGTAAGCATAACCCATAAACCCTCAAGGAACTCCTAGTTTAATTTTCAGATACCTAATTACAGTTCGTGTGCTTAGTGATAGCAACTCCCTCAGCTCTTTGAAGCCTGCGACCCCTAAAGTAAGTCTTAAAGTCAGTAAATAGGCTTTGGGCCAAGGTGGAGAAGTCTTTGCCAGCAACTGGCTGAAGCACAGCAGAAAGGAATGCTTGGCGGGTGCAGGCAGCGTTCACGACGCCCTGGCCATCCCCATCCGCACCGTGGGAAGCCCGCTCACTCACACAACACCGGAGCCGGGCTAGAGGCAAACACACAAGAGTGCCAACCGACCTCCTGTATAACGTGCATGGGTGCCGAGGCCTCAAGCACAACCCTACCCCGCACCCCTGCACAGCTGACTCTTCCCCGGTTTGAGGAGGTCGTGCCTACCTCTCTTCTCAGACTTCCCTTCACTCACAGCTTGCTCCTTTTTATTTATTTATTTTTAATTTATATATTTTTTAAATATGAAATTTATTGTCAAATTGGTTTCCATATTTGTTTGTTAAAAAAAAAGTCTAGGGGCGCCTGGGTGGCGCAGTCGGTTAAGCGTCCGGCTTCAGCCAGGTCATGATCTCGTGGTCCGTGAGTTCGAGCCCCACGTCGGGCTCTGGGCTGATGGCTCAGAGCCTGGAGCCTGTTTCCGATTCTGTGTCTCCCTCTCTCTCTGCCCCTCCCCCGTTCATGCACTGTCTCTCTCTGTCCCAAAAATAAATAAACGTTGAAAAAAAATTTAAAAAAAAAAGTCTAGCACAGGTGGAAATACCTCACCTCTCCCCAGCCACACCTCCCAAGCTGCCTGCATCGCGCCCACCTGTCTGCTTTTCCCTCCTTGACGAAGGTGAGCTGGACCCTGCGCCTCTCACTCAGCCAAGCTTGTGCTTTTGCAACCCTCCCTTCTCTCCCAGCATCCCTCGCTGCTTGGCCATTCTTGTCATCCTTACAGCGGTGTTGAAATATCTCCCACCTTTAAAAAACAGCCCTCCCTCAGCAGACAACAGTCTCCACATCTTCCATTTTTGTCTTTCTTCACAGCAAAACTCTTCCTCAATTTCCCTCTTATTCTGCTTGCCCAGTTTGCTGTCCTAATCTGATTATCTGACCGCTTAGGACGAGTGACAGTGCCTCTCTCTTCTGCCAGAGCCACTTCTTTCACTCGGCCTCTGGGGTCCTTCTGGTTTTTCCCCCTCTCTTACTAGCTGTCCCTTCTTGTTTTCCTTTCCTGTCTCTTCCTCCTCCTATGCCCAACTTCTAAATATTGGTGTTCCTAGTCCTCTGCCCTGGAACTCCTTCTCTATAGTTTCCTTCAGATGACTTCCTCTAGTCCACGCTTTAAATAATATTTGTAAGTAAGTGAAAGAGTGGTCTCCAGCATTCATTTTAAAATTTCTTTGTTATATAATTATAGAAAATGTGTAAAAGTCAGAAAATGCAGATGATCAAAAATAGAAAGAAAAATCAGCCATAAACTCAATATCCAGAAACAATGAGTTAACAGCCTGGTACATATTTTTTTTCTACATACAGACATACCCACATACATGCATGCATATATCAATTTACATAAAAATATTTTGTAATGACATAGGATTATATCATATATATTATTTTATAGCTTACTTTTTAAATTTAAGAATGTTTTTGTGGATATCCTTGGATGCCAACATCCACAGGCCTCCAGCATCACCTTTCATCACTACATGGTATTTTATAGTGTGTACGTTCCACAATTTATGCAACCCAACCCATTCTTAATTGTTAGAGTTGTTTCTAAGTTTTTGCCATCGTGTGAAAAGGTGGTGCTGGGAACCTTTGAGGTCTTTGTCTTTGGGCCCTTCTGAATTGCAGTCTGGGACAGTCTTAGGAGTTAGGAATTGCTGAGTCAGAGGCAAGTGCATTTTAATGCATACTGCCAACTCAATGGGGTCCTGGGGCTGGTCCATCCTGGGGCTGGTCCATCCTCTTTTTCTGGCTGAGAGCCATAACCCCAGCCCCCTGCCCCGTCACCTGTCAGTCCTGGGCTGACAAACCATGCTGGTGCCCACCCTGAAGCACAGGCCCACCTCGCCAGGCACGGCCTTTGTCTTCCTCCCCTGAGCTGCCAGCCGGTCTGAGTGCCTGGGAGGCCCCTGGGCCTTGGCGCACGCCAGCAGTGCGCCCTGTCGGGCCTGGCAGGGTGGGCCTAGCCCAGGCTGCACAAATGCACAAAACTGCCCAGAGAAAGGCTGGGGGCGGGGCTGGGCCGGTGGCCTTTGTGTGTGCCAGACACCAGATGGGACGCAATTAGGGACCTGCGGAGCAGGTCAGATGGCAGGCTCTCCACGGACCTGCTGCTGCTGCTGGTACAGACATTTTGGCGGGAAGAGAAAATTCTTTAAGCACACACACACACAAGACTTCTCCTCTGTGACAGGCCCTTTGGACAAATGTCTTTTTGACTTTGTGTGTGTTTAGGGGCGTGGTTGCTGCTCAGAACTGAGCTCTTTCCTTCTGAGATAAAAGACTTTAGCTCTGTCAGATGTGGCGGACAAATGATGGGGAGTTTCCATATGGCCTTTCAGGGAGCAGAGAGCAGAGCCCTGTTTGCACTCGGGTGAGCGCCCGGCTGGCCATTGTTCAGAGAACTCTTTGAAGGCAAAGGATGTCAGTAAAGGATGGGTTTGTACTGGGTCCAGGCTGTGTGAGCTGCAGAGAGAGAGGGTAATGAAGAGGAGGGAGGGACACAGGGACCTCCCAGAGAGAATCCCCCTGTTGATGTCTTAGGCCAGGGTTCATGGGCAGAGCAACACCTGACAGGTAGGAGATGTGGCCAGCTCCTTGACCAGGTGTTGATTTGTAGAGTGTTTGTATGTGTGGGAGTGAGGGAGTGGGGAGCAGGGGGGGTAGATTGGTAGGAGATAAGTGGACAGAGCCTTACTCTATCTGCAGCCACATGCCTCATGGCCCTACCACCTGGGGTGATCCTATCTCCAGGTCTGCAACAGAACTGATTCCAGTAAATGGGGCTTACCCCAGTCTGAGGCTTGGGCACTATTTAGACGAAATGGTAAATGCCCTATTGTTTAGGTTTGAATGGGGCATTCATTTCTGGAGCACCACTGACCTGGAACAGTAGACTTAAAAGGAAATGATGTGAAGATCCCTCTCTATCTTCTGAACATCTGCACCACTGATTTACTGTCTTCAGGTCTAGGTGTTCTCTCCAGAAAAGGCCTCTGTTATATCTGCTGTGGTGACTTTGAGTCCAACACATGAGCATACTTCATCATTTAAGCAGAGAGAGCAGTGTGTGCAGGTAATGACACTTGGCCCAAATGTACTATGGGGCATGAGGAGCAGGGAGAGGTCCGTAGTGAGTGAATCCAGGGTAAGAGCCCAGCACAGGGGTGAAGGGAGGAGGCGCTCCAGAGGGGATACCAAAAAACAATTCTGACATGTTTGTCCATGGCCAGCCTTGCTTGAATCCACCTTCCCACCTAACCCCACATTTCTAGAAACCATCCTGGATAACATACACAGACGCCCATCTCTGTTGGGTTGATGTGTCATTGGACTTCTAAAAAGAGAGTAAAATCTGTGTGGGACAGACAGAAGGATGTCACAGAGAGTCCCCTGGAGTTTCAGGAATTGTCTCCTGGAAGTGGGGCTCTTCCAGAACATTGCATGGCCAGCATGAGGAGTCAGGAGGCCTGGGCTTGAATCCTAGATCCACTTATTCCCCGGGGACTTTGGCCCAGGCTTTAGAC
This sequence comes from Herpailurus yagouaroundi, assembly GCF_014898765.1. Taxonomy (NCBI): domain Eukaryota; kingdom Metazoa; phylum Chordata; class Mammalia; order Carnivora; family Felidae; genus Herpailurus; species Herpailurus yagouaroundi. The sequence goes on from NW_024412406.1 coordinate 17,648,716, forward strand.
TACTGACCCTGTTTCCTTATTGTTAATCAGGAGAGAATAATATCCAGTTCACAGGGTCAGGGTAAAGATGAAATAAACTCCATAAAGATGACGATGTGGTGGCATCTTCCCAGAGAAGCCATCCCCCTTTGCCTCAACTGCAGTAGGCAGGCAGCCTCTTTTCAGAATAGTGGTGTCCTTAGATTATCTTTCTCATTTATTTTTAGTTCTCTGACTCTGAGGGGTTCAACACAATGGCCATTAACCACGTGTTGCTATTCATCACTTGTAATGTGGCTGGTTTGAATTGAGATGTGCGATAAGGGTAAAATACACACCAGGTTTTGAAGACTTAGTACAAAATGGAATGGAAAATATATCCCTAATAATTTTTATATTGGCCAGATATTGAAATGATAATATCTTGGATTCATTGTGCTAAGTGGAAATATTAAAATTAATTTCTGTTTCTTTTTGCTTTTTAAAATGTGGCTTCCAGAAAAATTAAAATTCCATACGTGGAATGCATTATATTTCAATTAGACACAGCTGACATAAGTATTAGGAAAAAGACGACTTTCTTACTGTCCAGCCCTCATCCTCCCTCATCAGGCTGGCTGCTTGGGTGACACAATTCTCTGATCTGTCTTTATCTTACTCTCAGGAATCCCAGTCTTTCTGACGTCAGTGTTTTTTGTTTTTTCTTTTAATGTTTATTTATTTATTTTCAGGTGGGGGAGCAGAGAGACAGAAAGAGAATCCCAACAGGCTCCATACTGTCAGTGCAAAGCCTGATAGAGGGGTCAATGCAGGGCTCAATGTGGGGCTCGATCCCATAAACTGCAAGATCATGACCTGAGGCAAAATCAAGAGTCTGACACTTAACTGACTAAGCCACCCAGGCGCCCCTGGCTTCAGTGTTTTCTAGTATGAGATTGTTTTGAAGCTGGGAATCTTGCCTTGTTTCTAAAAATCAGGAGCCAAGCAAGGCTCTGCCCTCCGGTTGACTGGCACTGTTCTGGAAATGAATTCTGGCTCTTAGCCTTGTGTTTTAGCACCGGTGATTAGACAAAGCCCAAGTCAAAGGAAAATCTGCCAAGAACTTTCAATGTTTGTTGTCTTTTTATCTCACCGTGTCTTTTCTCTTTTATAAGTTTATTTCTTTAAAGTTTATTTCTCTATTTTGAAAGAGAGAGAGAGTACAGGGGAGGAGCAGGGAGAGAGGGAATCCCAAGCAGGCTTCGTGGAGGGATTCCACAGCCCAGAGCCCAATGCAGGGCTGGATCCCACCAACCTATCTGTAAGATCATGACCTGAGCCAAGATCAAGAGTCGGAGGCTTAACTGACTGAGCCACCCAGGTGCCCCTCTCCTTTATAAGTTTAAATCAAAGTGTAAGACAGTTAAGGCCTGAGGGGATATTTTGATATGGTGAGACCTGTGGCCATGACTTGGAGAAGGTGTCTGTGAGCAGCAATAAGCCCTGAACACTTCAGCAGGGAATTTCCCCACGTGTGGTGGTTCTCCACAAGGACTCAGAGAAGGATAACTCCTTCTCACCTCTGCTGGGAAGCCACTGAGCGTGTCTCACTTAGTTCCCATTGAGGAAGTGATTTCACACCAACCTCTTTGTATTTTGGTCTAGGCCAAGCAGAAGAAGTTGTGTTTTCTTAACGTTGAATTCCCTTCTAAATAGTTTATAATTCTGTTACATTTCTGTTTTTAAGAGGAGTGAAAATGGGAGTCAGGCCAGGGGTGGGGACATCCAGGCCAGGCCCTGCGGGCAGGTCTCCTGCTTCTGAAGTCAGAGGGTCTGCCGACCTTGGCACCTGGTGTAAAGGAGCCTTCCCACTGGCCTGCAGCCCACACTGAGGCTGGAGCTGGGCCTCCTGGGCACCCACCCAACAGACTTGTGGACGTGGATGATGGGGAAGCCTCCCCACTTCCGTTCCAAGTGTGTGTGTGTGGGGGGGTGCTAGGGACCCTCCTCCAGGTTTTACATTTTGTTTATTTTTAAAAACATTTTAAAAAGTTTATTTATTTTGAGAGAAAGAGAGGTGGCACAAGCAGGGGACAGGCAGAGAGAGAAGGAGGGAGAGAGAGAGAGAAAGAGAGAGAGAGAGAGAGAGAGAGAGAGAGAGAGAGAGAGAATCCCAAGCAGGCTCCACACTGGCAATGTGGAGCCCCATGTGGGGCTTGAACCCACGAACTGTGAGATCATGACCTGAGCTGAAACCAAGAGCACATTCTACCTACCGAGCCACCCAGGCACCCGTACGTTTTGTATATTTTTAAAAGGTCCTGTTCTCGCCTGGCTGATAGCAGTTGGGTAAGTCACCCAGCCTCTCCAACACATGATGGAATTGGCAAAATGGTTCTGCAGTCCTATCCAGTTCCCAAGTCCTGTGATGTGAGAAAGAAGAAACAGCTGGTTCAGGGGAATCAAGTTCACCAGAAAAGGGCCTGGATGTTCTTCTCAGAACAGCACATACCCAGAAACAGAACAAACAGAAACAAGTACAGGTGAAAGGAGATTGTTGTCAAGTGGGGTTTCTTATCTGATCATCTTCTCATTTCTGATGATGAACATGCCCAGTGGTAGTCATCACAACCCCAGGCTGTGATAAATCGGAGCCTTTAATATTTACCATCATAACACACCTGTGTTCTGTGGCCATCTCCCTGGGAACAGGACTCCTGCCACTTCCCAGCCCTCGGGCATGGCCTTGGGGTGGGGGGAGGGGTGCTGGACTCCACTCCAGCCCCTGTTAACTTCGAGATGCTGAGCAGGTATTGATTGCATGGTCGTAAGGAAGTGGGGGGAGTGCGGGGATGGAAGACTATGAAGGAAGGGGATAATATCTATGTCTTCCACTGGGAACTGCAGGAAGCAGTAGAAGTCTCATAAATTGTTATCCTTTCCCACTCACTCTCTCACCTGCAAAGAATGCCTGGCGTATAAAAACTCCAAAGCACAGATATGGTCATGTCAGTGCTCTACTCAGAAATCTTCAGTGACCTCCTGCTGTCACATTTGGGCATTTGGGACTATGCCTGAACTCCTGGCCTTGCTTCTTGGCTTGCTCCCTCACACTCCTCAGTCGGCTTCTCTCATCTCCTCAGAGAAATGCTTCATTTTCCCGCCCCCATACTTCTGGGCTAGCTGTTCTTTCTAAAGTGCTCTAATTCTATGTCTACCTCTTGAAATCCTAACCATCATTTAAGGCCCAGATGGGTCTGCTGACTTCTTCACAAAGCCTTCACAAAGCCTTCCAGGATTTCCTGAGCCAGGAATTTTCTCTCCCTTATCTGAACATTCATTGTCTTCAGTTTCTCTCTCTCTCTCTCTTTTGAGAGGTACTACTTGCTTTCTACCTATTCTTAGAATTATTTCTACACATCTTTGACCACTCCTTTATGTACCTGACAGCATTTAGCTCATGTTAGGTACTTACAGGTACTTAATAGGTATCCCCTGCAAATGTTTCTGGATCCACATATGAGATGAAACCAGCATAAAAATGCACGCATTGGTGCTGATGTGGCAGTACAGCAGGACAGCTGCCAGGCCAGGTGAGACAGGGATCTAAGAGCAAATGGCCTCAGACCACCTCAAAGCACAAAGGCTTTCTTTTCTAGAACTGAATCTGCTGGTAGCTTGCCAGCCCTGTCTGCCTCCCAGACAGGATCTATTTTTTTCTCCTTCTCTTTTCTTTTTTGAGCCTCACACACCTGCATCCCTCTCAGATTGAATAAAGGAAGAATTGGAAATACAAGATGCACTTAAGGGAAAAGAAGGACTAATTTTGAAAGATTGTGTTGTGGTTAGGCTAATCTCACAATACAGAGAGTTTAGTTCTGTGTATTGTTTACCTTAAAAAAAAAACATATTTAAAACAAGCTTTAGAGCTGTATGGGCTCGAAACCAGTACTTCTCAAGGTTGACTGCACATCCACACCATGAGAGGGTTTTAGTAAAATGCAGATCCTGGGTAGAGTCTGCAATTCTGGATTTCTTACAAGCTCCCGGGTGATACCTATGCTCCAGCTGTGTGGCCCACACCTCTAGAAGCAGGGATCTGCACATAATTTTCAAATTGTGCATAGTAACTAAGTTTCTCAAACCACTTTGCTCATTTTGAATCCCCATAATATCTTCTTTGTGCTGTTCTCAAGGTACATTTGGTGGATTTCATTTTATTATAGCTATGGTATATATCAAAAGAAATCTCCCTGAAGACAGAGCCCCGGAAAAAACTAGCAAGTCCTCCTCGGGGCCCCTGTCTCTTTGCTCCTCATCTGTTTCATGTTCATCCCATTATGTTATTGCCAGAGCTCTACCTCTGTCCCACCTGCCTTCTTTTCTGTGTCTTCCGTCTTCTGTGGGCACTTCACTCATGGCTATTGAAGACATGAAGTCAACAAGGGAAACTAAATCACTGAAAACTTTCTGAAGATTTTGTCTGCAGATTTGGGGCCCAGAATTTAGCCATATGCTAAAAATTGGGGCTCTAGGGACCTAAATCCCATTAAGCATGCACTGAAAGCATGTGCCTCCTTAAAAAGGCTTATTGGTTGGGCAGGGAGTCTGTCGGTGGCATCTGAGTCACTCATTCCTGAACCAGGACTTCCGACGTCGAGTGGAATTTCCCCTCTTTTCCATCCCTGGTACATTCATGTGACTCAACCTGAGGGCACAGTAAGTAGGGAGCTCACTGACTTGGTAGGTATGACATTGAGGGTGGGGCAATATTTCTTAACCACAAGTAGCCAAATTATTTCCCCTTTCAAGGGGGGTTATTGTTGCTCATGGTCATGTAGCCATCATTTGAAAACATTTTCAAGAAATTTTTTCTTTTTCTTTTCCTGTTAAATTTAAAGACAAATGGTTTCATGCTTCTTGTGTAGTTCTTTCAGATACACTACAGCTGTGGGTAATGGGCCAGTCTAGGACTGAGGCCACACACAGACACACTTAGGGTCTGTGTGACCTTCGGCAAGTTCCTGAACCTCCCTGAGCCTATGTGTCCTCATTTAGAAAATGAGATTGCAGGGAGGGCTACCTCATAGCACCTATTTGTGAGAACAGGTGCCGGGCCTATAGTAGCCACATGTACAACATCAAGGGAACCCTAATGTAAACTGTAGACTTTCATAATTTATAAATACTGGCATATCATTTGGAAGGAATGTACCATACTGATGCAAAGTATTCATAATAGGGTGTGAAGGGGTGAGGGAGTACGTGGAAATTCTGTACTTTGTGCCTATTTTTTTTTCCTGTGAAACTAAAGCTGCTAACAAATAAATTTAGAAAAAGGTTTTTAAAAAAATAAGTAAGAGATGCATATAGTAAAAAAATACTCAGAGTTCAAAAAGGTATGTTGTGAGGAGTGATGTTCTCCCCATTCTTGGTCCCCTGTGCCCTACATCCTGCCCTAGAGGTAATGGATCATTGTGTTTCAAAAAATGTCCTTCCAGGGGAACCTGGGTGCCTTAAACAGTTAAGTGTCTGACTCGGTTTTGGCTCAGGTTATGATCTCACAGTTTCATGTGTTCATTTGAGCCCCACATTGGGCTCCGTGCTGACAGTGTGGAGCCCCGTTGGGATTCTCTGTCTCCCTCTCTGTCTCTCTCTGACTTGTGCTGTCTCTGTCTCTCTCAAAATAAATAAATAAACTTAAAAAAATTTTAAAAATATTCCATAACAAGCACATATAAATATAAACTGCCTACATTTTTAATATAAATGTTGCATGTTGTATATAATTTTTCATTAAAAAGAAATAAAAGACTAATACAGGTCAGAAAGTAATAGAGTAAGCAAAAATCCTCCATAAATGATGGTGACGGGGACAGAGCAAGTGTCAAGTGTGCCCATGGGGTTGGTTGATGGGGTGGTTTTGATGCAGCTTTGTCAAATAGTTGTCCTGTCAAAATAGCTGCATCACAAAATCTGTATGCAAATAGTCTGCTTCTGCCTCTGATCAGATGGTAATATGATGATCATATGAAAGCTGTACATTCTAATGTGGGTTATTTTCTCCAAAACCTTGGCCAGCAGTCCGTTGATTCTGGTGATATCATCTCCCAAATGTTTTTGGAACATCTCCTTTGTAATTGCTCTTCAAAGCCTGTGAGACAATTTGTTTTCTTGCATTATTTTAATAGTGAGAAAAGGGGTCTTCTGATGACTGAACCCTGAGGGTGTAAGCCCTGGGACACCTGATGGAGCTGCCTGTGCACCTGAATTTGCCAATATAGTTACTCTGTTGTTTGCTTTTTGTATAACTGGAGCAACAGACAAAGCAACAACCCCAGCTTACTCCCACCACCTGCATCGTGGTATAAAAATGTGGATGCAGTGGGCTGCTTTGCATTTGAGAAAATGACTGCTAACATTGCCACTTGATTTGTTTCTGACATTTCCCCCCAGATTAAATTAAATGAAATCCAGGGAATTAGACATGAGATCTGTACTGTCCCATATGATAGTTATGAGCCACATGCAGCCATTGAGCATTTACTACTTACTAATATGCTATATCTAATTTACTTAGTTTATTGTTCATTGTTCCTCCGTGGTCCCGCATCTCTGCACCCCACACCACTAAAATATCAGCTCCATGAAGTCAAGGATCTTTGTTTTGTCTGTTTATGTATCTAAAACAGTATGTGCATATAGTAGACGCTCAATAAATGTTTGTCGAATGA
>NW_024412406.1:17655417-17769243 GCF_014898765.1 Herpailurus yagouaroundi
TATATCTATATCTATATCTATATCTATATCTATATCTATATCTATATCTATATCTTTCAGATCGTGTGATGTATTAGAATTCACAGAAAGAAAATAGTGAGATCTGGAGCCAGACTTGAAAAAAAAAAGTGTAAGAACTGGGGGGTCTGGAGTTTGGTATCAAGAAAGGATATGGATCTTTAGTTACATGGATTGTAGGTAATGCTCCAAGAGGGTGATGGTAAAGCAGGAGGAGCAAAGGGCTGAGGCCTCAGTGTCCGGGGACCTACAGTTACAGCATGCGGGCGGAGGAGGAGAAACTAGCCAGGAAACCAAGGAAGAGAGCCTAAGGAGATGAGAACCTAGAGGAGGCTGGCCAAGGAAGCCTAGCAGGCAGAGTCTGGAGAAAGGGAATGTGCAATCATGAGGGTTCCATGCAAAAGCAGGTATGAGATATAAACACAGTGAGGGTCAGTTTGGGCCTGAGGGGAGTTACTATTTGTTATCACTTACTAGATTTTGATTGCCTGGCTGGTTTTCCGGGTAGTTATTGGTATTTGGATAGCTGCCCTGGTTTGATTGGTTCATGAATAACTAAGAAATCATAGACGATCCTACAGTCCATTCTCTTAACGTTTTCCTTGAAAATGTGTATCTTCTTTGTAAAATAAGCTAGTATGAATTTATTCTCATAAAGAGATCCATAATCTAAAGTAAATACAGGTTAAATTCCGTTGTCATTAACCTTGATTATTAGTTACCAGTAGCTACTTAGGTAAATCTTGGCTTGCTTTTCTTTTTTCCTAATTTAAAGGAACTATTAGAGGCACCTGAGTGGCTCGGTTGGTTAAGTGCTAGACTTACAGCTCAGGTCATGATCTCATGGTTGTGGGTTCAAGCCGCATGTCGGGCTGTGTGCTGACAGAGCCTGGAGCCTGCTTCAGATTCTGTCTCTCTCTCCCCTCCCCCGCTCTTGCTCGTACTGTCTCAAAAATAAACATTGAAAAAATTTAAAGGAAATATTAAATTTTCTTTCACTTTTTAGAGCAAAATCATAGGTCCCGGTTTACTTGGAACAGTCTCTATGATACCTCTTTTTCTGGCATCCTGTCTGGATTAGCCTTTGTCTCACATTTCCCTTTTTACTTTATTTACTTACTTATTTTTAATATGTTTTTTTTTTGGGGGGGGCGCCTGGGTGGCGCAGTCGGTTAAGCATCCGACTTCAGCCAGGTCACGATCTCGCGGTCCGTGGGTTCGAGCCCCGCGTCGGGCTCTGGGCTGATGGCTCGGAGCCTGGAGCCTGTTTCCAATTCTGTGTCTCCCTCTCTCTCTGCCCCTCCCCCGTTCATGGTCTGTCTCTCTCTGTCCCAAAAATAAAAATAAATGTTGAAAATAAAATTAAAAAAAAATGTTTATTTTTGAGGGAGACAAGAGACAGAGAGAGAGAATGTGAGCAGGGGAGGGGCAGAGAGAGAGGGAGACACAGAATCTGAAGCAGGCTCCAGGCTCCGAGCCATCAGCACAGAGCCCGATGCAGGGCTCGAACTCACAAACCATCAGACCATGACCTGAGCCGAAGTTGGACGCTTAACCAACTTGAGCCACCCAGGTGCCTCCAGATTTTCCTTTTTAAAAAGGAGGTATTAATATTGCTGGTTCCAAGAGAAGAAGGGATGGTTTTGGTAGCCTCTACCGTGGCGTCTGGCCTTGGCAAGCAGTGTGTGAGATACAGCACAGCAGCCAGAGTTCTTCCTTCAACACGTGGTTAAATCTGAAAGACGGCAAGGCACACCGGTCACTTTTCTTCCAGTTTTCCAGATGCAGCATAACCAGCAGCTTGTTTTCAAGGACAGTGTGCAGCATGCTTGCTGAGAAGATGAAGTGTTCTTGGACAACAGCAGCTAGGGATAATTAACGCCCTCTTGCCCCAGGTGGTGGTCGTTGCTGCTGCTGTACCAGCTATTGATCACTCTTGGTGACTTGGTGTGCGAATCAATTGTGCGGTGACCCATGCTTTGGCCTGTGGGATGCCGTATGCTCCAAGTGCCCAGGCTGACAGTCCATGTGGCCAGTGTGAAGTATGGGGAAATACAGGCTAACCATAGGTGCACTTGAGATATGTTTAGGAAATAAAGGCTAAGAAGTTCCACTCAGAGCATATAGGGAGTATCTGAAAGTTCCTGCTACATTGGCTGTGTCATTTATTGTACTGTGTGAATCTGCATTTAGTTTTTACATTGCTTAGTGTGGTAGGCTGAGTAATGCCCTCCTTCTCCTGAAGATGTCCCAAACGCTGGGAACTGTAAATATATCACCTCACATGTCAAAAGGAATCTTGCAGATGTGACTAAATAAGGATCTTGATATGGGAAGGTTATTCTGGATTATCCAGGTGGGCCTGATGTACTCAAAGATCCTTATATGAGGGAGGCAGGAGCTCAGAGTCAGTAACTGATGTTACCACCAAAAAAGAAGTTGGAATGATGTGAGGAAGGGATCATGAGCCAAGGAATTCAAGTGGAGTCCAGAAATAGAAAAACACAAGGAAAATGATTCTCCCTCAAAGCTTCCAGAAGGAACCAATTTTTTAAAAAAATTAATTTTTTAAAATTCCAGTATAGTTAACATACAGTGTTATATTGGTTTCAGGTGTATACTACTGTGATTCAGCATTCTATACATTACTCAGGGCTCATCATAAGTGTACTCTTTAATCTCCATCACCTGTTTCACCCATGCCCCCACCCACCTCTCTGGTAACTATCAGTTTGTTTTCTATAGTTAGGAATGTTTTTTTGTCTCTTCTTCCCCCTTTGTTCATTTTGTTTTGTTTCTTAAATTCCACATAGGAGTGAAATCATATGGTATTTGTCTTTCTCTGACTTAATTCACTTAGCATTATACTCTCTAGATTCATCTGTGTTGTTGTAAATGGCAAGATATCATTAAGATTTCATTCTTTTTATGACTCAGTAATATTCCATGGTGTGTGTGTGTGTGTGTGTGTGTGTGTGTGTGTGTACACACACCTTCTTCATTCATTTATCTATTAATGGACACTTGGGTTGCTTCCATAATTGGCTATTATAAAAAATGTTGCAATAAATATAGGGATGCATATATCTTTTGGAATTAGTGTTTTTGCTTTCTTTGAGTAAATACCCATTAGTGGAATTACTGGGTAATATGGTAGTTTTATTTTTAATTTTTTTGTTTTAGTAGGTTTCACACTCAGTGTGGAGCCTAAAACAGGGCTTGAACTCATGACCCTGAGTTCAAGACCTACACTGAGATCAAGAGTTGGATGCTTAACCGATTGAGCCACCCAGGCACACCAATTTTATTTTTAATTTTTTGAGGAACCTCCGTACTGTTTTCCACAGTGGCTGCACCAGTGTGCATTCCCATGAGGTTCCTTTTTCTCTACATCTTTACCGACATTTGTTGTTTTCTTGTGTCTTAACCATTCTGACTGGTGTGAGGTGATATCTCATTGTAGTTTTGATTTGCATTTCCCTGATGATGAGTGATGTTGAGCATCTTTTCATGTGTCTGTTAGCCATCTGTATGTCTTCTTTGGAAAATTTGTCTGTTAATGTATTCTGCCCATTTTTTAATTAGGTGGAAGGAACCAGTTTAACTGATGTTTTGACTTTAGCCCAGTGAGACTGAGTTTGGGCTTCTGACCTCTGGAACTGCAAGATAATAAACTCGTCTTGTTTTAAGCCACTAAGTTTGTGTTAATCTGTTATATCAGCATGGGAAATCTCATACACTTGGAATGCTTTTTTGCTTTTGCAATAAATCATTCTGCCATAGTCAACTAAAAAATGATAAGTTCATGTTTTATGAAAAATTAGACACTCCAATTTATGTGTCTCAAGATAACTGATGTAACTTGTAACATGTTGTAACATGTAACTGATGTAACATGTAACTTGAACAAAGTGTCAACATTTATTGTCCACAATGGAAGGCCATAGTGGCCACAGGAAAAACAGAAGACACAGGTCCACTGAGGATGCATCAGCATCTATTTCAAAAGTTTTTTTTTTTAATTTTAAGACTGGGCAGAAAGATGATATAGCTGTAGAAGATGCATTTATGGATCACTCAGTGAAGCATGACTTTTCATTAGATCAAATTCCATTTCTTCTAGATGAATTTCAGTCACTTTTAATTCCAAGTTTCATGTATGTATTTAAAAAGTGAAACCATTGATATTAATGTGGTGGCTTCTTTAGTAGCAGAAGAAATGTTTTTTGGTAAATGAGTCCTTTGCATTTAGATTAAAATAAATTTTAAATGTTTAATCAAAGTATTCAATGAAGGACCAAAAAACTTCAGAATTGGAAATTTATAACAAATTGCAGCTATTGAAAACAAAGTTGCAAATAGGACAATAGTGAAATTTACCCTCACAAGGCAAAGGAGAAATTTAACAATTAAACATTGAAGCCTTAAATGTTGTAGAAGTTTTAATTTAAAAAATCTGTAATTGTGCTGATGCTTTGGAGAATTTTGACTTGTGCAGTCTTTTGACAAAACCCCTACTTTTAATTGGATGAATTTAGATTCTGTAGTGGAATGGAATGATAGCTAGAAGGCCTATAATTCTGCAACATTTATTAAAATATTTGTGAAAGAAATGTACTTTGACCTTAGGAAAGATGATAATATCCACGAAAATATTTGGTCTGAATTATTCATTTCAATGTAGAAATTATACATTTCAATGTAGAGAAAATTAGAACAGTGAATCATTCTATTTAGCAGAATTTGTTCTCGGTTTACCAGGTATTTGAGCACCTGTAGAGAGTATTTTCCCAACTAAAAATATTGTTGTTCATAGAGGAATCAATTGAAGATGTACACAGTTTAAAATTTGTTAATCATAAAATACAACTTTGCAGAAAATTTCAGGCAACTTCATCAAGTAAAACTTATAAGAATGTAATAAAAAATACACTCTTCAAATTTTTTTCAATGAGAAAGATATGACTAAGTAACTGATTACACAAATATGTACTGAGAATGATTTTATTTTTAGTCTTCAGATAATCCATATGAATACATTTTTTTTCTTAGTCTGCTTTAATATACATGGTCATTGGCTGTTTATTTTAAAGAAAGAATTTTACTTCAGAATATAACTATTATATAGGTCCACTCATATAATAAATTCAATTTGTCCATTAAAATAAATATTTCGAAGTGTATATAATTTTAATTTATTTTTATGTTCACTTTTACTTTCAAGAGTGTGTAGGCTTGGGAGATAAATCAGATGGTTAGCCAGCTATGATTTTTCTCATTGCCTGTTAAGTCCTGGGCCATTGGCTGCCTATGACCTCTTTGCTAGTGACATGGATTTTAGTTTTTGTGTTGCTCTCCTTGACAAGCATTGATGGCCTTCCTGCTTCATGACTGCACTTGGGGGTTAGCTTCCTCCAACCACTTAATGCTACTCTTGATAAAACTAATTTGCTCATCTCAAGGAAGCCCTTAAATTCTCTTTTCTTAGATGTAGTACTACTTCATATTTCCTCTTCTGGAGGAGAACACACACACACACACACACACACACACACACACACACACGAGCCTATCTCTTGACTTAGTTCCAATGACTATTTTTTTCTAACCAAAAATTATTTCCTTGGAAATCAAGTTTCTGCTAATTTTGGCATCTCTCTTTTCTGTATGAGTTGCTTTGCATCAAATCACTTGCAACTGCTTAAGTAACCCAGCAATTACCAATTCTTTAAACCATGTAGAAGAAGTTTTATCCCTCCTGCTGAATATTTAAAATGTGTTTAACAAAGTGAAGTAATTTTAAGAAAAAATTTCATACAATTCTAAAATGTGGTTTTCAGGAGATCTGGTCCAGTGAATTGATAGGTGAGGAGCCAATCATTGGAAAATGGTACAAGTTTAGATAGATCTTTTATTTATTTATTTATTTAATTTTTTATGAAAAAATTTTTCAAACGTTTATTTATTTTTGATACAGAGAGAGACAGAGCATGAACGGGGGAGGGGCAGAGAGAGAGGGAGACACAGTATCGGAAGCAGGCTCCAGGCCCCAGAGCCTGAAGCGGGGCTCGAAATCACGGACCGCGAGATCGTGACCTGAGCTGAAGTCGGACGCTTAACAGACTGAGCCACCCAGGCACCCCTAGATAGATCTTTTAGATAATGACTGACAGTAGTTGTTTGTTGACATAAATTTTAATAAGTAACTTCAATGTCTTTTATAACATTTTATTTTATGAATAGGTATTTATTAAGAAAAATACTTTAAAATATAAGATCAAAAAATTTTTTTTCAGTTTATTTCTTTTGAGAGAGAGAGAGAGCACAAAATGGGGAGGGGCAGAGAGAGTGGGAGAAAGAGAATCCCAAGAAGGCCCCATGCTGTCAGCACAGAGTCCCATGTAGGGCTCGAACCCCTGTGAGATCCTGATCCTAGCTGAAACCAAGAGTCGGATGCCCAATGAGCTCAGCCACGCAGGCGCCCTATTAGTGATTTTTTTTTAAAACAAGGATTATTTCATTTAATCCTCAAAACAATCCTTTGAGGAGGGTGAAATTATTATCCCTATTTGCAGAGAAAGAAGCCGAGATTTAGAGAAGCCAAGCTACTTCCTGAGTTTATGTGGGAAATTATGGAACTGAAATCTTGTCTCAGAGGTGTCTGATTCAACCACATGTTCTAACTACTACTTTATAACGAGATGATTAGGAGAAATCCAGAGGCAGCCCTAGCCAAAACCAGACCAAAAATCATGATCATCTTCAAGAATCAAACCAGGTAGCTTCTGTTTGTTTTTCTCTCTTCATTTACATCTCCCAATTTATTTCAGTTCCTTCTGCTCTTTTTTCAACCTTTTTTAGGCACCTAATCATAGTCTTTTGCTGCTTTCTTTTAAAAGTTTCCTCCAACCTTGTTCTCCACCTGTATTTATTTTCTCTGGATAGTAGTGTGCCTTATGAATAAAAGTTTCTCAAACTGGAGGTCGAACAGAGGCATCAGTGAGAATTTTCAAATATGTGCTTTCATTTGTGATAATCTGACACCTCCTTGGTGATCTGGGTAATTGTCTTGTTACTGAAGTTATGACCATCCCTTCTCAGTGTCAGGCTTTGGTTGATGATGTTATAATGGCATCAGTGTCAAGTAGGTAAGAATATCTTTAATTGTCTAATAGAAAAAGAATGGAGGAAGACGGAATATGTAAATGATGTGTTGGAGCCAAGAGTTTGGACAGCAGTTGGTACAATGGAGGCTTCGTGGTGATTCAAGTAGAAAGTGGTAGGAGCCCTGCACACTCAAGTTTCTCTAGCATAACTTTGCTGCTGTGACCAGCACTGCATTCCTGTTGTGTGCCATGAATTAGCTTCAGCAAAACAGTTCAATGTGTCACATGAGAGTATGGAATAGTTTGCATTTTGTTAATATTTACATTTTCCATATTCAACATACATTTCCATATTTTAAGGTCTATTTTCCTACCTAATTATATGTTTGCACATATTTACGTTGCCTCAGAATAACACTAAATTGAGTCAGTACTGGGGATACAAGTGATTTTTTTCCTTTAAAAGGAGTCTGTGCATTGCTCATGTTTGGGAAGAACTGTAATAGATACTACTCAACTTCTTCCTCGTATCACAACATGTAATGCCTTCACCTTAGTTCCTTGGGACTCCTTGCTGAGCACTTATGTGCTAATGGATTAATAAGCTGTTACCCTTGAATCGTTTTGTAGATGATGCCTGACTATGGGCAGCTACTGGTGGTGGGGATTTGAGGGCCTCTTGTTGGACAAAGTAAGAGATCATTTTGGCTGGAGGGTCTCTGGACTATTTACGTTACACAGTACAGGCTGAATTTGCCCAAGAGTGAACTGTGGTCTGTGCAAAACTTTGACGCGTTCTGTAGAAGACAGGGTGACCAAGTCCTTATGAAGCTCCACGAATGGACACAGGCTTCATTTCCCTGGACCACCCAACATGAATGTCTAGAAAGCTGGTCTGTGGCCTCCAGTGCAGGCACCACCCAGGCCCTGGTGTCAAATTGCCTGCTCCCTCTCAGCCGATCTTGGATATTGGATCTTCTCTTCACATAGCAGGACTTAGGGCTGGCAGATAATTTGGGGATTTTATTCTAAGTGAAATCCCCTTGTCTCACGGGTACCGAGGGAAAAGTCCCTGTGGCTCAGGTCTTCTCGATGGTCCTTCTTTTCTTCTAGGTGCAATCAGCAAGGGAATGAGTTTAAATTCTGTTGTCAGAGTCTCAGTGAGCAACAGTTCTGATATTCAAACACCACAAGCAAAGCAAAATAAAACATTCCCTATTTTATGTTATTATAACAATACACATTTGTTGTAGGAGATCAAGAAAACACTGATGTGAAAGTAATAAAAGTTAAATCATCCATAATCCCATTTTCAGAGGCCATCTCTATAAATGTTTTGGTGTATATTCTTTGTTTCTAAATATGAAGTAAGATCTCATATGTTTCTGTTTTTCATTCATATATCCAGCACATACTGAATAGGAGACCCCTGTGTGCTCTTGGTCATAGCAGAGTGAGACACAGTCCTGGCTTCTCAGGAATTACAGTTCGGTAGAGGAGATAAAACATTTCCACAAATATCCAACCCCGATTTCCACAACTCCCAAAGCAGCCAGCATGATGCTCTCTGCAGGGTGGTCGGACACCCACCCATATCATGAACAAATAGTGTGCTGGGGGATATTGGCTTGGAGAGATCATCCGTGTGGCATGCGAGGGTCGGGGGTAGGGGGATTAATTTGCTGGGGCCGCCATAACAAAACACCACAGACTGGGTGGCTTAAACTATAGAAATTTGTTTTCTCACAGTTCTGCAGGCCAGAAGTTTGACATCAAGTTGTCAACAGGTTTTGTTTCTCCTGAGGCCTCTCTCCTTGGCTCGCAGGTGTCTGTCTTCTCATTGTGTCCTCACATTGCCTTTCTTCTGTGCTTGTACACCCCTGGTGTCTCTCTCTCTCTCTCTCTCTTCTTATAAGGACATAAGTCCTATTGGATGAGGGTCCCGCCCTTATGACCTAAATTAACCTTTATCACCTATGTAAAAACCCTATCTCCAAATATGGTTACATTCTGAGGTGCTGGTGGTTGGAACTTCAGCATATGAATTAAGGGGAACACAGTTCAGCCCCTAACACGTGGGGCACTTTAAAAATTATTTATCTAATTATTCTAATAAACCAAGCCTGTGAATCTGCTACAAAGCAGACACAGTGAATATGGAAGGGGACAAGCACACATGGGGTGCCTGCCTACTTCCATCCCAAATATCTCCTCCATAGCCTCCTACTTGCTCAGGGCTTCAACATTTGACTACAGGCCCTGAGCTGTAGGAAGCTATCAGTTTCTTAACATCTAGAAGATTCTCTGCAGGGGAACAGAGAAGTTGTTTCCTTAGAGATATACCAGCTTTAGTGCACAATCCATCCAGCTGTCCATCTGATTCTACGATTCCTGGGACTTTTCATCCATGTCCACCCACTGGCATTGCTTTATAGTGACACAGAGTCTTCCCAGCATATAAATTCTGCAGGGTAGTTTTCCTTAAAGTGACACCCCCAAGATCGCCACAAGAATTTTTAAATTCTGGGATTTTATTTCAGTGGATAATCTTAATGCAGAGAACATTTTGTTTTGATTTTTTTAATTCTACAAGAGCAGAAAATATAAATGTATGCTTGATTTTATGTTTGTAACTATTTTTACTAATATTTATTTATTAATTTATTAATTTTATTTTTCACTTTTGAGAGGAGAGAGAGAGAACAGAGCATGAGTGGGGGAGGGGCAGAGAGAGAGGGAGACACAGAATCTGAAGCAGGCTCTAGGCTCTAAGCTGGATGTGGGGCTTGAACTCATGAACTGTGAGATCACGACCTGAGCTGAAGTTGGATGCTTAACTGACTGAGCCACCCAGGCACCACTATTTTTGCTACTTTAGAGATAATTAAAAAATAATTTAAATTGCCATGGGATAGGTATGGAGCAAGAGAATGTCCCTCTCCACCCTTAAAAGGAATCTATCTGTGCATCATTGAAATTTGAGCACCACTTGAAGGGGGCCGCAGTAGAGAATGGAGCAGGGCTGGCACCTGTGTTAGTTTGCTAGGCCTGCTGTAGAAAGTACCACAGGCTAGGTGGCTTCAGCAACAGAAATTGATTGTCTCACAGTCTGCAGGTTAGAAGTCTGAAACAAAAGTATCTGTAGGGTTGATTCCTTCTGAGAGATGTGAGGGAAGTCTCTGTTCCAGGCCTCTCTCTTTAGCTTGTAGATGGTAGTCTTCCTTCCACATCTCTTTGCACTCTGTTCCCTTCAAGTGTGTCCAAATTCCCCTTCTTACAAGGACATGTATTGAAGAAGGGTTCGCCCTAATGGCCTCATTTAACTTGATTACCTCTGTAAAGACCCTATCCCCAAATAAGGTCACATTCTGAGGTACTGGGAATTGGGACTCTAATCTGTGACTTTTTAGGGGGGACACAATTCAGCCCATAACAGCATCATTCCCCTGAAGTTTGGTTCCATGTCTTTTGCCCAGAGTTTCTTCTACTAAGAGGCACAACCAGCAATGGGGTGACATTTTTTTCCGGGCCAGGGTGCCATGAAGTGGCACACTCTGGGCAAGAGCCTCCATCACTGCAGCTACAAGCACCATGCCTCTCAGCCTCCCACCTCTCCATTCAGGAATGATCTTGGCAGTTCCAGGGTAATCTGCCTCATGTTCCCATGGAACCCATGGTCTGTGGGGCCACCACCAATGCCTCTACTGTAGCTCCCCTCACATGGTTGGCAAGGCAGGAGTGTTAAAAGGAGTGGTTGGCAAGGCAGGCTCTTATTCCCTCCTTTGGAGGGCATAGTACCAACCCCACTTTCTTAGGGATTCTATTTTCCAGGAAAGCGATGGATTGTGTTGATTTCCTCTAGGTAAACTGATATAGTTAACTTTTAGTTCAACAAGTATTTATTGGGTTCCTACTTAAAAAAAAGAGTATTTAGTGATCACTCCCCCCAAAACATGTTAGAGGAGTGGGTATCCTTACCACGTGTGTTATTATCTCTATTTTATCCGCAAGTAATCTGAGGTGAAAGCCTCAGATTTTATGCAAAGTATAATTAAGACCATTCTCCCTCGCTTCCCCTGATCACCATGCTTTTTCAGTTTAGACTGATCTGTAGTGTCATTTTCCAAAGCCCTTAACAAAGAGTCCAGACATCTTGCCCAGGATGCTATCTGCTCTCATAGTAAGAGGAGTCTCCCTGAACTGACTTCTTTGCCCTTTGCTTCAAGTTCTTTGTAACTGACTTACCTTTGGAAGGTCCTCAGGCCCTTTTCCTTTCTTGGCAAAACTTGTATCATCCTTTCCTTTCATCCCAGCTTGAATGTCCCTGACTCCCCCAGTCAGATGCTTATTCCTTTATTTTTCCTTGGCCTCTAAATTCTCAACTGTGACTAGGATCATGGGGTTTTTGAATTGGTTTATGTCGGTATCTTCCACTAGACTGTTTCATTTTTCAAGCAAGGACTATCTTTACGTTTTTGTATTCTCCATGTCCAGGATAGTTTGCTGAATGGTCAGTTTCTCCTGTCTGAAATCATCCTGCTTTCTGATTCTAAGCTTCTTTAAACTCCTTGTCTTTTCTTTCTACCTGCCCTCCCACATTCTCACATCTGATTCCCTGAGCTCACTTCTGCTAGCTCATATCTCCTAACTTCCTCTTCCTCTTGCTTGCCCAGTAATTCCTATATAGGCACCATTAAGTTTGGTGTTTCCTTAGGATAAATTTGCTTTTTATTGTCTTATAGGAAGGCAGGGGTTGCATTTCAAAACAGTATTAAATTGTGGAGGAGGATGTGCTTCGTAAATCCCTGTCACAAATCCAAGTTTCATGTGAGGGAGGGGCTGTCATTCTGAAGGTCCTGTATAAATGACTTAGGTGGGAATTGGGCCCACGGTTCCTTATTAACTGTATTTCTAGGCAAAGTAAGGGGCCTAGAAGTGTTCCAAGACTGGAGAAGTGTTCTCACGTCAAGAAGCGTACCTGTTTTATTCTGTGCTCTGCCCCCTCTCAGCACACATGAGGTAGGAATTTTATGTGAGGGAGTACTGACATGAACACCCCCTGCACTGTTTGTGCTGTTGCCCTGGACACTGGGACAACTGTCTTTCGCAATCAGCTCACCTGCTGAGTAACAGGCTGGGAACATCAGGCAGCATTTCCTTCCTCTGAAAATTAGCTGTGGTTCTGGTCAGGAAGGCTGGAGTTTCTACCCTTCTCTTGGTCCTTAAAATGAAAGACTATCCGACAGAAACAGATTGTTGGAAATGTGGAAAATATCCATGCCCTTTGCCCTGAACGCAGAGGAGTAGGTAGGCATGATCTTCATGGTGTAGAAACTGGATAGGGACACCATTCTAGGAGCCTGTACAGTCCCAGGCTGGGGACATCATCATTAGACCTGGCACTTTCTCATACCTCCCTCCCTCCCAAGACATTTCTCCATCAATATTAACTAATTCCAGAAAAGTTCCTGCCTTTGGAGAGGAAACCCAGAGTACAATGACCACTTCTTCTTTAGGGTGATTGTTGCAATCAATAAAGTGTGATGAGACCTTGCAGGCATTTTTGCTGCGGGAGTGGTGGGTGGAGGCAGGGGTGCAAGTCTGGGCAGTAGAGAACCTGGAGGCATTGCTGTTTAGGTCATCTTTTCTGCTGGAACTCCCAAGTGGAGGCTGGAGGGCGTGAAGTGTCCCAGGGAGCATAGATCCACCAGGAAGGAAACCTCCACTCCCTGGGGACACTCAGATCACCTGGTATTTCTAGATAGCTTGGCTTGGGTGTGGCCAGACTCCCCAAATACCCTTACTTTAGTGCTTCTAATGGCAGAAGACCATGGAGATACGCCCTGGGGGTCTCCAACCTAAGAGCAAATTTTCTTTCAAGGCTTATGTTTGGTTTGTGTGTGTTTTCTTGTTAATTTTTAAGATATGCTGAAACAATCCCAACATTACATTGCATTACACACATTACACACATACCACATTGCATTACAGTGCAAATAACTGCTTTCCTCTGAAACATGTAAAAGTCAACTGGCTATATATTTTTTTTTCAAAAGCAAACTATATTTTATTAACCTTTTTTGACTTTAACAACCAATGTAATGAAAGTTTCACAACAGTATTTTTTTTGTGTGTGTAGTGAGAATTAAAAATTTTTTTATTATTTTTACTTGGCTATTTTACTTTTTTCAGTTTTATTGAGATATAGTTGACATATAACATGGCATCAATTTAAGGTGTACAACATAATGATTTGATATATGCATACATTGCAAGATGATCACTACGATAAGCTTAGTTAACATCCATCACTTCACATAGTTTCCATTTTTTTCTTGTGATTAGGACTTGAAGATTCTTTCTCTCCCTTATATATTTGTATTTTATGAAGATATCACCTTGATAATAGTGGTAGCTTCTGACAAAGTCACTGATAATTGAAAGGGAGGGAATGGTACTTTTATTTTTTAATGAATAACTTCTGTATTGCTTGATGTTTTTTTCACAGTGAGAGTATATGCATACATTACTAGTTTGTTTTAAAAATAAATGAAAAAGGGTTCTCTTGGCCTTAGCACCATCTTCTTGGACACCTCTGTGCCATGAGAGCCAAATGGAGGAAGAAGCAAATGTGCAGACTGAAGTGAAAAAGAAGAAAGATGGGGTAGAAGTCTAAGTAAATTGCTAGCTTGTGCACCCATGGAAGCCAGCAGAAATAAGGAAAGCCAGAGGGACAGATTGTTGGACTGCATGCCTACTTTCTAGAACTTGATTCAATGCATCTAGAACATCCATCCACCTTTGAGAGATCCACCTTCCTCATACTAAAAGAGTCCATTTTGGTCCTTTACCTTGAACCTGTGACTCTCAGGACTAATTCTATTTTCATTTGTGGCTGAATGTAACCCACGTACAACAAATCATCTCTTTGGCTGTCTTAGCTGAAGGAAGAAAAAAAGTAAATGAAAAGGTAAAAACAGTAAAGAAGAACATTTTAAAAGTAAGTCTCTGGCATCATCCCCCCCCCCCCCCCACAAAGACATTACCGTATAAAACCCAAAAGACTCATCCAATCAGGAAACTCACATGGATACATGACTGCCATCTGCAAACCCCACTCGAGTTTCTCCAACTGACCCAGTAGTGTCTTTTACCTCGAAAGGATCCAGCCTGCCTTCTCACTGGGTCACTGTGGCTCTGCCCCTTCACCCTGCATGGATACCTAGCTTGCTCTAAGGGGCCAAACTACATTAGGACTGAGTTATTTAGGAAGGGAAGAGCAAGAGGAAGAATGAATATATACATATACATATATATATATATATATATATATATATGATTTATATTTTACTTTACATCTAAAAAATAAATTATATAGATTAGATGTTTTATATAACATATATAATTTATATTGTTGTTTGATACAACACACTCAAAGAGACCTCAGGCTTTAACTGAAATATTTGAGTGAATTTTGCCTCCACTGAGCAGGTGCCCCTTCAAGGCAAGCTGACAGGTGCTTGTGTGTCAGGCTCCTGAGCCAGGGCACATGGCACTCGCCCCTAGAAAGGCCCTTTAGAGCACTGAACAGACTGGACATGTGCACGTAGTGGGCTCTGGAGTCAGGCTGCCTGGGTTTATATCCAGGCCTGCCACCCACAGCTGTGGGAACTCTCTAAGCCTCTGTAAAGGGAGGGAGTAAAGGAAAGAACTATATTATAGCAATGTTTGCAGCACTGCAGGAGCTGAGGTACTTTAAGCACTTAGCCCAGTGCCTGGAACATGGTAAACACCCAATAAGTGTTTGCTCTGACTAATACACCTGTATTTATCTTAATGTAATGAAGTCCACCACGCCCCGCTGGAGGGCTTAGGGAGATATGTAGGTTTAGCCTGTGGCTTCAGGTAGACCCTGGCACACAGCCCTGGGCAACTGCAAGTGAGTTTCTCCAGTTTCTGAAGCCAGGATGGCTTTCCGCCCTTCTTCTCCTCCCGCTGGAGGAATAGAGAGTAAACAGCCAGAGCATCCAGGCATTCCTTCTCTTGCCCACTTCCTACTTCTTCCCCTAATCTCC
This sequence comes from Herpailurus yagouaroundi, assembly GCF_014898765.1. Classification (NCBI taxonomy): domain Eukaryota; kingdom Metazoa; phylum Chordata; class Mammalia; order Carnivora; family Felidae; genus Herpailurus; species Herpailurus yagouaroundi. Next base: position 17,670,617 of record NW_024412406.1, read on the forward strand.
ACCTCTCGCCACATCCTGAGGAAGAACAAAGTAGCAACAGATGGGGGAAGTGAGACAGGGCCAGGCTGAATGAACTCAACAGCACCCGCTCCCCAAGCTTGCCCAAGGCAGCATGATGATGGCTCAGAGCCTGGCCAGGGCCCTAGAGAGCCCAGATGACAGATAGCTTTGGCTTTGTTTTGGTTTCTTTATGTTGTGGCAAGAGGGAGGACCCTGAGGTGGAAAATGACCCCCCTGCTCCAGCCTCCAGTCCCTACCCCTCTGCCCTGGAATGGTGGTTTCTCCAGACAGTAGGAAAAGAAAGCTCCCTCCCTGCTCCCAGCCTGCTTCCAGACTGGCCACCTGCTCATTCTACAGGGTAGGCCTCTCTGGGACTTTTCATGACAAACAGTCTCCTGGGTTGTTTGGGGATGTGGGGTGTGTGTGAGACACTGGGGAGCCTGCTTTCCTGATGAGGTCACTGTTCCTTGAGTTATTACCTTGCTTTCCTTGGCCTGAGCCAGCAGCAGGAATGCCTTGGAGCAGTGTTTGTTTGTGAAACATCAAATCCCTGCCTAGTTACATCCAAGCAGGCCAGCTTGCCTCCAGACCCCAATCCCTCAGTAGGTCTTCAGTCTTTAGTCCTGTGGGTACAGGTGTCTGTTACCTGCCTTGGAACAAAAGGGCTGGAACATGGTTGGGGCAGGATGGGCAGGGGCCAGCTTCCTTCCTGGAGCGGGAGCATGTGGGCAGGGCCTGTGGTCCCCTGGGCCAATGTACTTTGTAGGTTTCATTTGCAGGCTAATTTCGCTGGTAGGGAATATGGGCAAGAGGCCAGGGCAGCATTTGGCAGCAAGGGGACATCTAGAGAGGGAAAGCCGTTTGAATTCACAGTGAAGTCACCCGAGTTGTCACTGCCCTTCACTTCCTGCCTGTGAGCTGATGGCCGTTGGCCTGCACTGACCTGGCCAAGGCACAGCCACCGGGCTGCAAGCACTGGCCCCACAGGCCATGTAGAGGGAGCAGGTAGCCTGGGCCCCTGCCAGCCTGGAGCTCCTGGCTGCCAGCTGCTGGTGGGCCTGGTCCCGCAGTCTGGCCCCAGGCTCTGAACATGATTCTATTTTAGGTTGCTGACTAGCTCTTCAGCCCTCATTCCTGTCTTGAGCTTCCTGAGTCACTTCTCACTCCCAGCTCTGTTTCTTTCTGAATGGAGTGGATTAGCATAACACCATATGTTAGAAGAGCAATTCACAATTTATAAAGCCTTTTTATGCACCAACTCTCTTCTGGTCTTTCATCAGCCTGTGAGGTCCACCAGGCAGGTAATTTAATCTATGTTTCACAGATGAGCAACAATGGAGGCTCAAAGAAACTCAGGCAGCTTGATCAAGACACCCATGCACACAGGCACACTGCAAGTCAGTGTGGAGTTGAGTCTTAAGAACCAGGCTTCCTGTCTTGAGTCTGGTGTTCATCCCTACCACTCTACCTGTCCAGGTGTGTCCAGGATATAGGGCACTGGCAAATGAGACACTGCAGGACCACCTGTGGTGGCCATTTCTTTTCTTCTTGATGGAGGAAGTTTGCTTCTGGGGAGCACTGCACTTTGGATCCAAGGTATTTAAAATGCTGGTGGGGGATAAGCAGGACTATAGACAAAGTAGAGGAAGTAGCCTGAATTTGCTCCCCCATGAGGGGCCCTTTCTAGATGCTCACTCCTTCCTCAGCACTTTACCCATTCCTTTCACCTTACCTCCAGGTTCCTAAGAAAACCTCTTCTCCCTTCCTTCACTCTCCTAAGGCATAAATGGTTGACTACAGTTTAAAGGGCTATTGCTCCAGGCCTTAGCTTACCTTACAGTTATGTAGTTTATGCCTCAACTTACAAGAAAAGCATATTCAAACCCACGGTCTTGTGAAAATGAATTAAAGAAAGCGTCACTAAAATGGAGTCAGGAGGTTCAGGAGGGGAGGCTCTCACACCCTTCCACTTCTCTTCAATTGCAAATTCAATAGGAAAAGGTGGATTTTGCTTGTGGATACCACTTCACTACAACAGCAGGAGGAAGGAAAGCTTTCTTCTCCCCTCGGTAACAGCCCAGCCAATGAGGGACAGTGATAACTCAGCCAATGAGAAGCCACTATACTTCAAACTCCCAGTTTATTCCAATGGGCTTGCTGTTTATATCAGCCGCCTTCTATAAAAGAGCGGTCCTTTCCTTTGTTCCCTAAACTTGCTTGTGGTGTTCGCGTAACTTCCGTGTCCCAGTTTGTAGTTCTCTGCTATTCCTTAATAAACGCATTTTTGCTGGTTAAAGAACCAGAAGTTTTATTTTTAAGGTTATTAGTCTCCAAGAGAAAGTATAAGTTTTTAGCGACTGGCATAGCCTGAGCAGACAACTAGCGAGAACAAACGGCGGCTAGAGCACGGAGTGGGTGTTGAAGCCTGTCACCCCCTCCATAGCACCAGGCGCCACCTCAGCTGCTGATCCATGGGGAAGGTCTGCAAGAATCCCAGGAGGGGGCTGGGCAACCAGGGCAAGTGTGGCGCCTTGGGGAGCTCTGGGCATTGGCCATTGCCAGCTAGTGGGGAAGCGCTCTGATATTTCCACACTTGTACCACCATGCTTGGGGGCACCTTTGTATATTGACGCCAATTGTCTTATTTAGTCTTTTCTAGGATATTTGGAGGAAGATACTATATTTTCTTTTCAAAGACTGAGGAAACGATATCCATGAGGTTCAACAGCTTCTCAAGCTCTCACAGCTGGTGAGTTTCTGGCAGTTGGGTAAGTTTAGAGCATGGGGTATCCAAGATGGGAGGCTCTTTGTGAGACAGAGGAGATGGGAGCCCTGGGCTGGCAGAGGGCACCACACGGGCTCCAACCCCAGATGTCAAGGAGCAGATTGTGGGGAAACAACAGAAAGAAAAGGTGTGTGTGCGTGTGTGTGTGTGTGTGTGTGTGTGTGTGTGTGTGTTTTGATGCTGGCTGGGAAGATGAAGGGGGGTGGAGGTGGGCAGACATGGGAGACATTGTTGGCTTTGCTTCTTGCCCTATATGGGAAGATTGTCACCCAGAGAATGTGATCACATTTGGAGCATTAGCTGTGGCATTTGATTTTAGAAATAGCTGTGTCTTGTTCATCAGGGGCTGCTGATTAACTCCTGATGCCCATCCCCACCCCCTCCCCCACTCCCTGCAATTGCTAAGCTGCATAGAATCCTGAGCTCTGTGGATTGTGATGCGAGCAAAAACCTGGTTCGTGTTGGAGTAGGGCCTCTCTTTGAAGAATTGCTGGGGCCTAGGTGGTCAAAGATTAGGAAACTCAATTTGCTCCTCTGTGGATGGAGTCTGAAATGCTGATCAGCACTTGCCCAGAATTCTAGGTACCACCCCCCCAGCCCTGCTATTTCGGGGGCTAGATGGGGTCCAGATTCCTCCTCCCCTCCCCATTCTTCCTGGAAAAGCACATATGCTTCTTAGGGTATCAGGTAAAGGCCTGGCTGCTTGTCCCCCTGGGAGGAGAGTTTAGCCTCATGACAACCTGTGCTCCAGTGGCTCTGCCCAGGACTCGAGATTTATGAGGTCTCTAGAAGCACCGGGGGTGTGGGAAGGACTTAATGATGTGAAATGCTATGAGTCTATCTACTTGGTTTCCCCACAGATACTGACTAGGGGCTAGGAACCAGGTTGACACGGGTCCTGTCAGTGAACAAGTCCCATGTCAGGTTTCTTCTGCTGCCACTCCCTGGATAGCACATGGCCTTTCCCCAAACTACATGCTCCCTCCCAACAAAGGATATTAATAGGTGTGAGTCTTGTGCCAGGTCCAAAGTGACCAAAAAACCCCCAAAATAAAAAACTTTGTTTCTAGGCACATGGCCTGTCTGCAAAATGAAGTTTTTCTTCCTCTGCACTCTGGCAATACATTCACCACCAGCCTCTCAACAGAGGCTGACATTTCTTATATTAAAAACTACATGCAATTCCTAAGAATTAGAATCCTTAGGCGAGTTATCTTCATGTGTTTTTCCTTGCTTGTCCCTAGGTCTCTGCCAATTTAGAGTCAGAGACAACACATCACATGATTCCTTTTAAAATTGGGCTCTGGCTGCTGCTGCTCTGCCTGCCCACTGCCCATCTGCCTGCTCTGAAGGCAACCCAAGTATTGGGAGGGGTGGGGGGACTTCCAGAGAGCACACAAGTAAGAACTGAAATATTTGACTGGACTTGGTCCTAACAGAGGCAATTTTATTACCCTAAATGTCCTGGAAACCCTGTTGCCTCTGGCACAGGAAGGCTCCGGGCTCCGTCATCCTGGACAGCAGTCTGCAGCTGGCCTCAGCGTCCTGCAAGTGGCTGCAACATGAGTCACGGGGCAGTCTCCAGTGAGGCTGAACGTGAGGTGGGCACAGAGGAGAAAGGCTCTTCTTCCCTCGCCTCAGGGGGGAGAGAGACCAGCAGGCTGGGATGGCCACTGGCCCCCCCTGGACTTTGTGGTGGGACTGAGGGCTCAAGATCAGGGAGGAGGGTGAGCCCAGAGAGGATGGGTCATGCCAGGCCAAGCCCTGTCAGAAATGGCCCTAGTGTTGACCGTTGGGCAGGGCCTGTAATATCAAAACCAGACACTGCCTTAGGATGGAAAGAACATTCTGGATTCTTTCTCACAATCCTTTTCATTTAGGTAAAGGAGCAGTGAGGTCCAGATTCATAATTCTTTCCCTTGGTGAAAGCTTCTCAGTCTATGAGGGAGCTTCATACTCTTGTGGTGGTTTATTGAGGTCACAAACAAAGCATACTTTATTTTTATTTGAACTGGTCAGTTAGGATGTTATATGCCAGGCAAACACTTAATCATGAAATATTTAAATTAAAAATAAGTTAGTTCCTTATAAGTTAGATCCTACAGAAATCTCCAGGTGCCACATACAAATAGAGAACATCAGCTATAAATTAAATAAGTTAAAATAAATAGTAGAATAGATACTCTGATAGGTCCAGCATAAATCACCACCCCTCCCCCCGCCATTATCTATACTGTGCAAGACTATTAGTCCATTGAGACTAGGCCCTCACTGAAAGAGAACTCAATGCCCAAATATTCAAGTCATGTCCCAACGTGAGGATTGGGTGCTGAGAGTCTAAAACAATGGCTGAAGGGCAGGGATCAGCAAGGTGAAAGCCCAGAAGCTCAGGCCTTTTATTCCTCCATGCCTCCTTACAGTTGACCTGGAGACATGGAAACAGGTAACTCAGCAAAAGGCAACATGTGGCCACAGAGCAGTAGCCTATGAATAACCATTGAGTCTGAGACTGGTAACGCAGCCAAATTCTTCATTGTACCAAGACCTGACAATTTCCAGCCCAGTCTTGGACTTAAATTTCATCATGGAGTGTCTGATTTTGTTAAATGGGTTGGATTAATTGAAGCTTCTGAATTAGAAAACAAGCCTTTTGGGGGTAGAGTTGACGCTACAGATGACAGATATTCAGGACATGTGCAACTAATGCCCTCCACAGGCAGGCATTTCTAATGGACCACCACACTCCTTCATCTTAGACTCCTCCCCACACAGCACTCTAGGCAGCGTCTGCCCATCATCTGTGTTTAGCATTTGAGATGAAAATTGTTTGCTAACCATGATCCTTCTCTGTGTTCTGAACTATTCTGTGTAAAGGGATACAAGCACAGGCACTGATGCCTGACACCCATATGGGTCAGGCACCTTCAGACTAATCATGTAACTGCTTTAAACTGTCATCCAGTAGATAGATAAGGCCATCTAACTTAGAGTTGTTAGAAAGATAGGGAGGATGTATGTAAAGTGCTCAGTGTCACGTCTCGTGCATGGTAGGCATTTAACAAATGAGAGCTGTCATTATCACATTATCATTGGAAGTCTATTGATATTAAAGATGGGATTGATAACATTTCCATTAAGAGAGGGAAAGCACAATATTATATGTTAGGTTGAACCATATGAAATAAATGATCAATTTATTTTTTACCTATGGAAATGGCAATTTCTTCTAGTTCAACCTACTACATAATGTGTTTCATTTAAGTCCCTTTTTCCAACTTTATCAAAATTTTCCTTTCAAACATTGCCCCCAGAGACATACTTCTGTCCCTCAAAACCTTCCTCAGTTACTAGAGTAAGCAAAGCAAGGAGTCTGGTGGACTTAAGGACCTAGTATCTAATACCACTAACTATATCCAGTCACATAAGTTCATAAGGCCTTGGCTTCCCCATCTGTAGATTGGGAATAATTGTGCTTTCTTTAACAGGGATTTTGTGAAGATAAGAGATATTGGATGGGAAAGCACTTTTAAAAGTTAAAATCATTATACCAATGCAAGGTATTATTAATTTCACTAGACTATGCCACTTCAGAAAACATTAGCATTCAACATTTAATTTTTAATCATGTTTTTCGATAGAAAAACTGCATGTAAAAGAATAGAGAATTCATGCAATCATGCCAAATGATCAATATCAATCTTGACAATACTGTCAAATGAATATTAGAAGTAGAAGTAAATATATAGTGCTTTGTCATTAAAAATTGTACTTTGTCAAGATGAAATAAATGTGATAAGAGGAATAGTAAGAACCACTGTGTTCACAAGTGCCTCAAACATCAAGCTCTTATATTTATACCAGAAATCACACACATTAGAACAACTCACAAGGAAGACTGAGGAATTGCCTGCTTCCTTCCTTGGAGGTCTTTAAAATGGGTTGAGAAAGTTTGATTGTGGTGTGGTTTGCTTAAAGATAGGTATATAAACTCCATGACCTCCCAAAGCCACTTTCAGAGCAATGGCTTTATCGATTCTAAGAAGGCACACTTTTCTTTTGCCTTCGAGGGAAGTTCCTTGCCTGTATCCTAAGCCGGGGCTATCGGTTAGTAAGGGGCGGTGATGTGTTTGGACCAGCTACTAGCAGAGGTGAATGTGGCTCAGTTCCCATCTGGAAGTTTTCTTCCCTTGTACGGTGAACTTTGGCCAACGCAGGGCACCTAGGGAGGGTCACCTTTAGTCAGCCTCAAAGGCGCTGTTAGTCGCTCCCACATATTCAGACTTCTTCTTGTGCCTTGTCCACATTTTCCGGAGGATGCTAGGGACACCGCAGGAAGCACTTCCTGTCAGCGGTAAGGAGGCTTCTGCCCCCTGGGGAAGGGTTGGATACTCTTCAGTCATCTTCTTGAGATGTCTGGATCTAAAGAGAAAAGCCAGGGGTGGGTAAGGAGGACAGTCATTTCACAGAGCCAGACTTTTAATTTTTTCCCTCAAGGAGTAGACCCCATTCATCACTCCCTAACTCACTTTTCCGCTATGTGCAGTATGGAGGATAGTGGCAGGGGCATAAATGTACATGTTGACTTGAGTTTTGCATACATGCTTGCCATCTTAATGCAACACTGAAGGCAGTGAGGGAGTTCCTGGTGGGGGGATTATCCCCTCCTGCTATTCTAGCTGCTGGTTCTGGATCAGTTAAATCGTGGGGGTTATAAACTTGATTAGAAACTTTTCTTACGTACCTCTTTACCTTTGGGCAGGAGCCCTTAACCTTATTTATGAAGCATTTCTGAGACCAGTGTGCCTACCAGCAGGCTCTGAATATGACCTGTAATTACATTTATCTAATTAACCAAAAAACCCTCCCAAATGACACTTCTCTAAGTCTACAGAGTGGTGTTAATGAAGTGGAAACCATCAAAAACACTTCAGCTTAATCCTAGGGAAACAGTTGAGAAGACACTGCAGAGACCCAGGATTATTGCCCTCATTAAAAGGTAATTTAAAGCTGGCATGGATTTTGTTTTAGCATCTTGAGAGTCTGTAAACCAGGCCACCTGTTACTGCTCTGTGGCAGGACCAGGACTGTGTGGGGAGCCCTGCAGGCAGCAGGCGGGGAGACAGCACTTACCCTCTTGTCAGAACAGCTCCGTTCTCTGAGCCTGTGGCTGTCGCCTCTAGCGCGGCTGGGGCTTTCACGGAGATCCGGGCCACCGGAGGAATCTGGGTTGTGTGGAAGGGGAAGGGAATGTGAGGCTGTGGCCATGGTCCCAACTCTCTGGCACTGACTGGAGCCAGTTGACTAAATTGATCCACCACCTGGGACAATGGTCCTCCTTTGCCAAGCATCAAATCTCCTCTGTGGGGCTTGTTAATACAGTGCTGGGCCTACCCCAGTTTCTGATTCAGCAGGTCTGATATGGGCCTGAGAATCTGCATTTGTAGCAGGTTCCTAGGTGCTCCTAGTCCCAGAACCCCACTTTGAGAACCACTGACCCAGAGAACTTGAGAGAGTTCTTACCTGACAACCTGTCCCCCCTCATGTTCCCATTGCCTGTGTCCACTTTGTTGTCAAATCCTGCAGATTCTTGCTTTGAAAGACTGCCTACATCAGTGCCATTCTCTCCATATCCTCTGCTGCAGCCTTCAGATCCTGTCACCCGGGACCTCCTTGCTTCCAACCAGACCCACCACTTATCCCAGCCCCACTGGATTTGCAGGGCCTCCCCGCTGCAGGCCAGACCTAGGCCAGCTCTGCAGCCCACACTTCCAGGCTCCTCAAAACTGGGCTCCACCTCATCTATGTGGCTCCAGCTTCTGGGATGCCTGTGGGTACTGTGACAGCTCTGGTCCCAGAAGGGCTGGTCCTGTCTGTCCTCATGCTCATGCACAGCTCTGCATCTTCCCTTAGCTTTTCCTTGCTCTCTGGATTGAGCCTCATCTCTGCCTGTCCTTCAAGGCCACTTTTTCCAGGAAGTCTTTCCTCAGGCTGGTGGCCCGAGATGGTTTCTCTCTGCCCTTGTGTCCCGTGTCCTCGCAGCTCTGAGTACTTATGTGACATGTTTTGGCATTTCACCAATTCTGTCTTTGTTGTTGTTGTTGTTGTTGTTTTTGTTTGTTTTTTTTTTTTTTTTTACCAATTCTATCTTTCTACCGTTCTCTTCTTGTGTCATGTGCTTGTCTAGTCTCCTGATCCCCAGAAGCGTGGCATGGTGTGTGTCAGGGTCTGGGACTTAATCCCTTTGGTGGCCCACTGCAGCCCTTCTAAAGAAGGTGGTGAGTGCTCAAGAAACATGGATTGAATTGAAAAGTAGCTGAGGGCCTAACCAGGGCTAACTCCAGAGTTTGCTCAGTCAATGGGTATACACTATGCTTTGTTCCTTCACCCCAGCCCCATTGAAAGCTCAGGGTCACCACATTCCTGGAATTGCTGGGAAATTCCAGGTCAAGGACATCATGATTTCACAGTCCCTTTCTCTCCTGAGCTGGCCAAATGTGTGGGCAGAGTTACTGTGCCACCTTGTGGCCTCTCAGGAGCTCTCTTCCCCATCAGGCCAACAGCCCAGCCCTGGGAACATACATACATACATCCCTCCTCTTCCACTGTCCTTAGTCCTCCTCCAGTGCATGGCAGCATTGAATCAGATTTAGCTGCGCAAGCTCTGAATCACTCTTTCACCCACCCTGGGATAAGGGGCCTCCTAAGAGCTGCATGACCCCAGCAGCACTGTCTCAGGCTCACAGGAAAGGGTCAGTCATGCTGCCCTGCCTCCTTGTTCTCTGCATTAGTATTGCCCTCCTCCTTTGAAACTGTGTCCCCATTACTACCCTATCCCGTCTCAACTCATTCTGGCCTCTCAAATGCAGTTACCTCTCTGCCAAGGGTACTGTCTGACTGCAGCCCAGAGTCTGGGGGCAGGTAATCCAAGACTGTGAGCCATCCTCTACCCCTTAACCTTAGTCTTTTCTGGGCTGAGCTGTGGGCAGCTGTTAGAACTGTTGCAGCCTGACAGTCTGCATTCTGTGGTAGTAGCTCAGCCATCTTCAGTTTCTCCTAGGTACTAGGTGGGGGCAGGGGGCTCCTGATGAAACAGCTTGTCCCATCCCTACCCTTTGTAGGGTTTTCCTAGAACAGGGATGACCTAAGTGAGGTATTTAGATTAGATTTTTCTCCTCAGACTGGGAATGAAGTGCTCACTGCCCACTTCGTTCCTTAAGGACGAGGGGGCTGGCCCGCACAATCTCCAGGATCTTTTCTGGTCCTCACATGGAATGATCTATCAATCTGGAGAGCTGATGCTCACATAGCCCAGGATGCCTGAGCTGACCTCACCTGTAGCCAGAATTCCACTCCTGTGCTAACGCAGAGCACCCACATTCATGCCCAGAAGACAATGTAGATGTCCTCTGTGCTAGATCTGGACATGCACCACCTGATCTCCCTTCAGGGAAAGACAAGCTGCCCAGCTGCTAGGGGGCAGGCAGCAAATGGCTCTCAGCTCCTTTGGGTGGGCCTAGGATGCAGAGGGCCTCTCGCCCCAGGGGATGCCCTCCCTGCTGACCCTGACCCACACTCCATGGGGCAGCCCACATACCATAACAAAGCAAGGAGGAAACAAAGGCTTGGCCAGTTGGGCCCAACTCAGGACAATCTGGATGGGTAACACTTGCCCTGGAGCTCCTACCAGCAGGTATCAGGTGTGCATGGTAGTTTAGCAGTTGACTCTGCTCAATCCTACTTCCCTTTCTCCTATCACACATATTGACCCCTAATGTACATCTCATACCCCATACCCCACATCTGAGTCTGCTTCCAGAAAACCTCACATGGAGCAGACGTCCTCCAGAGTTGTCCTGACCTAAGATGGCTGGTGTTTTGTATTTTCACAATGTTCAAGACCCTTACATCTCATCACCCCTGCAGCTGCCCCTGGGAATCTGTCAGGCATTTCCACCTGGCATGTGCCTACCACAGAAACCACGCCTTTCCCCACCATGTTTGAGATGTCCACTAGGTAATATCTTCTGTTTGCCTAAAAGCTGAATTTCTGGCAAGAAAGAGAGCAACATCCAGTGGTGTGCTATAAGATGATAGACTTGGGGAGCAAAGAACCCTCAGGGAAGCTCTTCTGACCATCTTCAGGCCTGGAACCAAGGGCAGGGCAAGAAGTTTGAAACACACCAGATAGAACTAACCAGGCTTATTTTACTTACCAAAGATTTTCCATATGCTCGATTCCCACACAGATTTGATGATTTGGGTTCTGAAATCCCCACTGCAAGGATGAACAGAGGAGGCATTAGTCAGTGGAACTCTGTGTTCTACTTCCCCCCTACTTCTGTGTCGATGATCTCATTAGCTAACTGATCACAAGCTGGGAATTTCTAAAAACCTTCGTACCAAGCAGCAAAATCAGGCAGTAGGGTCACGCAGTGGGGCAACTGTTGAGTGGGTAATCTGCACCCCTGGCACTCTTCCAGGGGGTGCTGAAACTAAGGTCTAATGAGATCACATGTGTGGAAGCATTTGATACTGTGTGTGCAGTAGGTACTCAGAGAATGTGCCCTTAGCTTGTCCTTCCCTCCTAGGGTGCGACATCACAAGAGGTTATCAGGGGTTAAGGCTTTACAGCTGGGATCTATTCAGCCTGCTGATCCTGGACACCCCTCTGTGGAAATGAGCAGTGACGTCCTGCCTGTGTTGGGAAGCACTGCTTCAGAATGTGGGAGGGTTGGAGTTTATCAGAGTTCTGAGCCATTGGCTATGGAAGACACATGAGAACCTTCCTGCTAGGCCTTTATTCCTGAGGCCCAACCTACTTCTGAATAATCTCTACCCTGACGTCTGCAGCTTCTGAGAATCAAGTTGTTAAGCTGAGGTAGCCAATAACAGGTGGGGGAAAGTTGCCTTTCAATATAATTCTCTCCTTGGGCAGACATTCCAGAACAAGCCCCATTCTTCACACTATAGCGGATAGAGATAAAACACTCCCCAACCCAAGGAAGAAAACATTTCAATGCCAATGAAATGAAGTTACAAGACTCCCAAGATTACATCATAACGTACAGTGCTCTGGCATAACAGCAGCTCATATTTTTGAGTATTTACTGTGTCAGGCACTGTGCAGAGTGTAAAACACATAAACATTGTTTCATTTAATCCTTACCATATTACCCCGTCAGGTAGATATCATAATAGTCCCCACTTTCTAGATGAGGAAATGGAGGCTTTGGAGATAACCTAACAATTAGAGGAAGCCGGGTGAGGATGATCTAGGGAATGGCAGACTGCTTTGGGGGTCTTGCAGGGCTGGGGAAGCTTGACTGAGGGACTCTGGGAGGTGTTTGCCAGGTAGAGACAGGGAGGGCAATCCAGGGTCAGGGAAGGACCAGGAAACTGAATATAAGGAAGTAGTCACAGAATCACCCCACAGCTCAGGGTTGCTGCTTGTATGGACAGGCAGGGACAGGAGTGTCACAGGAGGTGGCCCTGGAGAGGTCAGCAGAGGAGGGGTTCTGGGGGGCCTTGGGCATGGTCTGCAGGGCAGTGGGGATGGGAAGGACACTGAAGCAGAAGGATGGCAGAGGCAGATTTTTCTGCTTTAGAAGGACCCCTTTGGTAGCCTTGTATAGGGAGAGGGACTGGTGGCTGAGGGCCACGGTGGGGTGCTAGGCACCAGAGATGAAGGGGTCTGAGTCCGGGTAACCTGAGGTAGGTACCAAGAGGGAGAGATGAGACATCCAGGAATTGACGTCGTCAGTATTTAGTATGTGGCATAGGGGGTGGAGTAGGGATGGGGAGGACAAAGGGGATGTTAAGGAAGACATCCTACTTGAGGAAGGAAGAGCGGTTTGAAGGAGGAGGATGCATTCCATTTAAACAAGTTGATTCTCAGGTGCCTGAGGACATCCTGGTAGAGACATTCCAGAGACAGCCAATTCTCTTGGGCCCAGGAGGTGGGTGTCCCTATTCCAGGCACTTGAGGTTCACCTGCTCAGGGCCTCATGGTGAAGGCGTCTTCCTTCAGAGTTCCTGCAATTTCCGAGATCCTCAGAGAATCTTTCTCCCATGTGAGAAGTCTATGTCATCCAGGAACCTTCTCCTGTAGCTCAGAAAAGAAGCATGCCCCCAGATCTGAGATTCCTGGAGACACACATCCTTTTGATGGGAGGTTGGGAGACTCCTTGCCCAAGGCCAATACCAAGCCTTTCCCGTGGAAAGCACTGGGTCTGGCTTTGACTCAGAAACCTGCTGTCTTCCCCAACCCCCTCTGGAGTCTATCAGATTGGGGGAGCTGAAGGAATTGAATCCATGCCCAGCTCGGTCTTTTTTTTTTTTTTTTTTTTAAACCTGACTAGCACATTCCCTGCATGAGCTGACTGTCACATGTTGGGCAGATTCTCTCCATTTCATTACTTACTGTTTTCTTTCAGAATAAAAGACTGACTTGGGCAGTTAAGCTTCCACAGGCTACTTAAAAAGGAAGGAAAGTGGCCCCTAAAACTAGACAGTTGGGAAGACATTGTTCTCTAGGGGTGGAAATGAGGGGGGTATAGAGGCATTAGCTAGGAAATTAGAAGACCTAAGATTTACTCTCAGTTCTATTGCTAATAAGCAGTGTGACTTTGAGTCAAACAGTTTCTATGGTTTCAGTTTCCTTTTCTGTAAATGGGCATGGGATGGTTGCAGATCAGTGGTTCTCTAACTTCAGTGTGCTTTAGAATCACTTGGGAGGCTTGTTAAATCAGAGATTATTGGGTTGTAGCCCAGAATTTGATTCAGTAAGTCTTAGGTGGGATCTAAAATACGCATTTACAGCAAGTTCCCAGGTGATTCTGCTGGAGACCCCACTTCAAGAACCACCCATTAGACCATCTCTAAATCTTTGCTAGTCAATATATTGTCTTCAGACCAACGTCATCAACATCATGGGGAAGCTTCTTAGAAATCTGGGGCCCTGCTAAGTCCTACTGAATTGAAATCTGCATGAAAACAAGATTCCCAGGTGATTCTTTTGCACATTAAAATTCGAGAAGCATGGCTGTAAATTCATTTTATGATTTTGTAGCGAAGATATTCTCTTTTTCTCTTTCTACACACACATGCACCCACCCACCCTCCTATATATAGACACAGAGAAAAATTTATCTCCTCTTAATTTGCAAGGCAGATTGTGGTTTTCCTAATGCTTTCACTCTACATATGTGTATATGTAATCACTTAGCTAGAGAATATGGCTTGATTTATGTGTTATTATATGTAGGATAATAAAAACAGGATCAGGGTGTTAGTGATCAAAGAAATCTTAGAGATCCAGTCCAGCATCTATGGAGAGAGTAGATGGATGGATAAAGATACATATTCCATGATGTATTATTTCAGTTCTTATATAAAATTGCTGACACTGAAAAGCCTTGAGAAGGACATCCCAGACTTTCTATTGTGTATTTTTGGAGTTAAATTATGAATTAGTTTAAGCTGTGGACATAAATAACTTAAACCAGCGATTGAAGGTGAAATACCATCACAGACTTCAGTGGGCTAGATGCAGAATCCTGTTTAACCGCTTGGGGTGGAAGCCATTTTTCAAAATAGTGCTTAAGGTTAAGACTTACAATGTTTTCGGTTTCCAAAACAAATTTGTCCCTAAATTCTTTTTAGAGATTGTTGAAATAGCCCTAAGTCATTCACATTTACAATTCTGAGATCTTAAGATGGCAGTTCATGAAGGATTGTATAATTTACACACACAGCCTGTAAAATAATGTAAGCTTCTGTTTCTTCATGAGTCATGTCTACACTGGTTTTCTCTCCCCAAAACATAATGATTTTCATCTCCTCTTGAATCCAGCAGGACTTCCTGTGGAGCAAGATGGTAGATGAAAGCATTTGCTCATTACACACAGCCAGGAGTGTTTTTCAGGTAGAAGGTGTTTTGTGTTGCAGCTGTAGGTGGGGCCCGAGAACGGGTGCATTCAGAGCAGGAACACCAAGAACCAGCCCCGGCGGCGGGGGCGGGGGAAGCGGGGGCGGGGGGAAGCGCACGCCCCACGCCACAGGTGCTGCGCTCACCTGGCGTGATGGAGGACGCCAGGGAGGATCGTGAGGTTATTGGACAAAATGCAAGCCAGGCCACAGACACTGTGGCTGCTGGTCTAAGCGCGTCGTTGCCCCCCAGGGAGATTCTAGGGACTCGATCCAGGACGCACATACCGGGTCTGGCTGGGGCCTTGGCAAGGTGGGGTCCCTGCTGCCGAGCACCGTGGAGCCTGCCCGACCTGCGGCCCTCTCCGTCGCGGCGGTCGCTGCGATGTGGCAGCAGCTCCAGGGGCCTCGGAGTGTAGAGGTCTGACTCGATCACCACCTGCCGGGAGGAGGAAGGACAGTCAGCTTGTTGCTCTCCTCCGATCTTCAGATGCACTTTGTGCCAACAGTGAATTACTGGAGTATTCTTTACTCCAGCGAATGCTACCAGCAGTGAGAGAACTTGGGTAAACTGGCCTCCAACAGTCAACTGTTTTATTCAATTTCAGCATGCCAAATGGTGCCATGGTGTAGAAAAATGAAGGTTCTGGGGGTTCCTCACCAGCAGCCCTTCACAGAGTCAGGAGCCTGAGCCATCACCTCGTTTGGTAACAGAACAGGCTATTTGAAATGAGAACAGTTCTGGAAATCAGGGTCTTCCAGTCTTTGAGCTAGGCAGACACCCTTGTTCACACAGAGGACAGTTTTCTGAATGCTCTAGCAGAGGGAAGAGCTAGGGAGAGGACTCGGAGCCCAACTGATTCTGAGGTTTTAAAAAGAAAGAAGCTGCTGGCAAGACGGAGCAGGCACAGCCCCCCTGCTCGCGTTTCCCCTCCTTGCAGAACGCCTGTGTCAGGTGGAGCTGGGAGATGAAGTTCCACTGTGTGTGCTTCACTAAGTGGAAACTCCAGAAGGCCAGACGGAATGCTAGGAGCTAAGGTGTTTTCAGTAATGATCACCTGCTGAATAGTTATCTTGGGAAGTACATTAAAAAGAAACACCCCTTTCATCAGGACCCACCAAAATGGGCCTTAAAAGTTATAACAAACATACTTAAATCACTGGAATAATTTAAATGTAAAAAGTTGAGACAAATAATACTGTATTTTATCTTAATACCAGGAGTGATGAAGGGAACCTTAGCAGTTCTTGGCTCATACCCTGCATAGTATTATACGTATCTAGGACATTGGGGTCATTCATTCTGAATTTCTTCACTTCTTTGAAGCTGGTTATCTCCAGTAGTACGCCATGGCTTCTCTGAGGTTGGCATACACTCATTTTCTTGCTCCTTCAGCAGATATCCTGTGAGGCCATGTTCTGTGCCAGATCCTGGGCACTGGGGGCATCTGTGAATTAGGTGGACCCACCTCAGCCCCGTAGTCTGAGCTGTGATAGATCCCCCTCAGTTGTCCATACAGAACAACTGTGCTGCTTTTGGAGGATGCTGAAGCAAATAAGACTAAATTTATAAATATTTTAATAGGGTTATAATTCAATTTAGTGGAGAAAAATTGGATTTTTAATAAGTAGTGTTAGAATAAATGTCAGGTCACTGGAGGAAATGAATCTGTGTTCACACTTCTCATACTAAAGTAAATACCAGACAGATAAAGATACATGTTCAAAACAAAACAACAAACACTAGAATTGAATATGGCTCAATACAACATTTGTTACATATGAGGAGGAATTATCCCATGTATGTAGAACTCTTACAAATCAATAAAGAGGAAGAAAACAACAGAAAAATGGGGCAAAAAACATGAGCTGGCAATTGACCATAGAAATACAAATGCTAAACATGAAAAGGTGTTGAATAATAATTAAATGCAACTGAAAACAAAGTTCTTTGTTTTGTTTTTTGTTTGTTTTCTCCTCTCAGATTGTCAGTGATGAAGAAGGGAACTCCATTTGGGGTCATGCAGACTGGAGTTCACACCTGACTTTTGACACCTTCTGGTAATGTGAAAAGGAGATCGATATTCTTGTGTGTCCTTGCTGTACTGGGGCATGGTAAATGCCTGTCATTTGTAGAGATTCTATTAGCATGGCTTGCGCTGTCTCTTTGTGCCACATATTTATCTACAGAATCAGAGAGCAGTTCATATCTCCCAAAGAGTAAAATGGGAGAAGCTGTCACTCTTTGCTTCAGTTTACCACAAATAGTCCTTTGCTTAGAAAATTAATATATCCCAAATTTGGTCTTATCTGGATTAGGAAATTAACTCTTCTCAAACCCATTTTAGGGCCCAGACTCATTCATTCTGTGCCTTTGGAGAAAGCTGATAATTGAGGAGCATGTAGGATTAGTCCTTTTTCTCCTCTGGGCACTGCAGAAGGTGGTCCCTCCACCCCCCCCTCCCCGATAACTTCAAATATTTATTCCATTTTCCTCCCATTGTACCTAAGGTATACAATGTGTTGATTTGATACATTTATAAATTGCAGTATAATTAGAAGGTGGTGTTTCCATTGAGCTGGGGGCAGCATGGATCCACCTTGCACCAGCTCACTGTGCACACTGTGAAGCACAGCAGTGGGTGTCCAGCACTGACCACCCTGTACTAACAGTCCCCTCTGCTCTCCCCTTACCTTCCTTACCCTTGGCACTGTACTTAGCCATGATGTTGCCCCAGAATACTGGAAATTTCTGGATTAATGGTTGTTCAGGGCTCCATTCCCCTGGACACGTAATCTTTGGCCTAAAGGCCTTCCTCTGGAACATGAACCTCCAGGTTGAACAGGAGAGACCTGAACCTCATTACTGACACAGGGCTCTCAGCTGTCAGTGGTATTTCTGGTTTTATTTTCATTCTGTCAGCATTCTTCTAAGTGAGGAGAAGTGAAAACTGGTATGTTTTCAGATCTACTTTGTACAAGGAGAAAGTAAGGCAGGTAATGAGAGCCTGAGGAGTCCATGGGGGAAACCCAACATTTCCTCCTCTGAAAGGGGAATGTTCCCTTTCAGGAACAAGAAACCACCTCCGCAGTCCCTTCTCTGCACTGTGGGGTGGAAGAAGAGAACTGGGAAGGATAGAGGCATTAGCTGCTCAGCCCTCTGCTGGATGCAGGAGGTTTCCTGGGGATGGGGATGAGGCTGGTTACTTCCCAGGTCATGACTTAGGGCCAAGTGCCTCTTCTGGGTATCTTCTACAGTCCCCAAAGGATGCCAATGGCAGGGAAGGAAAGAGAGAGGTGTTCAGCTCTAAGAGGGCTCCAGAGGAGTACGTTGGGCCCATACCAGGGAATGGACAGCCGAATGGATGGCTGTGGCCTTCTGAAAGCCTGGGTTATTTTCTGGTCTGTAGGGCACAGTTTGAACTTGCTATTGCTGCTGGTCTGAGAAAAAAAATGATCTGAGAGCAGGTTCTTTAGCACCCTGAGTACAGGGGTAAGACCGGGGAATGAGGAGAGGGAAGGGGGAGACCAGGTTAAATGCTGGATTTTCCTTTCCTAGTTAGCAAACTGCCTTCTGAAAGTAGGGGAATGTACTAGTGCAGTATGCTGATGATCCCCTGCTGGTCTTGGGTCAGAGATTGGAAGAACAGAAGGCATGGGCTAATACCGAAGCCTCAGGATTCCATCTACTGACATCCTTGATTCACACTTCTGTTTGAAGTCTAGGGGGCTGGTGGGGCGTTGGAAAGATAGGTGAGACCTAAGTGATGGAGAATCATCATGATTTAGGGCTGATGGGATCCATAGCAATGTTCTAGCCAACTCCCTAATTTTATACATAGGGAGGCTGAGGCCAAGAGAGGTCATGTGTCCTCAAAGTCACAGAGCTATAAGGGGCAGAGCCAAGGATGAAAGCCATGATTTCATGACTTCTAAGTGAGTGCTTTTTGTAAAACCTGTAGAAATGCCTACATCCAGATAAGAAATTTCAAGTACAATTGATTGCTCAGTGCATTTTGAAAAATCAGTAGATTTCTAGACCAATTTCTCCCCGGCAAGGTTGAAATCTGGGAAGAATGTGACATTTACACATTTTATTTCTCCATCTTTCCTGGTGGTGGTACTTATGCTTCTCATTATCCTGGGACTGGCAATCAGTGGCAGTGGCTCCATTGTACTGGGAGGCCTAACTGACCATACCTTAGTGACGCTGTGGCACTAAGGATGGCTTAGAGAGGAGAGATATTTGTAAAGGAAGGAACCTGACTCCACATGGTAGCCCAAGGAGTGGGAATAGATACAAATAAGAATTTCAGGACAAAGAAAGTCATAGACATTGGTAGGTTTGAGCAGTTGCAAAATACTGTTTTTCTTGGGAACTCAAAGGGAAGCCAAGAGCCAGTTGGATGAAGAAACAAAAAATCCGACAGTTCTTTCTTTAGGACTCACTTTCCTCATCTTAGGTAGACTAAAACCTTTCTTGTCTTTTCTAATTTGAATGTTCTGTACAGCTAGGCTAAGTTTTGCAAGCAAAGGATGAGTCAGGCTGTTAGGGGAAGTGAGAAATTTAGAGAAGAGATCAAAGGCCAGAGGGTCTTATTAAGTTGTCTCACCCAGAAGATTGCATAGTTGAAAACAAGACCCTAGCTTCCGATTTTATTTTTTTAATCGAAAGCAAATTTTAATATGTATTCATATACTTGAGTCACTTTTTTCTCTGAGTAAAAATATTTTGGAGAGGGAAAGTCGTAAACCATAAACATAACAGTCTTTCTCAAAAATTTCCACTCCCAAGAAACCTGAGAGCCTGGTTCTACAGTGCCCGGTTGAAGTCAATTGGATATTCCAGGAGACTGTGCCCCATGTTTTGGTTCTTTTGTGTATCTTAGGCCTGTGTGGCTTCATCATCACTACTGAGAGTTGTCTCCTTTATTTAGGTTCTAAATCTTAACTATTGGAAAGCATAATGATTTAGTTTCCATTTTAAAAGCTTTTGTAAATACTGTTCTATCATTATAAAGCCAGTAGGTATTGGTATTAGGAGTGATTCAGACAGGGACATTGTTTAGGTTTAGAAATTCAAAGCAAGAACTTGGTTGAGAACCAAAGATTCCCAATTCCCAAGAGATCTGCTCTGATTCTTGAATGATTTGTGTCTCCTTCAAATCCAGATGCCCCTTGAGCGAAAAGTGTGTTGTGAAACTTTTCTTAAATTCTAAATTACCTGCAGACAACGATTTCCCTTTCCATTTTTGGTAACATTCACTACTCCTTGAAAGTCAGGAGCATTTTTCTTTGAGACTGTGGGCTTAAGTTTTCAAGGACCAGGAAAAAGGTAAGAATCTCTTGCCCTACCACAAAGAAATTTTCCATCCATTAAAAGCCCTTTTTGGAGCACCTGGGTGGCTCAGTTGGTTAAGCATCAGACTTTGGCTCAGGTTATGATCTCGTGGTTTGTGAGTTTGAGCCCTGCATCAGGCTCTGTGCTGACAGCTCAGAGCCAGGAGCCTGCTTCAGAATCTGTGTCTCCCTCTCTGCCCCTTCCCCACTTGGGTTCTGTCTCTCTGTCTCTCTCTCTCAAAAATAAAATTAAAAAAAACTAAAAAATTTTAAAGGTCCTTTTCTTTCTTAATATATAAAATATTCTTAAAAGTCATTTTAGAAAGACGTACAACAGAAAAATGGGCAGAAGACATGAATTAGGAATCTATAGAGAAAAAATATTCAAATCCCTGAAAATGTGAAGAATATTAATGATTAAAGAAATGCAAATTAAAACAAGATATTTTCACCTATCAGATTGTCAAAGATTAAAAACATTGTGACATACAGTATTGACTTGGGTATTCTGGTAAGAGTACTTGAAAACAGTTGCTAAGAATTTGGCAATGACTATACATTTTCTTCAATGTTCATATCCTTTTAGCATTTTCTTATTTAAAATTGGATATAATTGATATATAACATTATGTAAGTTTAAGGAGTACAATGCATTGATGTGATGACCCAGCGTTTTCATATCTATGAATTTATCCTCAAAAATATTTGCATAAGAGCATGAAAGATATGTTCAAAGATATTGCTTGTGGCATTGTTTTAGTAGAGAGAAAAATTACCATTTGTTGGTAATTTGGTTAAATAATCTAGAAGACTTCAGATTTGATTTGGGTAGAAAATTATATAGTACATTAATATAATGGTATGGTATGCAGTCTTCATAAGGAAGAGGTAAATCTTTATGTATTAATTGGCATGTAAAGATATTCAAGATTTATTGTTTAGTGAAAAAAGCAAATTGCACAACAGTATGTTATTGAGCAATGAAGCACAATAATGATATGCTAGTATATGGGAAATTTTCACTTAAAAAGTGCCAACTCTGGGGTCCTTGGGTAGCTCAGTTGGTTAAATGTCTGACACTTGATTTCGGCTCAGGTCATGATCTTGAGGTTCTTGAGATCAAGCCCTGAGTTGGGCTCTGTGCTCGCAGCATGGAGACTGCTTGGAATTCTCTCCCTCCCTCTCTCTCTCTCTCTGCCCCTTCCCCACTCATGCCCTTTCTCTCTCTCTAAATAAATAAATAAACATTAAAAAAAAAAGTTTAAAAAGAAAGTGCCAATATTAATTGAATGCTTAATGTGTCACAGGTTCTGGGCTAAGCACTTTACATGTATTAAGTCATTTGCTCCTTCCAATGGTTCTTGAGATGTGTGCTCCTATTATTCCCATTTGAATGCTCTTTAGCATTCAAATTGAGTTCAGTATGGTGGGCAACTTGCTCAAGGTTACCTAGCTAGAAATGGATAGGACTGGAATTTAAGCCCAGGCAGTTTGACTCCAAGTCTGTATACCTAACTGTTCTGTTCTACAGCTTTTTAGAATTTTCTGATATTATACTTTATATGTTCATATTATTTGAAATTGTATAATGGGCACATATTTGGGAATTAAAAAAGTAATGTTTATAAAACAATGACTAAAACCCCGTCTCATTCCCAGGACACTTAAATTCTTTTTTTTTTTTTTTAATGTTCATTTTTGAGAGAGAAAGCATGAGCAGGGGCAGAAAGAGAGGGGGTCAGAGGATATGAAGCAGACTCTGCACTGACAGCAGTGAGCCCGATGTGGGGCTCAAACTCACAAACTGTGAGATCATAACCAGAGCCGAAGTTGGACACTCAACCAACTGAGCCACCCAGGTGCCCCTCCCAAAATTCTTTTTAATGGAGAAGAGGCTTCAAAAAATTGAGATACTTAGAAGATCAAAATGGTGTTCTATGAAAAATTGTGATAGAAATAGAAACTCCAGCATAACTGAGGGGAAACAATCAGCAGTTCAACCTTTTCAATGAAAGTACAAAGATTGTATTGACAATTTTTGTATAAAGAAATCTGTAAGTAAAATGAGAAATTTACAGTACCATTTGGCTTTAATGACATGTAAACTAATTTTAAGGTAATGTATATGCTTATTAGAATAGCAAAAGATAATACAAAAAAATGAAAGTTGATGTTAGTGAGGTTGGAGGCAAATGGAAAA
Source organism: Herpailurus yagouaroundi (assembly GCF_014898765.1). Lineage (NCBI taxonomy): Eukaryota > Metazoa > Chordata > Mammalia > Carnivora > Felidae > Herpailurus > Herpailurus yagouaroundi. The sequence goes on from NW_024412406.1 coordinate 17,692,867, forward strand.
GCATTGCTGGAAGCCTGGCAGCCATTCAGAATTCCTGGTAATATGTGACAAAACCGAAAGCAGAAACCATTTTTTTAAAAAAAATCACTATTCTCCACATCTAGCAGTGTCTCTTACATATAGTAGGAATGCAAATATGGGATGGATGGATGGATAAATGAAACTATTATTATCCTTTTACTTGTTAATTCACCAAGGAATTAATCCAAAAGAATAATATTTACTACAAATTAATTGCACTGCTATTTATAATAGTGAAACAATGGAACATAGCCAATTGCCAACAACAGAAGAACACTTAGGTCAGGGATGCTATACTCACATCTTGGACTCTCTTTAAATAAGAACAACAATTTTGTAAGAGAGTAAGATTTACTCTGTGTGTCTGGGGAAAATGGCAGAATTGGGGTGGTGGAGTCCAATACTGGGCTGTTTGCTGCCTAGTTGACATTTGTCAATCATTTTGGTGAAGTGGAGGACAGGAAATACAGAACAGCAGTATGCGATAGAGAAAAACTTCATGGTTATTGAGAGCAGGGCAGAGGGAATGAAGAAGCTATATGCTGCTTTTGAACTGAAAACCAACAAAAGGTATGAAAACTGAAGTTGTCCTTACATTCTTGGTCAAGAGGTGTTGAGAACTTTTGACTCTTCTTCTGGCTGGACTGGACACTGCAAAGAGAGAGAAAGGGATAGTTTTAGACAACACTGGTGAGGCTGATGTAGCCTCAGAGAGGGTTTGCACCTAGAGTGGGGAGGGGCAAGTGGGGAGAATGGGGTGTGATTACAATTTTAGGTGTTACTAAAATTCATAGCAGCATTACTCACAATAGCCAAAAGGTGGAAACAGCCCAAATGTCCACTAACAGATGAATGGGTAAACAGAATGTGGTATATACATACAATGGAATATTATTCAGCCTTAAAAAGAAGTAAAATTCTGATACATACTGTAACATGGATGAGCCTTAAAAACATTAAGCTAAGTGAAATAAGCCAGACACAAAAGGACAAATATTGTATGAGTCCATTTATGTGAGATACCTAGAGTAGTTAAATTCAGAGACAGAAAGTAGAATAGAGGTTACGAAGGGGTTGGGGGAAGAAAGGAATGTGGGTTGTTATTTAACAGGGATGATGAAGAGTTCTGGAAATGGATAGTGGTGATGGCTGCACAACAATGTGAATGTACTTTGTGCCACAGAACTGTATACTTATAAATGGCTAAATGGTAAATTTTATATTATATATGTTTTATCACTACAGTAAAAAGCTTAAAAAATCAACCATTAAAACATGTTAGTTGGTGGGAAAAGGTGTGTACTTTGTTGAAATGGAGATACTCAGACATGTTTTCCATATTGCTGCTAAAATAATATACTTGGAACTGAAATCTTCCATGTCACTGCCCTGCCTAGAACTGAGATGACTTCTTGTCACCTACCAGATAAGTGATCAGAGGAGTGCTGGCTGGTGGTATTTTCTGCAGAGCACCTACAGCCATGAAACCTGGAGTACGGTGTGCTGGCTTATAGCCAGGGTTCCCAATTCCTTTCACGTGAGGATGAATTGGAACAGGACCCTTTGCCAGTTACGTGACTTGGGCAAATTACCCATCCTTTCCACACCTTACTCTCCTCATCTGTAAGACAGGGTAATTAATAGCAACCATCTCAGAGGGCCGTGACAGGTATTAAATAAACTAATTTTTATAACGCCCTTGGTCCAGTGCCCAGCAAAGAGAAAGTTCTCAGGAATTAGTGGTTTTTACGATTTTCTTTCTTCTATCTCTGCAAACTGAAGGCAGGTAGAAAGAATAGGTGATAACTTCTAAGTTAGCATTCCTTCAGGATTTCTCTTTCTTGAGTTTTCTCCATTTCTTCCTATTGTCCCCTGACTCCCCTCACGAATGCCTCCCCATTGCTGTTTATCCTCAGAAGAATTATTTTGAATGCTGTGGTATTATTCACCCTAGAATTAAACCCATTTTAGTGTGTTGCTCAGGAAATAACTTCTGGTATAACTTCTTGGTAAAACCACAGCTTTTATCTTTGGTATTTACTGTGAATTTTGTCTATGAACTCTTTCCCTTCAAGTAAGGTTCTTTCTCTCCAGAAAGTAAAAATCCACACTTATTCTCAGTCATAGACTTGATCCCATGCCTTTAAGCTGAACCCAATATATGTATGTATGTGTGTGCTGGACAGGAGGATATAATACAATAATGTAATAATAGCTCGCATTGAGCTTTACCAGCTGATGGCTACTTTGCCTTATCTCATTCACTCTTCTAGCAACTCTGTGAGCTAGGTATTCTTTATTAACTACGTTTTATTGGTGTGGATACTGAAGGTTAGGGGCCGCACAGCTGATTGTGGAACAAGGCCCTATACTTTTAACCATTGGCCACACTGCCCATGCTGCTGAAGCTGTGCTCAGAAACTGTTTTGGTCATTTTAGTCATGCTAAACGATAGCATTTGGAAAAGGGCATACCAGGGAGGACTGTAACACTTGTTAGATAAAATTAAGCCAACTTCTGTTTCTGCTGTTAAAGAATGTGGGGACATAATGAAGAGTTACCAATCTCTCTTATAAGCAGTTACTTAAGAAGACCTAGCACAGTCTTCTCTCACTGAAAGCCCTCTGCTTGATAGCTTTGGAGAAGGTAAGATGAGGCAAAAAATAAAAACAAATAAAAGAGGTGAACTTCTTCCATTTATGGTTCAATGTAAAACTGCAAATACTCCTTTTCTAGAGAACTTCCTGAGCAGTGACATGTCCATGAATACTAATGAATATTTGGTTTATTACCCGGAGATGGCCATGAATGAAAATGGCAAGAAAGGAATATAGGATTAAACATTTATCTTTGACTGAATATTCATTGCTCTAAATATGGAATGAAAATAGAAATCATTTTGTAAGTGATATAGTTAATGGTGCTTACTACATGCTGTTTTAGATGCATTATATATTTTATCTGTATTTCAGTTTTCCCTCCATAATAACCCTGGGAGATAAATTCTAGCTCTCCCTTTTACAAAAATGGAAACTCAGACCCAGAGAGGTGAAGTAGCCTGACCAGGGTCACACAGTGCGGAAGTGGCAGTTGTCTCTTGACCACTATGCTAAGCAAATGGGATCAGAGGCCATATTTTAAATTATTTTATTCAGGTGAAGTGTGACATTGCTCTTGAATTGTTGAATAAGTTTTTAATTAAAAAGGGCCGTTGGGCTTTGATTTTTTTCTCCCTTTAAAAATTGTTAAATGGGGGGCGCCTGGGTGGCGCAGTCGGTTAAGCATCCGACTTCAGCCAGGTCACGATCTCACGGTCGGTGAGTTCGAGCCCCGCGTCGGGCTCTGGGCTGATGGCTCAGAGCCTGGAGCCTGTTTCTGATTCTGTGTCTCCCTCTCTCTCTGCCCCTCCCCCGTTCATGCTCTGTCTCTCTCTGTCACAAAAAAATAAATAAACGTTAAAAAAAATTTTTTTTTAAATAAAAAAAATAAAAATTGTTAAATGGGAAAAAATTACAGAAAATTGACATTTTAACATTTTCATATTTGCTTCCAATTTGTTTTTTCGTGTAAAAGAAATAAAAAAATTAGGCAAGTTTAGATTCCCTTTCTACTCTCCCCCAATTCTGCTTCCGTCCCTCCCCAGGGCTAATAAGATCACTAATTTTATCTGCATCTTTCCAGCCTATGTTTTCATACTTTCTCTGGACATATATCCATAAATAATGTATAGTGTTGTTTTTTATTTCCAGATGTAGTAACTGTTATCATACATATAAAATTTTTCAGCCTGCTTTTTTTTTTCACTCCACATTATGCTTTTGAGATCTGTGTATACACATAGATCTAGTTCATCCCTGTTGACAACTGTGGAATATTCCATAGTATGATGATACCACATTTTACCCCTCTCCTCCTCAAGGACATTTATTTTCAGTTTTGCTCTCCTAGAATCAATGTCACTGTGAACGTCCATGATAAAAGTATCCAGCAGTGCAACTGCCAGGTCAGAGGGTAGGCTTTTGACTTTCAGGTACTTTTCAGAGTCTCTAGAGTTCCAACTCCTGCACGTGGGCAGACTCCTAGCTCTTTTTTCTCTCTGTATGTGGCAATAGATGTCAAAAGCTTTATTTATGTTCTGCTGGCTGTCTCTTTGTGACCAGGCTGAGTCTCTCCCTTCCCCCTCTGAGCAGTGGCCCTGTCAGTGGCTGACACGGGAAGAAGAAAAGAATTGTTTGAACAGGGGGTCACAACACCAGCAAACATCCAGCCCCCTTCATTCAAGTCTGACAATGAAACCAGGGCTAAGCCAGAGTCCCAGGCTCTCCCAGCAAGGCAGGGGCTGCAGGGAGGGACAGAGGGAGCAGGAGAGAGGGCTGAGCTTTGGAGGGGATGGACGGGGGAACTGTCCAGTAACCAGACACCTGCTGTCCTCTGAGCTCGAACACAAAGCCCTTCCTGGGACTTGACACCATTCACCCTGGAGCACAAGGGCTTACAGAGTCACACTTTTTGGCAGTGCTAGCTCGAGGTGAAGTTTGGGAGCATGGCCCTGGGATCTGTGTTAGAGGCCAACCCTGGGTCAGGGCACTATTTGACCACTTTGTTAGACTTTAGGCCAGTGCTGGGAGTATTTCCCCTCACATTTCACAGCATAGCTCAGAATCATACTTTTGAGCCAGCTGGTTCTCATTTCAAAATCCACTTGCTCATTGGCGAACATGAAAGAATCTCTCTGGCTGCCCTGGGAATTTTGTTTTCATCTCTCTTTCCTAAAACAATGGCTTGCTGTTACTTTCATTCGGTGGCGTATTGGGTTGCCAGTGTTCAATTAAGTGAAACTGGGAGTATTTAACCGCCCTCATTCCCACCCCACCCCCTTGATCAATTGTTTCTCAATGATTAATGTCTATCCATGTACCTTATTTTAAACAACAACAATACCATCAAAACAGAGAGCCCATCAAACCCTCTGAGAGACCCGAGGAAAACCATAGTAAAACAGCACGTGATTATCCTTACCCTCCGGCATAAGGTGCCGCTAAGGAAACAGTCAAGGGCAATTTTACTCACCCTTGGAAGGGATCACGGTGGTGAAAACTTCTATATTTTCATCACTGCAGCTGTAAATCTGATGCATCGTTTCAGCCTTCTCTCCCCCAAAGTGCCGGGAACCGGAAGCCTCTCTCTGAACCCCTAGTCGCGAGGTTTCCTAATCCAGTCTGGCTCGGGGATCATTGTGCAGGTCCACAAAAGACAGGCTGGTGCTGTGATCTCATCTCATTCCAGAGTCTTCACTGCAACATTTTCTAATCCCATCTGTCTTTTTTTTTTTTTTTTTTTTTTTTTTTTTTTTTTTTTTTATTATTTTAAACCTTTGATTGTGTGTGGAGGCTTCAGTCCCCTCCCAGCCAGGATGTATTTAACATTTTTATTTTGCCTGTCTGCCGCAGTGATTTTGGAAGTCTTTTGTGAAGTAATGATGAAGTGAAATTGCCGACTTGGTTAACGCCAAGCTTGGCTGGAGAATTTCACCCAAAAGGAAACATGAATTTTGGTACCAGCAATTACTCTCTTCATTTTAGAAATGAAGGGGTTCCCCCCCTGCCCCCCCTTCCCAATAACAGGATATTCAGTAATTTGTGTGTTAATTTGGCTTCCTTCTATGTTTCTATTTTAAACAAAAGGACTATTTTTCCAGAGCCTTTTCGCCTCATGCCCGTATGTGACAAGGCTGACAGTTCTAGAGAGCCGTGTACAACCTTGCAGGTGCTTGCAGAGACATGGTGACAAGCAGTGCCCTGACACTCAAGGTGTTACAGGAAGATTAGATTTACAGGAAGATTATGTTTTTGTTATCCTAAATATGCTAATATATCTTATCCTCTATATTTTATTATCCTATATTTATATAGAGTAATATATATATAGCCTATATTTTGTCTTATATTTTCCACACACACACACACACACACACACACACACACACACACACAAACAAGGTATGGCTGAGATGTATGTGTATTATGTCAAACCCACTGCCTTTCATTACACGGTGACAGACTTACTTCTTCATATTGGTAATGATGATGTAATGATATTAATAATGACAGTTGAGGGGCACCTGGGTGGCTCAGTCAGTTGAGCATCCAACTTCGCTCAGGTCGTGATCTCACAATTTGTGGGATTGAGCCCCTAATCAGGCTCTGTGCTGACAGCTTGCTCAGAGCCTGCAGCCTGCTTCAGATTCTGTCTTCTTCTTCTCTCTCTGCCCCTCCCCTGCTCATGCTCTGTCTTTCTCTGTCTCTCAAAAATAAATAAATGTTAAAAAAAATTTAAAATAAAAAAATAATGACAGTTGATATTTATCAAATGCTTGTTAGGAGTTAGGAAGCATGATATATAATCTCACTTATTATTTTTTAATGTTTTATTTATTTTTGAGAGAGACAGAGACAGAATGCGAGTGGGTTAGGGGCAGAGAGAGAGGGAGACACAAAATCCGAAGCAGGATCCAGGCTCCAAGCCATCAGCACAGAGGCTGACATGGGGTTCGAACTCATAAATTGTGAGATCATGACCTGAGCCGAAGTCGGTCACTCAACCGACTGAGCCACCCAGGCGCCCCTAATCTCACTTAATATCTACAGTCACCCAATGAGATTAGCTATTACTTTTGCCACTTTATAGGTGAGGAAATTGAGGCCTGAAGAGATTGAGTAATATGTCCAACATTAAAATACCTAGTTCATGGCAGAATTAGGATGTAATAACTAATTTGACTCCAAAGTCAATGTACTTAATCACTAAATTATATTCCATTCTTTACCTCCAAAGCCTTGCCCCCTAGTTTGAATCTGGGGGTTCAGAGCCCCTCTTAGATTTGGACTTGGTGTCCACTGCTATTTCTAGAGTAGACAAATTTGGGGCTTTTACTCATCAGTTAGTTGTCAGTATAACAATTGTTTCAAAATTGCACCCAGCCACAGAGGATGGCTCTGGGAAGCCATGTTTATTCTATCAGAATTTGTCCCCTTGACCACATTTGATTGGACCAGGTAGACACCTAACCCAGACTGCTACTTCCTGGAAACAGAAATTGGACCTTAACCTGGGGCTAGAGGGAAGGTATAAACTATCAATATCTAGGTGGTTCTCAGGGTCAATGGGGATGACATTGAGGGGAAGCCAGTGGAAATAAATGGAGCCCATGGTCTGGAAGGGGCCTGAGGCCTCAATGCAAATCCAGGGTAAAGAGTTTTTTCTGGGGGAAGGAAGCAAGTACTTTCACCTTGACCTACACTTGGTGGGTCTGTTGTTACCTGCACAGGTGGGTGAGAGCCAGTGGGAGAGATGGGGGGTTGAGGGTAAGGAAAGCATTGAGAGAGTAAGGGGTGGGTATGGGAGATTGAGAAAGAGCATGAAGAGACAGAGATCAGGGAGGGAGAGTAAAATGCTCCAATTTGATAGTTTTCCATTTCCTGCCTTGTCTCTCTCTCTCTCTTTCTGGCCTAGTGTCATTCCTACTTTGGGGTCAATGAAATACCTAGGTCTCTACCTGATAAAGGTCCTTTTTGTTTAAGTAGGTTTTGGTCACTTTAAGCTAAAAATAGTACTGTCTAAAAGACATGTCTATAAATTTTATAATCTCCACATTGATTAAATTTTTGAATACCAGATATCTAGAGGAATATATAATGCAATTGAAAGTAAGGTCCAAAATTATGTTAATAGACTGAAATTTTGTTAACAGACTGTAGGTAATGAAACATACATGGAATTTAATAAAACTAAATGTAAACATTTACCTTTATATTAAAAAATTATACAGAATTGGGGTGACCTGGTTTAGCACTATTTTATTAAAAAGAAATTTGGAGTTTTGGCTAACCACATGCTTATTAAGAGGTAATAGTAAAGGGCAGGGGCTAAAAGACACAAATGTAGTTTCAAAGACCTGATACTAAATTAAAATTAAGAACCCTCTAGGGTACCCAGAAGCCAATCAGGGTCACCTGGATTTAATCTCAAGGAATCCAGGCTGGATTATTTTTTTTTCTAAAAAAGCCCAAATTTAGTCAATTAGAGTATGTTGTATTAAGTCTAATGAATAAGCCTGAAACACGGAACTAAATGAGCTAATGTAAGGAAACACACCTAGAGAAAAACAATTCTGAAGAAATCATTTTTACCTGTTGCAAATGTTTTTTAAACAATAAAAATAATACATGCTTTTTATAACACATTCAAAAATTATAGACATGTATACAGAAAAAGTGAAATCTACTTCCCCTATTCTAGCCTCACTTCCTAAAAGCAATCATTGCTTACAGATTGGTGGTGCATTTCCAGATTTGTTGTACTACACACACACATGCATGCATGCATCTGTTCATGTGTGAACATTTATAGTTCCCTTGTTTTTTTAATTTATTTTTATTTTTTATTTTTTACACTTATTTGTTTTTGAGAGACAGAGAGAGACAGAGCACAAGCGGGGGAGGGGTAGAGAGAGAACACAGAATCTGAAGCAGGCTCCAGGCTTCGAGATGTCAGCACAGGGCCTGACGCAGGTCTTGAACCCACGAGCCACAAGATCATGACCTGAGCTGAAGTCGACGCTTAACCAGCTGAGCCACGCAGGCTCCTCTATAGTTCCCTTGTTTTAAATTTTTTAAAATGCTTATTTATTTTTGAGAGAGAGAGACAGAACATGAACAAGGGAGGGGCAGAGATTGAGAGAGAGAGAGAGAGAGAGAGAGAATCCAAAGCAGGCTCCAGCTCTGAGTTGTCGGCACGGAGCCCAACGTGGGGCTCAAACTCATGAACTGTGAGATCATGACGTTAGCTGAAGTTGGATGCTTAACCGACTGAACCACCCAGGTGCCCCTATAGTTTCCATTTTTAAAATAAATGTGCAGAAGACTACTGCTCTATAAGAATTTATCCATTCCTTTCTTGATAAATGTTATGGCTTATTTAAAAAAATTAGAAACAATGCTGCAAAGAACATTCTTATGTATATATCTTTATACATATCTTCTAATTTTTTTTTTTTTTTGGTAGGATACATATCTAGTTGTGGGAGTGTGGGTCATAGCATATGGGCATTTGAAGTTTTGAGGGATTTTTCCACATTGCTTTCCAATAATTCTGTATGAGTTGACACTTTCACCAAGTTTGGCTTTTGGGCTCTGAGCTAAGAATCTTGATCATACTAGACAGTTATGGGGCTCCTAGCCCAGGTACTTTCCAATCCATGAAGGGGTGCATGGCTGAGACCTCGTCTTGGGACATAAACTCCATAATCTGTACGCGACGCGAGTGCACACTGCACTTATAATACTGGTAGCATTCTCTGCCCCTAAGCCTAAGTAAGGCAGTCTGTCCTGGTCTGGAATCCGCTTCTCTCAGATTCTGGGAAGTCACTGATGAGGATTCTACACCCCTGGGACTTGGACGCCTACTTACTTTCATTTAAAAATTTTGCTTCAACACTTACTCCGAGGGCAGGCAATGAGTGTACTGGAAGACTTTATTTTTTTGCATGCTTGACTACCTATCTGGCTGATGGGAAGGGCTGAGTGGTGCTAGCTCTGTGTTTTTCCAACCTCAAAGTTCTGGAGATCTACCTTCACAAAGGTACTAGGAGGAGTCCTGTTAGAAGAAGTTTCATTTAGGTTGAATCCTAAGCAATGCTTCTCAGACTTTAATGTGATAGGAATTAATGCCTTGTTAAAATGCAGATTCTGATTCCACAGGTCTAAGATGGGGTGGGGCCTGAGAGACTGAGTTTCTAAGGGGCCCTGGGAAGCCCTTGTTGTTGGTGCCAGGGCACGCTTTGGAGTTAGAGCAGAAAGCTCACTTAAGAGAGCGCATATTCCCTGGCCCAGAGGCACTAGAATTATGAGGGGCTCAGGTCCCTCACCAGACCATTTAAATATGATTCTCCAGGGCCAAGGCGTAGGTATTTAAAAACACCCCTGATGATTATAATGTGCAGCTGGGGCTTGGATGGAGTGAGGTTGTTCTCAAATTGTCTTCAGACAGCAGCAGCAGCATCACCTGGGGGCATGCAAATTCTCAGGCCCACCCTGCCTGCTAAAGCAGAAACTCTCAGATAGAATGCAGCAATCTGTGTTTTAAAAAGCTCTCCAGGGCCTCTGATCTTCTCTCCAGTTTGAGAACCACTCTTAACAGAGCCATCCTCCAATTTTGGACTCGTGGTTCTTAGCCCTGATTGCCTATCAGACCTGCTAAGCCACTTGATATAGCCTGGGCTGCACTCCCATTTTTTTCTGATTCCAAAGATCTGGAGTGGTTCTTAGGAGTATGTGGCGTTAAAGGCACCCAGGGGATGTGGATTTAGTGGCTGGCAGAGGGGTGATAGCCCCTCAACATGAATGGTGGCCTATGGTCCCTGGCTCATGCTGTACAGCATTCATCCATTCACTCCACATTTAAGAACCCCATTATGTGTCGACACCATGTTGAAGATATCACTGTCGAACACCTATTATGTACCTTGCGCTTTATACGTTAGTCCTACCACAATCTGGCAAGGCGGACCTACTACCACTTTTCAGTAGAGTGTCCCTAATCCAGGTCAGTCATGACTCCTTACAACCCCACAGTGCTATTCTGTGCAGACTTGAGGGGCCTCTGTGTTCAATCTTCAGTGGCTCATTTTGTAAAATTGGAGGTACATTTGTAATTTTAGCGGGTGTAACATTCACCTTTCAGTTCCTCTGAGGGAAAGAGAGATGGTTTCAATCTTTAACTTATGCAAATTGACGTTCTTTGTGTGTGTAAAAGACTCTCTTTGTCAGAGGGCAGGTGCTTGGAGGGTAGGGTGATCAGATAAAATACAGGTTACCCAGTTCCATTTTAATTTAAGATAAATAACAAAAAGTTTTTCTAGTATAGTATAAGTATATGGTTTTCTAGCATAAGACATATGCCCCATATATCACATGGGGCATACTTACATAAAAAATTATTTGTTTTTTTACTAAAATTCAAATGCAACTGGGCATCCTATAGTTTTATTTGCTAAATCAGGCACAACTATCGCAGTGGGTTTTCTGGCCTGGTGATGAACGTACTCCATCTCCTAGTGATCAGTGATACTCCTGTGTTAGAAGCTTGCAGCTAAGGCTGGAGGAGGGGCAGAAGACAAATTCACCCAGTCTTATTAGGTTCTGTAGTAATCAAGATAATCAGACATAGGCTTAGCCTAATAATACTTTTTAAAAAAAATAGCACTTGGGGCGCCTGGGTGGCGCAGTCGGTTAAGCGTCCGACTTCAGCCAGGTCACGATCTCACGGTCCGTGAGTTCGAGCCCCGCATCAGGCTCTGGGCTGATGGCTCAGAGCCTGGAGCCTGTTTCCGATTCTGTGTCTCCCTCTCTCTCTGCCCCTCCCCCGTTCATGCTCTGTCTCTCTCTGTCCCAAAAATAAATAAACGTTGAAAAAAAAAATTAAAAAAAAAATAGCACTTATTATGTGCCAAGCACTATGCTTGAGCCTTTTGCTCACTTTTTACTTATTACCACAAACCCGTAAGTAGGCCCAGTGCTAGTATCACCATTTAGCAGATGAGAAAACCAACGCCCCAAATAGCTTACTGATTGCTCTAAGACAGGGTTTCTCAACAGTGGCATTATCAAAATCTGGAGCCAGGTAATTATTGTGGGGACTGTCTGTCCTGTGCATTGCAGGATTTTTAGCAGCATCCCTGGCCTTTACCCATTAGCTGCCAATAGAGCATTCCTTCAGTTGTAATAATTAAACTTGTCTCCAGACACTATACCAAATGTCCCCTGGGGGGGGGAGGGGCAGCTGGCAAATTCACCCCTGGTTGAGCACCACTGATCTAAGGTTTGTTAGCTGTTCAGATGTTGAGCCAGGATCGAAACCCAGGCAGCCTGCCCCAAAGCTTGTGCTCTGAGACACTGCAACAATTTCATCCAGAAAAAAAGTTCAGGAATCATGAGAAATCTATCATATCACATTTATTTGGAAGAAAATCATTTGAAAATGATATGCAGAGATTTTGCATGACCTGTTATTGAAGCTTGATTTCTTCTTTGGGGTGCTGTCACAGGGCTCTGTACAATTCAGAGTGGATCATGCCTCGACTTGGTAGGCATTTAATATGGTTGTTGAAACATGGCATGAATGAGAAGGTCCCACACTTGCTGCAGGGCGCGTTCTCCCTGCCCTGAAAAGAAAATGAGCTTTACCATGGTTCTTAGGCTGTCCTCCTGTGGCCTGAGGAAGGCACAACACCTCTCTTCACTCCCCATTCAGTACTGAAGACAGCAAAATCCTGAGATGTCCAGACCTCCCTCACCATTCCACAACTGTTCATTCATATTTGAGTTTTTGCTTTTTTTTTTTATTGAGGTCAAATTCACATAACATAAAATTCACTATTTAAAAAAGTTTTTTTTTAATGTTTATTTTTTGAGAGAGAGAGAGAGAGAGAGAGTGTGTGTGTGAGTAAGCAGGGGAGGGGCAGAAAGAGAGGGAGACACAGAATCTGAAGCAGTCTCCAGGCTCTGAGCTGTCAGCATGAGCCCAATGTGGGTTTTTTTTTTTTTTTTTAAATTTTTTTTCAACGTTTATTTATCTTTGGGACAGAGAGAGACAGAGCATGAATGGGGGAGGGGCAGAGAGAGAGGGAGACACAGAATCTGAAACAGGCTCCAGGCTCTGAGCCATCAGCCCAGAGCCCGATGCGGGGCTCGAACTCACAGACCGCGAGATCTTGACCTGGCTGAAGTCGGCCGCTTAACCGACTGCGCCACCCAGGCGCCCCCCAATGTGGGGTTTGAACTCACGAACCACAAGATCAAGACCTGAGCTGAAGTCGGATGCTTAACCAACTGAGCCACCCAGGCACCCCTGGGATTCACTATTTTAAAGCATACATTTAAAGCATACATACATTGGTATATTCACAGTGTTGTGCTATCATCCCTACTATCACCACTACCTAGTTGCAAAACATTTCATCACCCCAAAAGGAAACTCTGCACCCATTAAATAGTCATTCCCCAGTCCCCCTTCCTCCAGCTTCTAGCAACGACTAATCTATATTTTGTGTCTGCAAATTTATATATTCTGATATTTCATATAACTGAAGTCATACAATTTGTGAGCTTTGTGTCAGGCTTCTTTCATTTAGCATAAACGTTTTGAAGTTCATCCACATTTCATTCATTCATTCTTCCAAACTGCTATTTATTGAACACCTACAATGCATCAAGCCCTAAGGATGATGAAGTGTAAACTCATGGAGCTTACATCCTATTGAGAGAGACAGATGATAACCAGCTGCTATGGTCTGAATGTTTATGCCGCCAAAATTCATGTTAAAATCCTAATGCCCAATGTGATGGTATAAGGAGGTGGGACCTTTGGAAGGTGCTTAGGTCATGAGGGTGGAGCTCTCATGTGTGGGATTAGTGTTATAAAAGAAACCCCATAGAGCTCCTTAGCCCCTTCCAGCATATAAGGACAGTGAGAAAGCATCAGCTATGGACCAGGAATAGTGTTCATCAGAACACAACCAGCTGGTGCATTGATCTTGGCCTTTCCAGACTCCAGAACTGTGAGAAATAAATTTCTATTGTTTATAAGCCACCCATTTGTAGTATTTTATTACAGCAGCCTGAATGGACTGAGACACCAGAATAAATGAGTAAAATGTAAATGTATAAATTATAAAAAGGTAAAAAAGGAGAAAAAATACAGTAAGGAAGAAGGAAATAAAGGGTTGATTTGAAAATTTAAAAGGGGTGGCCAAGGAAGATCTCATCCCAAAAAATGATTTTGAATAGCCTGAGAGGCACGAGGAAGTTAGCCTGCAAATAACTGAGGGAAGAACACTTAGGCAAGGCAACAGCAAGTGCAAATATCCTGAGGCAGAGGTTTGTCTACCTGTTTGCAGAATGTTCTGGACTTACTGGAGTAGAGTGGACAAGGAGACAGGAGATGAGGCCCAAGAGGCCACCAGGCAGCTACATAAAGGGCCTTATAGGTAGGCTAACTATGTAGTTTATAATCCAAACTAGGCTACTTTTGATGGAGAAAGCAATTGCTATTAAAATTATTCTGGGCAATCAGGTATAAACTGGGATTGTCCTAGTCATGCCAGACCATAACAAGGATTTAGCTTTTACTGAGTGGAACGAGAGGTCACAGGTGAGCTTTGAGCCGAGCTGAGCCATGGTCTGGCTTGAGACCTTCACTCTGGTTACTCTGTTGAGAGAGACTGAAGGGCAGCAAGGGCAGAAGCGGGGAGAGGCATTGGGAGGCCATTGCAATACCATAGGGGTTTGGATCAGGGCAGTGGTGGGAGATGAGGTGAGAACTGGTCACATTCTGGACATAGTTTAAGGTAAAGCCAATAGAATTTCTGACCAATAGGCTGTGGGTATGAGAGAAAGAGAGAAGTTAAAGATGGAACCAAGAGAAGAAAGAGATTTGGAGGGCAGATCATGTTGTAGATCCAGTTCCCAGGAAGCTGACTCTGAGATGAAATTTGCAGGTAGCAAGTTTGTTGACGAGGACCTGCAGGATCAACACTTGGGGGCGAAGTGAAGGAAGTGGGGTCAGCCAGAGGTAGCTGCTGGGCAGCCATGTGGTCCCAACAAGGAATTTGGCCAACCCCACGAAGGAACTTTGAACCTGGGCAGCCTTCAGAGTTACCCAAACTGGTTCGAGTTAGTTGGTCAGGCCTCCTAATTGACTATCTATTGACTGGCACTGGTTGGAGGCCACCTTGGGAAGGGCATGATCTTGGGCAATGTAGTTCTTCCCAGGGGAGGACAAGCTCTGGTGGGAAGTCAGCTGTGAGCTGTCAGCAACCAATACTAAGCAGCTGGGGGAAGAGTGTGTTGGTCCAGGAGAATCTGGGTGGCAACCACAGCATGCACTATGGATCAGAACCTAAGTTTTGAAACTGAAGTTTGATATTTAAGGGAAATGTTAAATGACTCTTGTCCCTTTTCTGATACCAGAGGACTGTACAGTCTCTCAGTTCCTTCAAGGTGGCTCTCAACCCATAATGTTCCCCCATTTTACACTGAGCCACTAGAACAGCACTGTCCCATAGAAATATAATGCTAGCCACATATGTAATTTAAAACATTAAAGTAGTCGCACTTAAACAGTTCAAAGATATAAGTGAAACTAACTTTAACAATATATGGGTTAAAAAAAATTAGAGAGAGAGAGAGAGAGAGAGAGAGAGAGAGAGAGAGAGAGAATCTTAAGCAGATTCCACACTCAGCATAGAGCCCAATGCAGGGGCTCTATCCCATGACCCTGGGATCATGACCTGAGCTGAAATCAAGAGTTGGACGCTCAACTGAGCCACCCACGCACCCCAATAATATATGTTATTTAACCTCAAAGATCCAAGATATTATCTTTTTATTACATAATCAATATAATAATCCTAATGACATATATTATTTTTTTATGCTAAGTCTTCAAAATCTGGTACGTATTTTATACCTATATTACAGCACGTTTCAACTTGGACTGGTCACACTTCAAGAGCTCAATAGCCATGTGTGACTAGTGGTCACCATATCAGACAACACAGTTTCTCGACCTGCCAAATCTCCCCTGGCTCTTGGGCTTTGCACTTGACATTCTCAGTTTCAGCATCACTTTTACTGGAAGATTCCTGAGGCAGGTCAGGGGTCTGGACTCCATTGTAGCACTACACTGAGTAGTGATGGATTGTTTCTTTGTCTGCCTGCCCCCCAAAAGCTGTGTGCCCTATTCATTGTGTTAACTCCAGTGCCCAATGCAGTGTTGGGCACAGAGTAAGTTCTCAGTATAGCAACACTCTATTTGTATATAATTTGGGAGTTGGGAGGCTAATAGGGGCCCGGATTTTTCTTTCTTTCTCCTCTTCAAGACTTCCAACAATATCAGGATTGATAGAGACATATCTAGAGCTTCCTCTGGGAATCCAGCTGAACTTGAGACAATGTACCCTGGGTGACATTAGGAGGCTTTACCTAACAGAAATGAACTGAACAGTCCTTTGCAGAGGGCAGTATCATTTTCCTTTTGTCGCTTTCCTTTCCATTTGTTCTTTCATTTTCCATTTCTTTACAAAAGCCCCCAAATTAAAGACTGAACATGCATGAAAAGCCACAAAATGCAGAAGTGATGGTGACAATAGGTAACTCACTGCAGTGGAAAATAAAAAGGGTGAGAGGTGGGAAGACTGTTGAGACTTCCCAAACATAGTAATCTCCTGGCAGTAGAGCTTGAGCTTCAAGTGATGTGGATTCCTGAAAACTCATAGCGGGTGTTGCCTGATCTCCTCCCTCTGAAATGTGTTGCTTTCCTCTTTGGTGATGATGACTTACTTGCCATGTTAAATGCTTGAGCTGTTGTGTGAGTATAGCTTTTTTTTTTTTTTTTTTTCTTTTCTCTTCTTTAAGAGAGAATTTGGCAAGGTGTGCCTGGGTAGCTCAGTGGGGTAAGTGTCTGACTCTTGGTTTCGTCTGACTCTTGTTTTAGGCTCAGGTCATGATCTCATGGTTCATGAGTTCGAGCCCGGAGTTGGGCTCTGTGCTGGAACCTGCTTGGGATTCTGTCTTCCTCTCTCTCTGCCCTCTCCCACTCACTGTCTTTCTCTCTCTCAAAAATAATTAAAGAAAAAGAATTTGGTAAAAATGTTTATGCTAAATAATGGAAACTCCCATATCCTCAATTATTTATTTATTTATTTATTTATTTATTTATTTATTTATTTTTAAATTTTATTTATTTATTTATTTATTTATTTTGAAAGAGAGAAAACGAGAGTGGGAGAAAGGCAGAGAGAGGGGAATCCCAAGCAGGCTCTGCAGTGTCAGTGCAGAGCCTGATGCGGGCCAGAGCTCCAGAACTGCAAGATCATGACCTGAGCTGAAGTTGGATGCTGAGCTGACAGAGCCACCCAGGCATCCCCCCTCCATATCTTAAATTAAAAACAAAACAAAACAAAACTTTTCATCATGAATAATTTTAAGCATATGAAAAAGTGAAGAATGTATTATAAGGAACTCCCAGATTCCCATCACCAAGCTTTTACAATGATCAACTCATGGCCCATCTTTTTTTTCATCTGTATCTCTGTCCACTCCCCCCATTTATTGTATTTGGAAACCAATTCCAGATATCAATATATCTATCTGAGGTATCATATATCTCATCTGCAAATATTTAAGCATGCTGCATCTGAAAGAGTTTTCTTTCTTTCTTTCTTTCTTTCTTTCTTTCTTTCTTTCTTTCTTTCTTTCTTTCAACTTAGAAAAACGACTTTGCCTTCCCTTGCTACCTCTGGTTTTTTGGTGAGATCAGAATTGCAAATCAGGTCTCTATGCTCAACTTTATGGTACATTCTTAGGTATTTAAGTGGCTGGCGAGTTAATGACATGAGCAACCAGAGTTGCTATTAGCTCTTGATTTATGAAGCCACATGTTCAGCTTGTATGACGGATGTCATTAACATCGGGTGTGGCGGGCTCATTCATCTGTGTCTGCCCAGCGCTCTTCAGTCATGAACCACTCAACAGATGGGGGATTTCATGGCCACAAATGGAATTGTTTATCCTCTCATTGTTCCCGTGTCAGCAATCAAACTAAATCCATTACCCACCAATAAAAAGATCAGCTTGCTGCCAATTCAGCCATGGAAGGAACCAAGCTATGTTGAAGGGATTTAGAGTTTTAGAGGGGATAAAAAAGTAATAAGCCCCATAAAAGTTAAGACCCTAGAGAAGAGTTTGAGTCTCTCATTCTAAAGCTGAAGGTTTTAAGAGATTTAAAAGGGAAGGCCTAGAAATTCAATCTTTTCTGTAACATAAAATATACTCTAGAGACCTCTAACTATTAATAGTGCATAGCTTTTATTGTGTGTTGATGGCTTTATTTCATTAAAAAAATCAAAAGCACTCAAATTGGGCTTTGAAGAAAAAGAAAATGTCAGATTCATAATGGAAAAGCTGCTAAGATGTTAATGGTGTTACTAATGGTAGGAAGATTTTCTTTTGTGTGGGTAAATAGTTGTCTGTTCTTTACAAAGTTGTCCCTCATTGGCCTAGCTAGGGGGTTCTCTGTGCATTGATCTGTAAGAGGGGGGCTCCTAAATTCTGTGGACCCCCCCAGGCTACCCTCCCAGTATTCTCAATGGACCAGGACTTTAAAAGACATCCTAGAATACTTTTTGCTTTTTGCCAGGTTGTTTTTATATCAGGATATAAAAAGATATCTCTTTTTGCAAGAGATATCAGTTCTACTGCTTGTTCATTGTAGCTGAGGGTCTGGGACATGCAGTCTTTGCATTTATTTACTTGAAAAGTTCAAGACTTTGGCCAATGAAAGGTCAGATTGTCTGAGTAGGAAAAAAATCAGGCTAATTGTTTCATGTTCTCCTTTCCATTCTTTTCTGCCAAGTTATCCATGACTTACTGCTGTCATGCTAAGTGATAAGGATCTAGAGATGATTAGGACAAAGTCTTTTACCCTCTGTTAACAGATTAAAGGGGGAGATAGACAAGGAAATACATGATTGCACAAAGAATAAGATGTATTTAAGAACAACAAGAAACAGAGTGATAAGTAGAGGCACATAGAGAATATCATGGGAATTTGGAGGAGACCCCTAGGGAGGAGGGTGATGCGGCAGTGAAGTGTCCATGTGGAGACAGGAGTCTGGGTAGGGAGGCAGGGGCAGCCTTGCCTGCTTGATATGGAGTGTGTGCCCTCTCTTGAAGGACATGAGAAGCCACTGAAGGATTTTAATTAAAGGAAAGACATGGTCAGACAATTTGTGTTTTATAAAAACTACCCTGGGGGTAGTGTGGGAAATGGATTGCAGAGGTTAAGAAATGGAGGCAGGGAAACCATTAAGAAAGTGATTGCTGTAATCCAAGTGAAAGATGGTAGGCCTGAGCCAAGGGGGTTGTGTATGTGTTTGGGGTAAAGAGGAAGGTATAATAAGTTGGTTGTAATAGAAAAGTTGTTGAAATGACAACATTGAAAAATATGTAAAGTGCTTAGAGTAGAACTTGTACAACCTACACTCAGTTAATGTTAACTCCTATTTCTTTTTCCTCTTTGGGAATGAGTATTTCCTAGTGGTCATAGCATAGCCCAGAGTAAGAACAGGGAGACGGTAGGAGGAGAGGGAAAATTAGGGAATGGGAAGGAAGAAAGGACACTGTAGTGAGAATACAGTTCTCCGCAATGTCTCCTAGAGTCTCTGCCCTGCAGGAAACCTTACCTGTGGATGAGTCTCTATGAAGAAGGAGAGGTGAACTTGGTGTTGGAGATCTTGTGAGATGGTGGCAGTTTTGGAAACCCTGTGGTCAAAGTTACTTGGAAAGGAAAGCCTACCATGGGCTCAGCCGTTCCTTAGCCGTTGTGGCTGAGCCCTTCTATTCCATGAAGCTGTGTGCGAAGGATTTACTCTTCTTTCTGGATGACCAGCTCCTGCCATCTTTTTTTTTTTTTTTTCTGATATTCCATAATATTGCTGTCCCTTTCTTTATATTTGATAGTTTTTAGTCACTGTTACCCAGCACAATTGTGCAAACTGACCAGGCTGGCTGAGGTAGGTATATGATTGGGCTTAAGGAACTCTTTCTACTTCTGGAAAGTAGAAAGTACTTTCTACTAAAAACTTCTATATAAGATATGTCAAACAGTGTTAGATTTATCCAAGAAACCAGGAATATGGCTTCCTTCCTCCTTCCCTCACTCCTATCTACTTCCTTCTTTCTTTCCTTCCTTTCTTTCATTTAGCCATCCAATCAATAAATATTATTGAGCTGCTCTAACACTTGTGAGATATTTTACTAACTGGGGCTGTGGCTTGCTTCTTCAGGAACCAAGCTACAAATATGCTGATCTGTTTCTCCTGCTGGATTATTAGCTCCTTCAGGGGCAGGGGACTCTTTCCTATCCATCTTTGTATCCCCAGAACCTGGCACAGGATTTGGCACTGAGTGGTTGTTAAGAACAAGATCTGTGTTGGGGCACCTGGGTGGCTTAGTCGGTTGAGTGTCCGACTTCAACTCAGGTCATGGTCTTGTGGTCCATGAGTTAGAGCCCTGCGTCAGGCTCTGTGCTGACCGCTCAGAGCCTGGAGCCTGCTTTGGATTCTGTGTCTTCTTCTCTCTCTGCCCCTTTCCCATTTATGCTCTGTCTCTCTCTCTTTTTTCAAAAATAAAGAAACATTAAAAAAAATTTTTTTAAGAACAAGATCTGTGTCTATGTTCAAATTACTTGCCACCATTTGCTAGCAGTATGACCTTGGTCAATTATACAGCTCTCTGAGGCTTGATATTATCATCTGTAAAATGGGGATAATAGTAATATCTACCTTATCAGGCTGTTTTGAGCAATTAAATGACATAACACACCTAAAGCACTTACAGTGCCTGGCACATAAGGGTTCAACCATGTTGTCAATATTAGGTTTATAGTCAATATTATTGAACTAGATCCCTAGGACTTAGTGTAAATCTGCTAATTTGCATGTAAGTTGGGGCAAGACATTTTACCCCTTGGAGTCCCTATTTTTTTTTTTTTAAGTTTATTCATTTATTTGGTGGGTGTGGGAGGGAGAGAAAGAGAGGAAGAGAGAGAATCCCAAGCAGACTCTACACTGCCAGTGTGGAGCCCAACGAGAGAAGGGACTCCAACTCACAAACTGTGAGATCATGACCAGAGCCGAAATCAAGAGTTGGTTGCCTAACCAACCAAACCACCCAGGTGCCCCTGCAGTCTCTTCATTTTTTATATTTTTAATTTCATTTTTTATTTTTAAAAATTTACATCCAAATTAGTTAGCATATAGTGCAACAATGACTTCAGGAGTAGATTCCTTAGTGCCCCTTACCCATTTAGCCCATCCCCCCTCCCACAACCCCCCTGTAACCCTCAGTTTGTTCTCCATATTTATGAGTGGCTTCTGTTTTGTCCCCCCTCCCTGTTTTTATATTATTTTTGTTTCCCTTCCCTTACGTTCATCTGTTTTGTCTCTTAAAGTCCTCATATGAGTGAAGTCATATGTTTTTTGTCTTTCTCTGACTGGCTAATTTCACTTAGCATAATACCCTCCAGTTCCATCCACGTAATTGCAAATGGCAAGATTTCCTTCTTTTTGATTGCCGAGTAATACACCATATCTTCTTTATCCATTCATCCATCGATGGACATCTGAACTCTTTCCATACTTTGGCTATTGTTGATAGTGCTGCTATAAACATGGGGGTGCATGTGTCCCTTTGAAACAACACACCTGTATCCCGTGGATAAATGCCTAGTAGTGCAATTGCTGGGTCATAGGGTAGTTCTATTTTTAGTTTTTTGAGGAACCTCCATACTGTTTTCCAGAGTGGCTGTACCAGCTTGCATTCCCACCAACAATGCAAAAGAGATCCTCTTTCTCTGCATCCTTGCCAACATCTGTTGTTGCCTGAGTTATTAATGTGAGCCATTCTGACAGGTGTGAGGTGGCATCTCATTGTGGTTTTGATTTGTATTTCCCTGATGATGAGTGATGTTGAGCATTTTTTCATGTGTCAATTGGCCATCTGGATGTCTTCTTTGGAGAAGTGTCTATTCATGTCTTTTGCCCATCTCTTCACTGGATTATTTGTTTTTTGGGTGTTGAATTTGATAAGCTCTTTATAGATTTTGGATACTAACCCTTTATCTGATATGTCATTTGCAAATATCTTCTCCCATTTTGTTGGTTGCCTTTTAGTTTTGCTGGTCCCTGGAGTCTCTTTAAAAGAAATCTTTAAAAGGTTTCTTTGAAAATGGAAATTATAATACCTGCATGGGTACCTTAACAGGATTATAATGAATAGAAAAGATTTCTTTTTCTATTAATTACAAAAATAACCAGCTCCAATAAATTATCTAAGCATAAACATCAGAGAATAATAAAAGCTACTATGTTATTATATTATTTTTAAAAGATGACGGATTCTTTCAGTTTGTAAAGAGCACCTACAAAACTCTACAGTTAACCTGACAGTAATGTGAAAGTCTGGATGCTTTTCCCCTGGGATCAGGAACAAGGCAAGGATATCTGCTTTCACTCCTCTCACTGCTCTCACTCTTACTCAACATAGAACTGGAAGTTCTAGCCAGTGCAATCAAGCAAGAAAAGCATAAAAAAGACATACTTATTAACAATGAAGAAATAAAACTGTCCCTATTTGCAGATGACATGATTGCCTACGTAGAAAATCTCAAGGAATCTACAAAACAAAAACAAAAACAAAAACAAAAACAAATAAAACCCCCAAACTTCTAGAATTAATTAGTGAGTTCAGCAGTGTTGCAGAATATAATATAAATGTGCAAAAATCAATCACAGATATATATACCAATGATGAACATGTGGAAACAGAAATTTTAAAACACACCATTTATAATTGATGTAAAGGAAATGAAATACTTAGGTATAAAAGTAACAAAACATGCCTAGGGACTATGTCCTCAAAATTACAAATGCTTATGAAATGAAATGCTGATCTAAATAAGTGGAGTAACACATTGTGTTTGTGGATTGGAAGAATATACTAAAGATGTCAGGTCTCCCTGAATTATCAATAGGTTTCATGCAATTCCTTTTTAAAAAAAATTTTTTTTTCAACGTTTATTTATTTTTGGGACAGAGAGAGACAGATCATGAACAGGGGAAGGGCAGAGAGAGAGAGGGAGACACAGAATCGGAAACAGGCTCCAGGCTCTGAGCCATCAGCCCAGAGCCCGACGCAGGGCTCGAACTCACGGACCGCGAGATCGTGACCTGGCTGAAGTCGGATGCTTAACCGACTGCGCCACCCAGGCGCCCCATGTAATTCCTATTAAAGGCACAGTAGGATTTTTTGTTGGGATAGGCAAGCTTACTGTAAAATTTATATTGAAAGGTACATGTTATACAATAGCTATAGCAATTCTGAGAAGGAAGGATAAAATAGGAATCATCTTAACCAATACTAAGGTCTATTCTATAGCTATAGTAATCAAAACTATGGCATTGGTGAAGAGATAGACATATAGGACAGGATAGAGAACACAGAAGTAGATCCATACACATATGCCCAATTGATTTTGACAAAGGCAGAAAAAAAAAAAACCAATGGAGGAAAGATCATCTTTTCAATATATGGTGCTGGAGCAAGTGAACATGCATAAGGAATGAAAAGAAAACCCTCGGGGCGCCTGGGTGGCTCAGTCAAAGCATCCGACTTCATCTCAGGTCATGATCTCATGGTTTGGTTTGTGGGTTCGAGCCCCGCATTGGGCTCTATGCTGACAGCTCAGAGCCTGGAGCCTGCTTCAGATTCTGTGTCTCCCTCTCTCTCTGTACCTCCCCCGCTCGTTCTCTCTCTCTCTCTCTTTCTCTCTCTCTCTCTCTCTCACACTCTCAAAAATAAATAAACATTAAAAAAAAAAAAAGGAAACCTCAACCTAAGTTTCATACCTTATACAAAAATTAACTCAAAATGGATCATGGACTTAAATATAAAACCACAACTTTTAGGAAAAACTTAGGATAAAATCATAGATCTAGATCTGTGGCTAGTCAGAGTTCTTAGACATGACACCAAAAGCATGATGCATAAAAGGAAAAAATGATACATTGGACCTAATCAAATTAAAATTTTTTGCTCTGTGAAAAAGCATCCTGTAAGAAGATGAAAAGACAAGCAATAGACTGGGAGGAAATATTTGCAAACCTCGTATTTGACCAAAGACTTGTATCTGGAATATATAAAGAATTTTCAAAACTTAACAGTAAAAAAACAAACAATCCAATTAGAAAATAGGCAAAAGACATGAACAGACATTTACCAAAGAGGATATACAGATGGCAAATCAGCACTTGAAAAGATGTTCAACATCATTAGCCACTGGAGAAATGCAAATGAAAACGACAAGGAGAGCTCACGGCATGCCTACCCAAATGGCTAAAACAAAAAATAGTTGTAACAGCAAATGCTGGTAGGATGTGGGGAAACTCACACGTTTCTGGTGGGAATGTAAAATGATGGTGCAGCCCCCTGAAACAGTTTGGCAGTTTCTTATGTAACTAAACAAGTGCTTACCAAATGGCACTCTTAGACATTTAACCCAGAGAAATGAAAACTTGTGTTCATCCAGAAACCTGTGCACAATTGTTCATAGCAGCTTTATTTGTAATAGCCCCAAGTTGGAATCAATCAAAATGTCCTTCAGTGACTGAATGGTTAACAAACTGGCACATCCACACCACAGAATACAACTTAGTAATAAAGAAGAAGGGACTATTGGTAGACACGGCAACCTGGGTGAATCTCCAGAGAATTATGCTTAGTGGGAAAAAAGCCAACCTCAAAAGGTTTCATGACTCAAACATACAAAATTATGGAAATAGGAAATAGATCAGTAGTTGCCAGGGATTGGAGAGGGAGAGAAGTGGCTATGGCTCCAAAAGGGAAGCACAGGGCATCCTTGTGATGGAACTGTTCCAGATGTGGCCTGTAATGGTAGTCACGTGAATCTGCACATAACACTTGATAGAACTAAGCACATACACAAATGAGTTCATGTAAAATTGGTGACATTGAGTAAGGTGCAAGGAGTGTATCAAGGTCAATTTCCTGGTTGTGATATTATACTACAATTGTGCAAGGTGTTACCATTGGGAGAAACTGGGTGACAGTATATGGGATCTTACTTCTTTCAGTTGCATGTGAATCTACAATTATTTCCAAATAAGAATTTTAAAAAAGGTACAGAGAAAGATGAAAGAAATATTAGAGTATTTATAATTATCTTTTTTAATTCTATAATTGTTATCAGTAACTACTTAATCTAACTTCTTGTCCAAGTGACCGATCTGTAATACAGATCTTTCTGTGGCATACCAGCCAGCCCCTGATGGTCTTCTGCCACCTTTCTGAATACATTCCAAGTTCCAACAAGGCACCAGACTTGAGCCATGTTTACTTCTTCAGCCTCAGCTTACCACCTCTTGCCTTGCATGTGACACTCCAGCAATACTGAATTGTTGAAAATTTTCTGCACACCCTATTTTTGCTCTGTGCTGTCATTCCTGCTGTTCATTTTACTTGGAATGTCTCTGTGACTTCCTACTTCTCATCTAATTCTGACTTTCCTTCAAGGTTCAACACAGGAGTCACCTCCTTCATGAAGCCTTTGTGAACTGTGTGTGTGTGTGTGTGTGTGTGTGTGTGTGTGTGTGTGTGTGTAATTACAACCTTAACTCCCTGTAGTTTGAATCAGTCTTGGCTTGGTGTTGCATTTAGCAAAAGTGTCACAGCAAAAGTCTGACATGCAGAAATAATTTTAAAACAATCTATATCATTACTGCCATCTCCCAAGAAACTCCAAAAGGGGTTCCATTCATAACACAGAGCCAAACTTTAAAAACAAGACCAAACCACTCTCCTTCCCCTCTTTACCTTCCAGTGCCTTGCTTGTTAGCTGCCCATAATCTCTCCCTCTCTGCTCACCTCCCCCAAGACTCTCTACACTCAGTTTGCCACACATCAAGGTTTTCCTTCTCTTTCCTGCCTCTTGACTAATTACTTTCTTTTCTGCCACTGGCTCTTAGCCCTTTCTCATGTAAATCCTTCAAGACTGTCATTTGCCAGCAAACCCTAGGTTACTAGGGTTACCATAACAAAATCTGCAGACTGGGTGGCTTAAACAACAGAATTTTATTTCCTCACAGTTCTGGAGGCCGGGAGTGCAAGATCAGGTGTCAATAGGTCTGGTTTCTCCTGAAGCCTCTCTTCTTGGCCCACCTTTTCACTGTGTCCTCACATGGTCTTCTGTGTGCACGCATCTCTGCTGTTTCTTTTGTGTCCAAATTTCCTATTCTTATAAGGACCCAGTCAGATTGGATTAAGGGCCACACATATGACCCCTTTTAACCTTATATCTTTTTATGGGCCCTACCTTCAAATACAGTCTCATGCTGAGGGAATTAGGGCTTTAACATATGAATTCTGGGGAGACAATTCAGTCAAGGGAGGCTGAGAATCCAAGCTAGCAAAGATAATATCCCTCCTGTTTGTCATAGGGAGCAGTCGATGAAAATTTGAGAGCCTCTCCATCTCTCTCCCTCCATAAAGTTAGGGAATATCTTTTTGTACTCAATTTTAAGTCAAAAAAATTAAATCTATAGATTTTGGTGTTTCAGGAGCATGACAACCCTCCTGGCCAGTGCTCATTTCTGGCGAGCTCATCCGAAACCTTTTAACAAGGGTGTGAAAATTAATAAAAGGATATCTTGTTTAGAGTAGAGTTGGATGCCAGCAGGGGGTGCTCTTAGGCCCCACCACTTGTCAATTGCAGACCCAACAGGAAGAAGCAGATCTTGCAGTGAACACTGCTGTCCCAGCTGGAGGAAGAGATGCCCAGCCAACGAGAGACAGCCACAACTCAGCCAATGAAAATCCACTATACGTTTCAGTTTACTCCAATGGGCTTTTTGTTTATAATCGCCCTCCCAACTTCCCTCTTCTCCTTTGTTCCGCCTTCTTGCTTCTGTTTTTGCAGTAGTATGCTTGTCCTTGATCCTGATTCCCTGCTATTCCCAAATAAAACCATCTTTTGCTGGTAAAATAACTGGTTGTTATGGTTAATGGGGGCATGTGGTAATGAATTAATGTTCGATGTCAGCAAGAAGAGCCAGAACCGGGAGCCCTGTGGTGCCTCTCAGTGAGCAGCAGGACCGCTGGGTTGTCTTTTTCTAACTGGATGTGAGTAGTTGTTCTTTTCTCCACTTTGACACTTTTGCCCTTGAAGCACATTTTGATTCTAATTTGTATCCAAGGAGCTACTGTACCAATAATTACATGCACTACTATGTATGTATTCACTCTTTCAACATTCCTTTCCTGTTAAAATGGAAACTGTTAACAACATAACTTTTTTTTTAAGTTTATTTATTTATTTTGAGACATAAAGGGAATGAGAGAGAAAAAGAGAATCCCAAGCAGGCTCCACACTATTAACACAGAGTCAGATGCAGGGCTCAAACTCACGAACTGTGAATTCATGAGCTGAGCTGAAATCCAGTTGGACACTTAACTGAGCCACCTAGGTGCCCCCAACATAACTTTTAAAATACTATAACAAGGAGGATATTTCCCTTTCTTTCTTTCTTTCTTACTTTCTTTCTTTCTTTCGCACAAGTGAATGAGGAGCAGAGAGAGGGAGAGGAAGAGAGAGAGAAGCAGGGCTCCCCTGATGTGGGACTCGAGCTCACGAATTGTAAGATCATGACCTGAACTGAAGTCAGATGTTTAACGACTGAGCCACCCAGGTGCGTTATTTTCTTTTTTTTTTTTTTTAAATTTTTTTTTCAACGTTTATTTATTTTTGGGAGAGAAACAGAGCATGAACGGGGGAGGGGCAGAGAGAGAGGGAGACA
This sequence comes from Herpailurus yagouaroundi, assembly GCF_014898765.1. Classification (NCBI taxonomy): domain Eukaryota; kingdom Metazoa; phylum Chordata; class Mammalia; order Carnivora; family Felidae; genus Herpailurus; species Herpailurus yagouaroundi. The sequence goes on from NW_024412406.1 coordinate 17,720,375, forward strand.
CAGAATCGGAAACAGGCTCCAGGCTCTGAGCCATCAGCCCAGAGCCCGACGCGGGGCTCGAACTCACCGACCGTGAGATCGTGACCTGGCTGAAGTCGGACGCTTAACCGACTGCGCCACCCAGGCGCCCCTTCTTTTTTAAACAGAGATAAGACAGAAGTTTTATCAGTCTGGTAACCTTGTAGCTGGGAGTTTTACATTCTTTAAAATAATTACACTGAAATGAAACTCAGTGTTCTGGTACTTTATATACTTTTTAATGGTCTCATCATGGTTGAAGCAAATACCATCAAGTCTAGAGTCATAAGGAAGCGTCTCCTTTCTGCTCAGGCTTCGATGGGCACATCCCGAAAGGTCTCAGCCTTGAAAATAAAGTGGAAACGAGAGGCAGAAGCTGTGTGGCAAGCCAGTCATGGTGGGGAAGAGATAGGACAGCGCTCAGGCATGGGTTCCCAGTCTGGTGAAGTCCTGAGGTAAGTTTCTGGGCGTTGTCCTGACTCTCCTCGGGGTTTCATGGTCTTGCCACACACTGGGTAGAACTAATTCCAGCTGAAATCTGAGCCAGCTAAGTTTGAAATGTGAGAAAATTGCAATCCTCTCAAAGTGTGGTTCCTGGAGCAACAGCATTACCTGGGAACTAGTTAGAAATGCAGATTCTCACTCCCCACCCAGACCTATTGAAACAGAGACTCTGGGGACCCAGCCCAGCAACACATGTTTTACTAAGGCTTCCAGAAGCTTCTGATGTATGCTGAAGGTTGAGACCCCCACTGCTCTGTTTCTGTCACCACCTATGCCAAGAGGCTGCCAAACAGGCCCAAGTGCAGTTTTACTTTCCTTTACCAAATCAACACAACCAGAGCCCTGGTTCCAACCCAGGTTGGTAGGATTTGAATTTCTGGAGGGATAGGAGGAAAAGACTGACCTAAAACTAGCGTCCCAGGTAATTCTTGTTCTGAGGGAAGTTTGTAAGCCCTTAGTACCCAACTGACATCGCTGCAGTGATCTGATAGTCAGCTGCTGGGATAAAAGTCTTCCTGCAAGCTTAGCATTCAGGAAAGGGAAGAGAACTAACATTTATGAGCCAGGACGATGGGACTATGGGCTAGCCACTGTTCTAGACATGTAGCATATATTACTTCCTATTGCTGTTTATAACAACCCTATGAGGTAAAGTTTGTGCTCAGACAATCTAAGTGTTTACCCAAGGTTACTCAGTAACAAGCAGGGCTGGGATTCACCCCCAAGGTGGTTTTGTTACCTCTAATGCCCTTCTGTGTGGCCACCAGCATGGGCAGCTCAACTTCTCTCTGACATGTCAAAGGCTTGCAGAATCTTCTTTTTCTCTTCCTTTTCCTTCTTCCCCCTTTAATAAAATAGAATCCTTTATTTCACAAGTACTTATGGGGTCCCTACTGTGTTCAAAGCACTGTGTTGTACACAAGTGTATACAGTATTTAAATACAATTTAAGAAGCTCTTAGACAACAGAAGGCACTTGGAAGGCAGTGAACTTGGTGGCTGGGAATGGAGGGTCAGGATGACCTTGGGATCAAGTGATAGTCTTACCCTTTACTAGCTGTGTGAAGTTGGCAGGTGTGTGTGTGTGTGTGTGTGTGTGTGTGTGTGTGTGTGTTTATATAACTTAAGTCTTAGTTTCCTCATTTGTGCAAAAAGAACATAGCAGTGCCTCTCTCATAGTGGGTAAACCCTTGATAAAGGGCCTGCCACAGGTTGAGGGTGCATTACATTGACTCAATAAATAAACTTTTAGTGTCTTTAGTTGATTATTATTGCCAGCTGTAGTAGATGCCCTAGTAAATTGGCTGCTGCATTTGATAAGAGTTGATATTTGTATTTATAAAGTGACAATAATTTGGCTTAAAAATACTACTAAATGTCATGTTCCTATAATCATTCCTTAGCACCCCCAAATCACCCCTACCTGCAGAACCCCCATCCTCTTCTCCCCAAATCCATGGTCTCCTTCCTTCTTTGGAAAACTGTTTTGTCAAGGTATCAAGCTATGTTTTGAGTATATAATAGTTAAAGGAGATGTGAAAAATGAAAGGAAATTAGCCTGTTCTTACTCAGGTGGCCACTCCAGCCTGGTAGTACTCTTTGGACATCTTTCCATTTATATGTTGCCTTACAAACATTCTTTTCTCATATGTAGTGCTTGGTATACCAATCACATGAGTCTCCAGTAAATGTTGCCAAAGCCACTGGGACCAATGTGCGTAATTGCAGAGATTAGAGAGGTTTTTGATGAGAGAAGCAACTTAGACCCTTGGGAGGGATCTCGGTGGAGATGGTTGTTGGTGTTGCCTCTTCCCAGTGCAGCAGTCCTTGCACTCACAGACCTGGATGGTTCTAGAACAGCCTTATAGAAAAGGATATTTATATCCTCCCTTGGGTCTTTTTTCTTGGCCAGGAAAACTGGGAACCATGAATGTACTAACACAAACCTGTAGGTTTTGGGGCCCATGGAGGGTTCTAGAAGGAAAAAAAATGTGAGTAGCAAAAGCAGACTTGGTGGTCTACAGTTTCACTTAAAAAGCAATAATGTAACACTAAAGTAAGTTTCATAATTTTATTTGGGAATTTAAATCTGTATCTGTTCATGTGAACTGTTTAAGATATACTGACATGAAAGGAAAAAAAAAACCACAGGTGACTCTTGCAGGTCTGCACAAATAGCCCAGTACTGGTCGCGCATGTGAGCTCTGTTTCATTTCTTTTTGGTTTGCACTACTACTTATTTTCAAGAGAAGATTGAAGAAGAGGGGAAACAAAGTTAAGACAACAGCGGAGTATAAATAATTTGACGGTGTGAATCAAAAGCCATAAAAATGCCCATATTCTAATTTTTTTAATTTCTATTTATTTTTAAGAGAGAGAGACAGAGTGCTAGCAGGGGAGGGGCAGAGAGAGAGAGAGAGAGAGAGAGAGAGAGAGGAAGAGAGAGAGAAGCAGGCTCCAGGCTTCAAGTCAGTCAGCCCAGAGCCTGATGCGGGGCTTGAACTCACGAACCGTGAGTCATAACCTGAGTCAAAGTTGTATGCCCAACCGACTGAGCCACCCAGGAGCCCCAAAATGCCCATTTTCTAATATAAAAAGTCAACTTGGGGATTAACTAACCTAAGAAGTTAATTTAGAATATGAAAAAAGCCAAATATACATTATTCATTGCTATGTCATTGGTAGGAGTAAAAATATGGAAGCAATCTTGATGCCCTATAATAAGGATAAATTATTAAATTTCTATTCAACAAAACATTGTGTACTTTTAAAAATAGTGATTGTGAAGATTATGTGGCAACATAGAAAATACTTAAAATGTCATCCCTCAAGGGAAAAGAGCTGAAAATTACACTACCCAAATGAAAAAGATGGAAAGGAATACATCAAATGATAACAGCTGTGTTTGGGTAATGGCATGATGGTAGTTTTTTCTTTTGCGCTCATGATTATTTTAATCAGTTTTCCAATTTTATAAATTGGAAAACCAATTAAAAATACCCAAATTAAAAAGCCAATATTTAAAGCCAGAAAGAATGAAACGTGGTTACTTTAATGTTGACTGTTCCGCACAGAGCTTCATGAGGGATTTCACAGGGGACGAAATTGCAAACAGTTATTGCGATTTGTGGGGGGTGTGCATTTATTCCGAGTTGTTATGGTGGTTGGAAAGACAGTGGAATAATAGCAAGAGAAACTAGACCCTCCCACCCCCAGCTGCCAGTAATTCAATCTAGGGCTTCAAGAACCAATTTCTGCCCGTTCAAAATGCGGCTCATCCCTGGAGACTACCTCCTGCAGGCCATTGTGATAGTGATGGCGGGGATGTGGGCTGGCCTCTGCAACAGCTCCCAGAGGGTCAGGCGTTTGATGGAGGGCCTGGGCAGCTGTCTGGGCTTGGGGTTGCTGGTCATCAGAGACAAGGCAGCCTGTGCAATGTTGACCTGGAGGTGAACAGTCCTCTTTCTTATACCCACTCCCTGGAGGCAACAGTCCCTCATTAGGGTACAGTTTCTAATCCAAACAGCCATTAATCTTTCTCAGGGTTAAAAGGCCAGAAAAGCAAGTTTTGCTCTCTATTTTGGTACTGTACTTGTCTGTCTTTTGCAAGAGCAGACTTACTTCACTGACCACTGGAAAACACCCCACAGCTGTGTCCACAGCTATGCAAAAATGCTGAGCCCAGCATGGACCTGGTGCACAGAGAAGGGATACAAGTGCAAACCGAATAGTCTGTTTATTGTGACCCTTGACAAAAAGGATAAACATGACGTACTTGAAACAAATTAGTATTCTGTAGCATAGGGAAGCACATAGATTTTAAGTGAAAATTCCACCATATCTGATAGTTGACTGAAAGTGATATTATACAAACTTTTGAATAATATTCTTTTAATTTTTCTTGCCTTAGCAAGTAAATGAATCCAAATAAATAGAGCTATTACCCCTAACAACTTTTGGTCTTTTAAAGGTAATCAATAACAAAATAGGATTTGAATTAGAAACATGCACTTAATTGTTGTCTCAGAAACATAAGAGTGTTTGGTTTACAGAAATGGGCTGACTTTCTTATCTCAGACTCTTTTAATAGCCAATAAGTCAAGAAACACATCTTTTCCATATTCTCAAAGTGTAAGGACCAGCACGATGGGTATAAAGATAAAAAACATGAAGCCTTCCTCAATCTGTTTCTTCATGCTTGACCTTTAAATCCTTCCTCTACAGAGTGATCATCACTGTGAATACCAAACACTTCTGGTGAGTCACATTTAGACATCTGGCTACTGATAGTAAAGGCAGTGAACGTTTAAGAGATAGAGAATTCATTTTTATGTCTCACACTATTTTACATTAAATTTCCCAAACTCAAAATTTCACATTAAGGATTAGGTAATACATAAAATCTAGTCATAGCATATTCAAGCTGGAAGAGGCCTAGGTTGAATAAAGTAAAACTCAAGACAGACCAAGGGACTGGAGTGGAACCTAGGGCCTTTGACCCCTAGCCTAATGCTGTTCTAATGATACCACATCACTTTGTAGAATGTAAGAGTTCTAGAACTTACCTGGACTTTTTTTTTGGGGGGGGGGTGGGTTGGTGGGGAGACACATATATGTTTTTTCTCTGCCAAATGTATTTTGAGACATTAACAACTTTTACTAAAGTTTCCTGAAGGATCTCAGATTGGCAGAGAATTTAGCTGTATTCTGCCTCGTTCACACAGCTTCTGCTTTCAGAATCCATGATACTCTTGAAATGGAGGGAATTTTAGCTAGATGTGGTCTGCAAGGTATAACAAATTCTGTTGGCACTGTCCTATGCTTGCCTTTAGAGCACTTGATATAAATAATTTGAATGTCCTATAGGAATTAAAACTATATCTTAATGATGCCATTTCTAAGTCAAAAATATATGCACACATATAATATATATAATAAAAAACATCTACCAAATTTTTAACAGTGGCTATCTTTTGGATGGTTCAATATTAACAAATATTTTCTTTTGTGTTTACCAGTTTTGGGTACCAAATGTATTTTATGTTTATAATTAGAGAAAACTCTAGAAACATTATTTCAATGTTATTTAAAAGATCTCAAGGACATAAAGACTTTTATACAGATAAAGTGGGGCTGGTCAGGCTGAATGGCACAGTAATGCACTTCTTTTCCATTTTTAAAAATCCTGATGTAATTATATATAGCATTACTTATTTGATTAAAACTTTAATTCAGCTTAAAACACAAATAAATCCACAAGGGCACTGAGATCCAGACTGCCAAAGACTTGAGCAGGCAAAAAACATCAGTGTGGTTACCTTTGTGAGGCGAAATGAGCCGTAGAAGTTTCTGTAGGCTGGGATTGACAGAGAGGCAAATGATCATGCTACTTAGATTCTACTGGCAAGGCTGAAGTCTATTAACTACAACACTGCTTGCTTTTGAATTAATTTATTCTGAGCACCAAAAACATTTTTCCAAAGAGGGAATTACCATGTAGGGTGTTAGTGTTTTTCTCCAAAGAACAATTTGTTTATTTACCACAGGATCAGTCTCTCATATTTTACCTCTTTGGATCTGCTTTAATCTTTAAGTATTAGTTACTAGTATTTTCATAAATTAAGATGAATCTGACCTAAAACAATAAAATGATATTTCTCTCTTTTCTCTGGTCCTTTTAAAATGAGAAAATATGTGCTTATAACAAATCCAAACAATACAGATGTTTATAAAATAAAAAGGGGAAGTATAAAGTATAGGGTGAATATTTTCTCTTAATTTTCTGTACCCCAAATTCTATTTCTCTAGTGATAACTTTTGTTATTTTGATGTGTATCATTCTTCTTCCTATATATAGACAAATACTTATGTATAATTAAAAAGTAAAAATCAGACCATGCAAATATTTAATTGTTCTGCTTTTTTCCAACTTAGCAGTATATCATGGGCATATTTCCAATATGTTTATCTCATTCTTATTGATAGCACTATAATATTCCATTACTTAATATACTCTGATTTATTTATCTGTATACTATTAATGAATATTTAGGTTCTTTCAGATTTTTTATTAGAGTGCTGCCAGAAACATCCTTGCCATCTTCCTTAACACACTTGTGCTCATATTTCTATAGGCTCAATTTCTAGACTAGGGATTACTGGGCACGGGATATGTGCATTTATGTTTTTGATAGATACTGAGCTTTTGCCCATTTTATAAATAGAGCAGTTGAAATCCGTGTGGTTTGGGGCAGGAACATGAATGCTGATGTCTAGCCCAAGGTCCAACATAGTGGGCATTCTTCCACTGTTTACAGAAGTAGTTTGACTTTGAGCATTAGGGAATCTTCTGCAGGATAAACTTATTATCACATTCAGATTGGTAACAGGTATGTCATGTGTGGAAATAAAAAGACAAAGTTCTGGCTAGCTTGGCTTCTGTTGTCAGGACTGTGATGGCCAGTGGTAATTCTTTCAGTGAGAATGAAAATTAATACAGTTTCATTGAAGCTTCAAACAGAGCAGACAGGTCCTCTTCTGATTGAGGGCGTGGTGCAAGCTTGGTGACCCTTTCCTGAAACAGTAAATAAAAGCAGTTACCCAGGGCTTTGAAAAGACAGTTTGTAAAAGGTACTAGGTTATGTAAATTAACTTGGCCATAAGAAACAATGAGTTGATAATAGTTATATCTTTGAAATCATATTTTGGGGCACCTGGGTGGCTTAGTCAGCGAAGCATCTGACCCTTGGTTTTGGCTCAGGTCGTGATCTCACGGTTTCATGGTTCAAGCCCTGCATCAGGCTCCACACTGACAGTGTGGAGTCTGCTTGGGATTCTCTCTCAATCTCTCTCTCTCTCTCTCTCTCTCTCTCCCCCCCTCCCTCCCTCTCTCCCTCCTCCTTCTCTCTCTACCCCTCTCCCACTCACGCTGTCTCTGTTTCTCTCAAAAGAAATAAACTTAAAAAAATCCTATTTCTTGTTTGCCCTATTCTAACTGATCCCCAAGTCAGAAGTTTATCGAATGACACCTCTCCCACAAAGCCTTCAAAAGCCATTATGCTTACGTTCTGGCAATAGCCTGCCCAAAGTATAGAACCAAATCAACCTTGGGTAGAACACCGCCTATAATGACCAAACTGCATTGGTCAGCAGCCTATGCCAGGTAGGTCGTCTGGGCAGAGAGCACTGTCCCAGGCATAGCATGTGCTGCCAAGGAAAATAGAACTGGGTTGTCCTTGACTTCAAAGACTGTATACTTTGCAACTTGGACTTAACGTATATTTAAAAAAGATTTCATTAGGACTTAACTCTCAGGCTACAGGCAACAAGTGACTCCTTTTTTTCCTTTTTAAGGTTTATTTATTTTTGAGACAGAGAGAGACAGAGCATGAACGGGGGAGGGGCAGAGAGAGAGGGAGACACAGAATCGGAAGCAGGCTCCAGACTCTGAGCCATCAGCCCAGAGCCCGACGCGGGGCTCGAACTCACGGACCACGCGATCGTGACATGAGCCGAAGTCGGACGCTCAACCGACTGAGCCACCAAGGCGCCCCAAGTGACTCCTTTTTAATATTAACTAAGGTTTTCTGCCTTCCCAAATGAATTCAGCGACTTGCTTAATTTCTCCAATGTTATTGAATGGAGTTAGCAAAGACAGCCAGCACATCCTATTGCTATATATACCCCCATCAGTGTCTTCTTAATCCCAATGGGACAGAGGACTAAAAGATACTATAATGACCACCCTGTGTCCAAATTTCTGGGCCTAAATGAAATTAAGGTATAGGGATTGAGTGTCCAACTCCTGATTTTGGCTCAGGTCATGATCCCAGGGTCATGGGATCGAACCCATGCCAGGCTCTGCATTGAGGGTGGAGCCTGTTTGAGATTCTCTCTCCCTCTCTCCCTCTCCCCTGTGCTCTCTGTCTCTCTAAAATAAAAAATTAAAAAACAAATTAAGATGTATGCTATATTTTTGGTTCCATTCTCACGGGTCTCTCAGTTTATTTTCTTTTAAGCACCTATTTGGGAGCATAGCTGGTAGATGAGGCAGCTCTATGAGGGCAGAGCTGTGTTCAGTCTTCTTGCCCAGTGCCTATGAGAGTGCGTGACATGCATATAGGTGCCCAACAGTTATCTGATGAATTAATGACAGTGGTGGGAGGGGGGGATGTTGACATTTCAAATATTCACATATTCAAGACAGAACTCTGCCTCCTGCCTCCCATTTTCTTCATCTCAGAAGTGATACCCAGTCACTCAGGCAAAAGCCTAGGAGTCCTCTTGATTTTCTTTCCTTTCTCTACAGGTTCACTCCATCAGCAAATTTGTCCAATCTCCCTCCAAAGTAAATCCCAAATCTGACCACCTCTCACCTCCTGTTCCACCACAACCCAAGTCTAAGTCATCCTCACTCTCCCCTCCACAAGTCTGTTTCCACTTTTGTTCTACTCTCGCCCCCTACAGGTCATTCTCCGCAGAGCAGCCAGGTGATATCCCCCCCCCCCCCCCCAGTATAAATTGCTCCCATCATTGCTTGCTTCATCCTCTCTGATGACTTCCCACTGCAATTACAAGACTATGCCTCCAGTGCCACCCTGTTCAGGCCCTGATGCTCACCTCAGCTCTGACTCTTCTCCCATCAGTTCATCTCACTTAGCCCCACCATCCCCTCTCAGTCCCACAAAAATGCTCATCTTCATGCTGTCTTAGGGCCTTTCCCCTCTGCCTGGAGTGCTTCTCCCAGATCTCAACGTGGCTGCCTCCACCTCTAGTCAGAAACCTTCTGTGACCACCCTCGCTGGAGTTCCCTCTACACTGTCCCATGTGAAATCACTATCTCATTGCCCAGGTTTTCCTTCATATCATTAATCATTAACTGGAATGATTTCATTTATACCTTATTTATAGATTTGATTAGATGCCCATTGTCTGTCTTCTCTCACTAGAATGTTAGGTCTACGAGGTAGGGAAGAGACTTTATTTTTCTCCTTACCATATCCTGTTCAATGCATGTAAAAACAGGACCTCAGTAAGTAAAAGGAAGGTAAGGTAAAAGGAAGAATGAAAATAAGAAGGATGTATTAAAAAAATTAACTCAGGGGTGCCTTGGTGGCTCTGTTGATTGGATATCTGACTCATGATTTTGACTCAGGTCATGATCTCCCAGTTTGTGAAATTGAGCTCTGCACTGGGCTCCGTGCTGATAGTGCGGAGCCTGCTTGGGATTCATATACAAACTCTCTCTCAAAATAAATAAATAAACATTAAAAAAATTAACTCAAAATAGATCTAAATGTAAAGACTTACATCTTACATGTAAGATGTAATACTAAAACTCTTAGAAGAAAATAGGGGAAAATTTCATGACATTAGATTTGGCAATATTTTCTTGGCTATGACACCAAAAGCACAGGCAATAAAAAAAAAATAGGTAAATTGGACTACATCCAAATTTGAAACTTTTATGAATCAAAAGACACTCTCAAGAGAGTTGAAAAGACAGAATGAGAAAAATATTTGCAGATTATACATCTGATAAGATGTATATAAGATATACATCTGATATTCTAGTAATATCTAGAATATATAAATAATTGCTACAACTCAACAGCAGAAAACCCTAAACAACCCAACTCAAAAATAGGCAAAAGACTTGAATAGATATTTCTTCAATGAAGATATGTAAATAGCCAATAAACACATGAAATCAGTCATTAGCAAAATGCAATTCAAAACCACAATGAGTTCCCACTTCCCATCCATCAGGATAGCTATAAAAAAATGGAAAAAACAAATCTTGGTGAAGATGTGGAGAAACTGGAACCCTTGTGTATTGCTGACTTCACTTATTGTTGGTGGGAATGCAAAATGGTACAGCCTCTATGGAAAACAGTTTAGCAGTTCCTCAAAAAGTTAAACAGAGAAGGTGTACCCTATGATCTATAATTTTATTCCTAGGTATATAGCCAAATAGATTGAAAGCAGGGACTAAAACATATTCATACAACCAATGTTTATAGTAGCACTATTCACAATAGCTTAAAGGCAGAAACAACCCAAATGTCCATCTGAACATAAATGGAAAAGCAATATGTGGTATATCCATGCAATGGAATATTACTCAGCCATAAAAAGGAGTGAAATTCTGACATTAAGGATTTATGGTAAGTGAAGTCATTATACAGACCCAAAAGAACAAATATTGTAGGATTCCACTTATGAAACGAGGTACCTGTAACCGGCAAATCCGTACAGACAGAAAGTAGAATAGAGGTCATCAGAGGTTGGGGAAGGGGAGTTATTGTTTACCATTAAGCAATAGAGCAGAGCTTCTATTTTCTGGAAATGGATAGTAGTGATGGTTGCACCACACTAAATGTACTCGTTGGGACTGAATTATGCACTTAAAAATGGTTAAATTAATACATTTTATATTAGATACATTTTACCATGATTAAAAAAAAATAATTAAAGAAAGGAAGGAAAGGGGCGCCTGGATGGCTCAGTTGGTTAAGCATCAGACTTTGGCTCAGGTCATGATCTCATGGTCTGTGGGTTCGAGCCCCACATCAGGCTCTGTGCTGATTGCTCAGAGCCTGGAGCCTGCTTCTGATTCTGTGTCTCCCTCTCTCTGTGCACCTCCCTTGCTCTCTGTCTCAAAAATAAATAAACATTAAAGAAGACAAAAGGAAGGATGGAAGGGCAGATGGGAGAAGGATGGGGGACAATATGATGAATGTGGGTGAAACCAAATAAGAGTTTATACTGCAGCAGATCTTCAGAGATTCTAAGGAATTTTGAGAATCCAGAGCAAGGCAGAGACCTGTTCATGGCGACCTACATACCTGTGAGCGGCAGGGTCAAGAACGGAAATTCAGCATTTGCTATGGCCGACGATTATTGCCACAGTATTCTGTTTATAACAGGAGAGAATCTTATCTGGTGATCTCAGAGTCCCTTAAGATGATCCTGTTCATCTTTGGCGAAATAGTTCAGGATTCTCAGAATTATTTCAGGCCAAGTGATCGGGGTTTCTCCTTCACATTTCTAAAGCTCCATGATTGGTTAAATGGGGGCAAGGATGTAATGTTTGTGATATATCCCCCCATGTATCATCTATGCCATAGAAAAGCCAAACTCTCAGAATTAAGATGTGTTCAGCGCTATTATTTATAGATGCTTAAAACCAAGGGACAACTGATTAACATGGGCACTGAAATAAATCCTGACTACTACTTTTAGCACATTCATAAAATAACAACATTTTGACTGGCCTGTCTGCCAGGGCGTGGAAGTGCTCATTTTGGTAGACAGCCCTCCTCAGAAATGAAATGTTTGGATTTGAAATGTAAATGTTTTTTTCCAGAGGTTTCAGAAACCCCACTTGGAAGATTAATTTATTCTTGCCTGCTCCCCTTGCAGCCTGGGTATGGCGGTTGGAAGCCTCTGCACACAGGGCTGCTGTTTGCTGCCATCAGTATGGGATGTGGTGTTCGGTCAAGAATACTGGCCTGGTTGTTCCTTCCAGAGAAAACTGATCCCTCCTTGCTGAACATAAAAGAAGCTTTATCAAATGTCGACTACATAAATAATCTTTCTGGCAATATTCTTTGCAGCAACCAATATATCCCTCTCACTACCTTAAATCCTGTAGATACTAATAAGTGAAGATTAGCTTGTGCATGTGTAAAATTCTGAAGTTGCTATAGCATTCCTGTAAAATGTTCACTGCTGCCAAAAAATACCAAACAAAAAACCCATAGTAGTTCTTCATCTGCAAAACAGACAAGCTGATTTCTAAGATGCCTTCTAAGTTCCGTGCATCTCTCCTGTCCTCTCCATATATAGAACACATTGACTCAATTACATGGACTCCAAAATGGAACTAGTGCTACTTTATTAAAATTAACTATGTATGTTTCTCCCAATCATAGAAACATGATTAAAAAAAAAAAAAAGCAGGATACGTGTTGGGGCTGCTTTATGAATACCACTTGAAATCCTGGCCTCCTGCTTTTTGACTTGTATTCAAAGGATTCAATTTGTCTTGCATCTTTTGTGAAACTAAGAAATTAGCTTTGTCTAATTAAGGTTTTGCTATCTGTGATTTCCCAGTGTGACATGTACACTGAGGCATTTAACATGATACCTAATTAACTTGCTATTTTAGTGGATGGTCTCAAATGTTAGTTTGGATTGCTATCTGGAACAGTTTCTGAAAGTAAAAGACTGAGCACAGTAGAATTTAAACAGTAAACACTTGCCAATGTGTGCTGATGGCAAGAAGATGCGTTGCCACTAGCAATCAAATGGCCAAGAATATCACACAGTTTCATCTGAAAAGCATGGATACCATCCCTGGAGGTTGACAAACACACATTCCTGAACAAACAGAATTCTTCAGAAATCCCCTCCTCCCCCAGTCTTGAAGAATGGACACTATCACTGGAACCATGCTATAAGAGCCAAGCACCATGTCAAAACTGTGGTGACCACCTGGTCTCTGGTATCCCTGGACAGGCTTTCACGGCTTCTTGTCATTAGTTGACTCCTATTAGGTGTAAGGAAACTTCTCAAAAAATTACTACCATTCAGCCATTAAGCTCACCTGCCCAGAAGACTTAGGAGGAGAGAGGGCTGCAGGTTTACAAACATTTGACATGTTTACTAGCCTGTGCGAGGTGCAGTAGAGGATGAAGGAGCAAAACACATCCTTGCGCTCCTGGAACTTACAGTCTAGTAAGTTTGGATAAAATAACTGTGATGGTCATATTCTTTGGCTATTTAGTCCATTGGACTTGTTGGTTAGAGCTAAGTGTTTCTGAGTTAGCCTAGGAGCTCAGTTACACTTTGAGATGTTTCCTTTTCTCATTCATTTGTATTTTCAGATACAACTGAGGCTACTGGATTTGAGTGTAAATGAAGGAAACTGCTGGCCCATGGGCCATGTTTGGTTTGTACAGTGGGTAATACAGGGAATGCAATACAAACATCCAGATTGCTGATACATATATACTTTTAATTGGATGCTCTATGAACACTGGGACCTGAATTTCTGCTTGTAGATAATAAATTGTAGCTGAAAAGATGCTCACCCAATGAGATGGATTATGAGCTTTCCAGTTCACGAAAGTCCCCGCCACTCCCTACTGCTTTAAATTACTTTGTTCATTGCAATCGCCTACCTACCTCCTGAGGACATGTGAGTCCGTTAACCGAATCCATACAAATAACATCTTATGTGAGTGGTGAGATCTTCAACATTCTAAGCAGTTGCCAAGTGGGGAAGAAGCTAGTGTGAGGCCTTTGTTTAACCAGAGGGATGAGGGAAAAGCACTGCTACTTGTGGTAAGCGGGAATCTGTGTAGCAACATTTAGATAAATAAGACCCAAAGTGACACAGATGTGTATACAGATGTTATGTATATAAAACGTACACTCTCCCAGATATGTTAAAAAGTGATTTTGTAATGGTATCCATTTAAAGGCCATGCCTATTTTTTCACAAAATAGTAGGAATTTTAACTGTTTGTAATATAAAACAATATTAGTGGCCCTTTTGGAATGGCTTCACATAGTTTTATAGAGGACTTTTAAAAGAGCAGAAATGGTAAAAAGGGAAATTCTGCTACACTTCAAGACAAATATGGATGTTTTTGCCTTGATTTTTTATAAAAGATCCTTTCAGTTACATCATAACAGCTCCAAAAAGCCACAGGTTTATGGAAGAATATATAGGTAAGGGAGGCTGGCCCCTCCCATAGGAGAAGAGAAGAGCTGTTCTCTGGTATGGAGGAGACCTGGGTTTTCCTCTCCCCTAAGACCCCCCCCCCAAGTGGACCATGTTTTTCCAGCAGCTTTGTGCTTCTCCGAAAGGCATGAGGACGCACTGCATCTCTTACCTGGGGCAGCGTTCCTTTCACTAACGCAGGGATATCAGCCTTGGAGTAACCAATGGCAGCCAGGCCATCATCAACATCCAGATCGAATAAGAATTTCCGGAGCGTGTCTGCCAAAATAGGCCCAGCGTCTGGGATCCTGGCAGTGCGGGTGTCAGCTCCTAGAAGACACAAAGTGCTGACTGTAGAGAGAGAGGGTGTCATTCAGTCACACGATAGCTGAATACATAACCTACTGCTGGCTCCCTACCACCTAGGACAAGGGCACCGCTGTGCCTCCACATGGAGGCCAGCCCAGCATCAACCCTGCAGAACACAGATGGGCCAGGCCAGCCTGCAGGACCCCGATATCCTTTGCAAGGAAGTCGTCTGGGGTGTGCTAACCTGGCTCTCACATTTCCAATGGGCTCCTTGCCCCTAGTGTTGTGGGAAGAAGAGGAACCGAGCCAAGAGAAGAGGCATAGGGAGGAGACCAAAAAAGAAGGCTGGTGTTTGGATGAGGAGGCAGGAGCATTCGTAGGAGAAAACACAGGTTATGTAACTATCAAGGCTTGGAATTTGCTGACATCTAGAGGTATATGTGTTCAACGTCTTTTCTCCCAGCAACATCTTAGGCAAAGAAGACAAACCCTTTGCAAACACCTTGTGAGGCAAGGATATATTGAAGTGCAAAAGCTCCAACACTGACTGCCCAAAAGGAATAAAATGACAAAAATAGACTATGTGTGGCCAGGGGAGGAAATACTTCCTCTCTATTTCTATGAAACTTTTTATTTTAAGGGCCAGGGCAGGTTACTCTAAATAAATATTACAGGACTAGTCAGGCAGAACCAAGAACAAGACTCTGAGAAAACAGTATTTAGTATGTAGATAATAATGATGTTGGTGAAGAGGGGAGAAGGTTGCCAAGGGTTGGAAATTTGTAAGGAAAAAATGTAGACACGATTCATAGTTAATACATGAAATCATAGAGACATCAGTCTGGACGAGCCAGGGGTTCTGCCCTCAGGCAGGGGTAGCAGTGAGAGGTCCAGACCCTTAGCACTCCAGCCACCCTCCATTCTAGCTGAACACATTTACTGCCAGGAAGTGAAGCACTCTACAAACAGATGTAGCATTATTTATTATCCGAAATGCCTCATGTTGAGTCTAAGTCCACTTTCTCTGTATTGTTCACCAGGAGACTAGAATGTACAGTTTACCTCCATGCTGAAGCACACTATTAGTTTTAACCTTTTTCTTCAATGGCAGCAAGAACTGTTTTAGTAATCCGGAAAAAAGTATAAATAGACCCAGATAGAAGGGTAGTTGGGAGAGCAGCTGGATGGAAGGTAAACCTTGCCTGACAAGACCAGTCTGTATTACACAGTGGCAGCTGAAATATGGATTAGGTGGAAAGGTGACACACGATACAAGGTTTATGAGGTTTTTATGTTCCTGCGATTGCTGCCATAAAACACACCATCAAAGCCTCTGGGTTTTCCTGTGAAGTGTTTTAGAAAAAAAGAGAGGGTGGGAAAGAGAATAAATCGGTATAAAGCTAAGAGAATCTAAGATGACACAAGGAATTAAAATAGTTGATGGCTAAGTATGGAATAACATTAAACAAAACTTCCTATGCAAGGAGGAAGAATTGGTAGGTTCTTCCACCCTGAGCTTTGTCTACCAGAAGAATTGCTTTTCACAGTAGTGTTGTTGGTTGCCTGGAATTTTATTTACCTTTAGGTTTTCTAAGACTTTCCCATTTCCCAGACGTGTAGCTGACTACTTGGGCTCCCTCCTACTTACACTGCATATTTACAAGGCGTCTAGGCATCTGAGTCCCCAAAATGGCTGAAAAATAAACCCCAGTCCGAAAGGGAAAAGAAACAAGATCATTGGGAAGGTCGACGCCATATTTCCAGCAGTGCATGCTGGGAAATCAAGCCCCTGCACAGCTTCTCTAGCCTGGCTTCTCTCATTAGCATTCCCAGCACAACACCTGGAACTCTGTGAAAGCACAAACGTCAGAGTGTGAAAGAGAAGTGGAGGGAGCAGCACACGTGGAAGGAATCTGTGGTCATGCCTACCTTTTTGGAAATAACCTCTCCAACGGCTGGAGCTAGAAGAGCATAATGAAGTTTTCTTTTTAGCTTTTCCCTTCCTACCCTAAACACAAGTAGGGGAATAAAATGCTTGGAAAGTTAATCAAATACTCAAAGTCTACTTGAAAGAGTTCTCATCTTAGAAAAATACCAAAAAGTTTTACTTAACACTAAAGCTATCCTGAATATAATTTTATTTCTTATAAGATTCAAAAAGCACTGTGGGTGTCTTATTATAGACATTATTTATTCGACAGAGCAGCAAAACAGATTCTTCTTTTGGGATCTTTTTATAAAGTTTCTAGTTGTTTAGATTCTTTATAATTGGGAATGTGCTGTTACGTCCAATTTAGATCCATTTTATTATCTACTAAACATAGCAAAAGCCAGTTGTAACATTAACAGTATATAAAGAGTCACTTTTCTTGGGGATGAAAACAATAGAAATATTATTGCTCCAAATTTAACATAAGCAATATTTGGTTCCATTTCATTGTTAATAGAAGCAAAATTACAGAATTTTAGTGCTAGACAGACTTCAGGTAGGTTACTCACATTTTATTATTAAGCTATTTCAAAGCAAATTTCTAGGTATTATTATCCTTTCTGGATTATCTTCAGAAGCAACCCTATGATATGCTCCACATATGTGGGTCACAGATTTATGCATCATGGTTCATACCCAATATTTCTGCCGTTTCCAGGTGCCGTTCAGGAGACATCTGTGCTGTGAAAGTGAACACTGCTGGGGAGGTGAGTACCACAGAAAGGCCATGAGGCTGCAGAGAAACAAACTGTGGTGACCAGTGGGGCAACGTTGGTTTTCAACATGCATTTTCTAGATACTAAATTGCTTTACCCTATACTCCAAACAATCAAGAATTGACAAATATATTTAACAAATACATTTATGGCAACTGCGAGGAATATGAAATTAAAAAAATTTTTAACATTCATTCATTTTTTGAGAGACAGAGAGAGACAGTATGAGCCAGGGAAGGACAGAGAGAGAGGGAAACAAAGAATCCAAAGCAGGCTCCAGGCTCTGAGCTTGTCAGCACAGAGCCCAGCACAAGGCCAGAACTCACGAACAGTGAGATCATGACCTGAGCTGAAGTTGGGACGTTTAACCAACTGAGCCACCCTGGTGCTCCAGGAATATGAAATTTAATTAAAGAGTTTATGTTTTTACCACCAGTGGGTGATCCACATTATAATCTTTTGCTTTGTATGTCTTCACTAAGCCTGAAATTGGGTAGGACATTCCATGGCTAGAAAAGAAAGAAAGTCCTTATGTTGACACATGGATACCAGAAATTCAGGTTAACAAAACAAAGATACTTTTATGGGAGAGCCTTCACGGTCTGTTGACCATATAGTTATCTCACAAAGTTACACATTGTGTTTTCTTTGATACAACAATATATGATTATGCATTGGACATTTTGTGTATTCATTAACAAAACCTCTGAAATGTTCAAATTCAAATGCTCATGGAATTGTATGCCACTAAAAAGTGTTCATGCAGAAGTTGATCCCCAAACACATTATTAACTTGATGATCTTGAAGAATTTACTTTGAAGTTTCTTTAATAAGCTTCAGGGCATGTGTTTTCTATTTTGCTCTGCACTGCCTTGGCAGCGTGTTCCTGCCCAAGCTCATGATGTGGGTGGGAGTTTTAGGAGCCAAGATGTGCTGCATTAGATATGCAAGCTTGACCTGCCAGTCATCTGTCCCATCAATAATTGATATATCCTTTCAAATGTTATATACTAACATAGTTGGATCATAAATGATTTTTGCAGTTTGAAAGGTTATCAAGAAAAGGCACCATGGTTTTTATTTGTGGCTTTTTTTAAATTTGTTTTAATGAAAAAAGAAAAAAACAAAACCTCTTTATATCCTCTTGAATTCTTAGCGAACAAATAGGACAGTATTATAGTTTACTAGATGACCCAGAATATATATATTGTGAGAAGTTAATGTATTTATAATTAAAATATTGAAAGTGAAATGCTTTATAATAGTAAAATGGTCTGTAAGTCTTTTTGTGTGGGTTATTAGATGACTTTGGGGTTATTCACCAAAAGATTTACATTTCATAGAAAGATGAAGTATTTTGGTGAACTGTATGAGTACTTATCAAAAAAGGTATCCCTTGCCTATTAGTCTTCACGAGACAGATCAGAAGCTGTTGGTTCTCTGAATTGCTGGGCACTTAGGAATGTACTTTACCTTTCTCAGGCTTCACAGTATTTGGAAAAATATTGCGTAGTGTCTTTTCCTGAAGTGAAAGAGTTCATGTATTTTCCAAAAGTAACTTTTTAATGATACCGAATGACTTTCCTCGATTTATTTTAACAGTTGTATATATTCCTTGTAAAAATTAGAATGATCCGTAATCCTATTTCTTCAAGATAACCCTTATAAAGTACATCTTCGGGTCTTTTTATGCATATCTTTAATTTATGATCGTATGTGCATACAGTTTTAAACATTGCTTTCGTTACTTAATATTCGTTTTAAAAAATGTGTATTTATTTATTTTGAGAGGGAGGGACAGAGAGAGAGGGAGAGAGAGAATTCCAAGTGGCCTCTGTGGGGGAGGGCTCTATGTCATGAACCATGAGATCATGACCTGAGCCAAAATCAAGAGTCAGACACTTAACCTACTGATCCATCCAGGTGTCCCTGAATTATACATTTTAAATGGGTGAATTTTATAGTGAATTGTATTTCCATTAAGTGTGAATTGTATTTCCATAAGTGTGAATTGTATTTCCATAAGGCTGTTACCAAAAAAAAAAAAAAAATTTAGGGGCTACCTGGCTGGCTCAGTCAGTAGAGCATGTGACTCTTGATCTCAGGGTCATGAGTTTGAGCCTCGCATTGGGGGTAAAATATACTTAAAAAGAAAAACTTAAAAAAAATCTATGACTCAACAAATCACATTTGAATTAACAAAACATTCCAGTACCTAAAGTTAAATTTCTTCTTTCTATGGCATATTTAGATCTTACACCTGTCCCAAATTATAAACATTTTAAAAATAAAAGCAATAGCTTAGGTGAATAAATATAGTCTCAGATTTGCTCACCACAGATGAACACCAGCATTTCCAAAGCCAATGCCAGCAAAAGCACTTGCCAAGTGCATATTAGACCTTGCTTCAAGATCATCAGGATTTCTGACAGCCCTGTGGATGATATAAATATCTACATCAACATTGGCATTTCCTACAAAGAAAGGGCAGCCTTAGGGAAAGATCTGGGGAAAAAAGAAATGCTACTCAGTAGGAAGAAAAATTAGGTAACTTATTCAAACGACATCTTGTCTTCTAAATGAAAACTGAAGGGAAACATATTTTCTCATCAATGGTTTTGGGCAAAGGCATAATAAATACTCTGTCAGGCTGCTCCTGTGATAAAAGTGCCAGGGGAAGAAAGCACTGACCCTTGGGCTGTGAGCTGCTCTAGAAAAGTGCCCTGAGAGTCATTCTTCTTCTTCATTTGTCAATGACCTTGACTGCAGCTGTGAATGGACTTCAAGTAAACATATACTCAGAATGCATAGGGCTCAGACTGCTTCTCAGAGTCCGTGCTGCCTTGGGCTACCTGCAGGCTAATTACAGCCTGCTCAGCCATCTTTTTTTTTTTTGTGACACTACCCCAAATAGAACCCTCTGGAGGCCTCTTAGTATCTGTGGATACTACACGTTATTTTAATATTTATCATTATAGAAGTGGGATGTTATTGTAGGACGAGGCTTTGCTCGCTCTAGATGTCCCCAGTGCCACTTTGGAAAAGCAAATTCTCAAAGGCCCCTTGCAGATGGAGCTCAACCTTCTCATACACACTTGCTTAGAAACCCTGCCCCAGGGAGGAAGCTGAAAACTGCCAAATGAACCCTCTGTCGCTTGCTTTTTCTGATTTTGCCTGGAGTAAGGGTTTCTGTTATGTAGAGTGCTATAGCCTTTTATCTCCTTTCATTTGGAATGGTGAGGCTTCTGTGGCCCCTTTCCAAACCGGGGTTAGTTTCTTATTCCTTGAATAACAAGATGAAATAGCAGATGATGGGGCTTTAGCTTGTCCTCTGTCCATTTTACCCCCTTACCTTCCACCATGCTCTGCCAAGCCTTCTGTCCCTGTCGCACACACTGGCTGACCATTATCTGGATCTGCATCTACCCAGTGAAATGCTGCCATGCTCTCTGATGGTCTCCTGAAATGGTTCTATGTCCCTTCCCCCTGCTGTACTACAAAATACAGTTTGAGCTCCCTCTCTAGTACAACTTCTAACCAGGGGCCACATAAAGCACCATGTTCACATCTAGGTCCAAACTGCTGTGTTCTTTCCCTCCATTATGTATAAGTACAGAAGTGAGTCTGATTTTGCATAGTTCCTAATGTTTCAGGGATCAGCTTTCATCTCTAAGTATATCTTTGCTTTCTTAGGAGCCAATCATGGATACATCATTCATAAATCTTTCAAAATCTTTTAGGAGGCTTTTTATATCTCCTGGGACAGACAACTCTACACATGTATTTCTTAAACTCAGTTCATATGAGTTTGCTTAATGGGTTGACTCAGTGTACCTTTGGACAGGGCCTGCATGGGCACAGCCAACATCTGCCTCTCTGAGTCTCATTACCGCTCTTGATGTAACCAACTCTCAAAGGACATCTCCCTTCACCTTAGCTTTGGTTTTGAGGCTTTGATGAATAATCCTTCTATATGCATCCTTCATAAATCAGGGGCTCATATTTTGTCCCCTTGCCTTTGCCTTTTCAGACTGAAGGATCCAGGTTTCATCCATCCTCATGTGTCTCCCTCCCCGACTTTTGCATCCTTCCAGAGCTTGCTGGTCTCTGGTGCTTCTCTATGTCCACTAAACTGATCTTTTCATGAACAGACTTGCTCAGGATATTTCAGGATCTGTCATGCTACATTTTATGTGAGGGTGGAATGTGGTTTTCTGTTCTGTTTTTTGTCCTTTTTTTCTAAGATTTTATTTTTAACTAATCTCTGCACCCAATATGGGGTTCACACTTATAACCCTGAGATCAAAAGTCACATGCTCTACTGACTGACCCAACCAGGCACCCTTTCTGTTTTGTTTCCATCTCCTCTGGGCCACATACCTCTTCAGATACTTAGCGACGATCCGTAGTGCATGGACAGCCCAAATGTCACTGACTGGGTTGCTGCCCTGGTATGCTGGCCGGGTGATGGGATTTGAAGGGCAGGGGCTCCGCATGTGGTAGGGAAGGGCAGTGTAGGACTCCAGGGCATGGCTAACAAGAAATATTGAAAATACACAGATTGAAAGTATCTTCTTCATTTTTCCCCTCCATTCAGGTTACAAACTCTCTTGTTCAGTACTGACTCCGCTACAGATGTGCTATGTAGTAGTGATAATCACAATGCATTCCACCAGACTCTGGCCTACAATAGTCATTACTTATTATAGAAGTTGACACAGTGAAGTTTACATTAATAGCACTATAGTGTTTTTTGACCATTGTGTATTACTGGATTACATATTACTCTTTTCTTGTGCAAATAAATCTTCATGATGTTGAATTTTTAAATATTTGAGTCATGAGGAAAAGCACTGAATCTAAAAAATGATTTCCTTTTAAAATATATTTACCATTTTATCTCTTGTATTTGATCAAATACCATATTACTCAAGGAGGGTCATAGTTACACAAGCCTCCTATTAAGAGTATGCTGCAGTGGTGAGAACACAGATCCTGGGGTCAGCTGTAAATCCTTCTCTCCACTTTCTTGGCAGGCAATGTAATACAGTGAGAAAAGCAGACCATGGACTTGGGTAGTCCTGGGTGTGAATCCTAACTCTGCCACCTCCTGCTTGTGTGAATTTTATTTGAGAGATATTAACTGAATACCTATGATGTGACAGTCACTGTGCCAAGGGGCAGGGATGGAGAAGTGAATAAGATGGTCCTGTCTTCATCAAGCTCACAGTGCAGTGAAGGAGATGGGCGTGTGAAATGGAGGTGTCTCAGAAAGAATGTTTAGGCCACCCAGTGGGGAAGAGTAAAGAATGGAGTGGTCAGTTGTACTTCAGGAAAGGAATGGGGAAGGTCACCAAAGGTTCCATCAAGGCAAGAATGCTCCAGTGGAATTGGAAGATAAATTCTCCAAGCAGATAAACGGCTGAGCACTGGGGACATTCCAGGGCCAAATGTGGCCTTCAGGCAGTAGAAGTGGAAAGCCACTGAAAGACCTGTCAGGTAGAGGTATGTGTATGTGTGTGTGCATGCATGTAGATGTGTGATGGTTATATTGCATTCTGAAAACTTGCTAAGGCCAGTATGGAGAACAGATAGAAGGACTAGAGGGTGGAAGCAGGGAGACTGATGAGGAGACTACTGCAACTGTCCAAGCAAGAGCTGGACAGGTCTGAACCATGGCGGAAGTAATGAGGCTCGAGAGGAGGGAGCAGACAGGAGAGAGATTCAAGCGGAATAAGTGGTAGGAAATACCAGCTGTGTGTGGGCATGAGAAAGAAGTTAAGGGACTGCTGCTAAGTTAAGGGACTCGGGAGGAGAGGCTGTGAGGGTGGGGGTGGGGGGTTTAGATAGTTATCAGATTTCATCAAATTTAAGATGTCATCCATTATAAGATATACAATTAAAAAAAATAGTACCACTGAGGAAGAAAACCATACTGGCATGCCACAGATTTTAAGATGTGTTCTGAGTTTAGATATGTTAAAATGTGAAAAAAAATGTGCATGTGCAAGTGGATGAAATAGGCAGCTCAGGACATGCTGAACGTGAAGTGTCTGTGCGTCTCTGTGAAGCTGCTGGAAGGAACACTGCTCAGGGATCCATCAGCACATTGCAGCTGAGGTCAAGAGAGCCTGCAGTATGGCTCTGGGAAGTTACTAAACATCTCAAAGCCAGGTTTCTTTTTCGTATAGCACAGAGCTGTGGTGAAGTGGTGGTGTGTAAAGTGCTGACACGGTGAGCACAGTCCAGCTTGGGAAACATTAGCTCCCTTTCCTGCCCTCTTCCACAGTGTGGCAGCCCTGGGCATTTCCTGCTTCGTGTAGCCATAGAGGCAGGCATCGTGGGTCTGAGATGCTGCATGCCAGCTCCAACTGCTCCTTTCACTGTGTCCCTGTGGCTGCAGCTGTGGCTGGAATGGTCAATCCTGAACAGCAGCTTTATGGCGCACCCAGGAGCTCACCTGGTCACCAACCTTTATAGGTTCCATGTTTTCAAGTAGGGAAGGGAATAATGAGAACCAAAGCTGGGGTTGTTGTGGAACACTAACCAATGAATGCTTAGCAAGTGCTTTTGGCAAGAAAGCACTATCCATACTGTCCATAGACCCAGGAACTGGAGAAGCCCCTCCAGATGGCACTAGTACCTACCAAAGCACATCGAAGCCACTGTTGGCGACCACCCGGTCAGGCATGTGCAGGGTGTGCAGAGGATCAATCAGTCCCAGCGTGGGTTTGATGGCTCTGGAAGCAATGCCTAAGACAGGGATTTTCAATAGAGGTTCTAGGTATGGACACCATTTAAAAAAATTAGATTACTTTAGGATAACAATTTATTCTTAAAAAATTAAAAATATGAGATGAGATTCATTCTCATGAAGGGAGGCAGCAAGACCAGTGGAAAGAGATTTGGAGCCAGAAACCTGGGTTTTACAGTGGGTCTGAAGCTCCTTCTGGTTTGAAAGAGTTGAGTATGTGCATTTCTTCCCAACTCTGGGTTGAATGATGCCACTGGCTATGGTGGGAGTATTATACACCAAAGAAATTGGCCAGTACTACAAATCAGTGTTTAGTTGCTGAGTAAATTCCCAAGGGCTGGTTTACTAGCACACCACCGGTTTGTGTCATCATTCTGCAACTTACTATGTATCTTTGGACAAGTCATTTAGTCTGAATTCTTTGTTAGATTAGCTCATGACAATGTAGGGCTTCTATCCTTCATAGCTGTTGTAAGGATCACATTAGAAAATAGGATGTAAAAGTCTTAGAAAAACTGTAAGGTAGAATTTAAGTATTGGCTACTATTATCTTTAATAATGTCAAAGGATAATGTAATTTAATTTTAAAAAGAGAAGTTACTGTAAATGTGCAGTTGAATATCAATTTATTGTGCTACAAAGGCCTGGGACCTCTGGACCTTTCAGGAGTGATGGGAATGTTTTGTTATTTTGATTGGGGTAGTGGTTACATGGGTGTATCTATTTGTCAAAATTCATCAAACTGACAATTAATATGTATGCATTTTATACATAATTTAAAAAAGATGCATTTAAAAAATGTATCTCAATGAAATTGATTTAAAGTGTAGAAAAGATGTCCAAGAAAGGGAATAATCATTTACCACCGACATACAGTTACTAACTTCGGCCGAAAAATGGCCAATCAAGATTATGGCATTTCAATATAATTTTGTAGGTAATTCTCAGAAAGAAGTCTATTGGACTGTTTCATAGTTTATATGTACTTTGAAAAAGAAAGAAAACGTGTAGGGGCACCTGGGTGGCTCAGCTGGTTGAGTGTCTGACTTCGGCTCAGGTCATGATCTCCTGGTTCCTGAGTTTGAGCCCTGCATTAGGCTTCTGCTGTCAGCATGAAGCCTACTTCAGATCGTCTGCCCCCCTCTCTCTCTGTACCTCCCTGTTCATGCTCTCTTTCTCTCAAAAATAAAAAATAAGAGAGAAATAAAATGTGTATGTATACACATAACCCTCCCCTTAACTCTATAACTCCTTGATTTTTAAATATTAAGATTAAAGAAAAGGAGGTGGGGTTGAAAGGTAAGAGAGAGAATTTTTAAAAAAGTTACGGGCAAAGTTCTTACCAGTTTTTACTTTCAAGTGTTCGTAGTCAAAGATGGCAACTCCTGTAGTTTCACTCCCAGTTCCTGAGGTGGTTGGGACTCAAACAAAATAATACCAATTTAAATAATGCTTCTAAATAAAGGTCAGTGGAGATACTTAATTCAGCCTTGGGAAGCAAGGAGCAAAGTTAGAGAAGGAAGCTTTGCTGTGTCTGTTGCTCACCTGATGTCTGTATCTATATTAATAAGCATGTATGCTTCACATGTATAAGGGTGCCTGCATTTACATGCATGCATAATAGTATGCCTGTCAGCATTAACGTGCATGTTTAACATGTGGATGTGATGGCACCATCCGCATTAATACACACACATGTTTAACATGCATCGTGTCCATGTCTGCATAACATGTAGGCATAGCTAACGTGAATTGCCCCCTTTAATGAGTATGTGTGGTACTTATATCTGTATTAACACACATGTATGAAATCAGTGCCTGTGCTAACATGTACCTACACCTAACATGTATGTACAGTGTCCATGTCTATATTAACATGTGTGTATATTTAACCTGTATGTGTGATGTCTGTTTCTGTATAAACAGCTAGGAACTCTGAGAACTCGAGCAACAGAACTTTAGCAGCTGCAGCCGGGTATTCAAACACAAGCTGCTCAGCATCTCTGGTTAGAAAACTCATATTCGCCTTTTCTAAAAGACATCTTTATTCCCTCTTGGCAGCAAGCACAGTAATGCTCTGCCTTTGCTGGGCTCCGTGGTTTTGTAGTTCTGTCAAGTTTCTAAACTTTACTAATCACCCCTCTGTGTGATGCTGACACAGTTTCACTAGAGGGTTCCATTTTGCAGACATCAATTATGTTGCTCCCTGCTGATTGCTCATTCATGTCAAAGCAGTTCATCTGCCTTCAACTTACTCCTATACCATCACAAGGCCCATTCGCAGTAGGGGCAGACAGGAGGGAGAAGAAAAAGGACAAAACTTGAGACAGATATTTTCCAGTTACCAGTTAGTGCATTTTAACTATAAGACTTTACACAGTAATATGCTAACACCCATAAAATGGGAGGAAAGAAAAGACCAAAAGATCCTAAGGTCTGTGTGGGACAGACAAGCTATTCTGATCTGGATTTGCATGCATGTCTGTCCCCAGCACAGCCACAGAGCAGATGTTGCCCAGAGTGATGCAGCCTTGCTGGCCACATGTCCCAGGGCAGAGACAAAGCCCCAGGTCAGCTGAAGAGCCATTGTGTGGAAGAAAGGGTTGAGTCAACACCAGAAAAATAATAGCGAATGTTCCCCTTAAACTCCACAGTGGCTGGCAAAATGGGACAAAGCAGAGAGGGGTTTAAAAGACAAACCTGCCAATAGAGGGATCTAATAATATAGAAATGATAACCTTCCCCCCTCCTCCATACAGTGACTTCCTAGCATAAATCTGCAAACTTTCCTACACTGACCCAAATTGTCTCTATCTGTACAATAATGAAGATCAGAATTGTAAACATAAATGAATTGATATCTGTTCTGTTCTCCAAACAATGTAGTGCACTGAAATGATGAAATCAGAAAGCTTTGGAAACATATACCCTAAAATCCCTGGCTTGTATCTTTCCTAAGGCCTTTTGCCAACTGCAAAATAAAACAGCCAGACAAACAAACAAACAAACAAACAAACAAACAATTTTTACCTGCAATCAGAGGCTTAAGAGGCACAGACACAGGCTTTCCCATCCCAATGGGGGCATTGACATAATCTAGGAAATCAGAGTGAGGGCTAGATGCATACAGATTAGCAGCTTTACAGGTGTCCATGGTGGAGCCACCACCGACAGCAACGTAGGCATCAAAAACTCCCTTTTTGGCAAACTCAATAGCTTCCATGAAGCTTGGAGAAGGGAAAATAAAAGCCATTATGTCATATTTTTTCAGAAATAAGTTGCCGTGCCATTAAACAAGACTTGGGGCAAACTTTAAGCAACAGTGGTGTGTGTTGGCTTCTACATAAAGTAAATAACAACAATAAAATATACCTTCTATCAGTTGGTTCCACTCTCACATTATCATACATCTTAAAATTTATGCCATTCTTCACTAGGGAATCCATAACCATTTGTACAGGAGGGAGCTGGGAGAGGTTCTTGTCTGTCATCAAACAAACATTTTTAGCACCCATATTTTGTAGGTCCTACAATAACAAAAATAATTTATAAGTTAGGTTTGATTGCCCTAGAACTGTAATAGGCTCTCTCTCTCTCTCTCTCTCTCTCTGGTAAACTTAACATTGTACATTTTTCGAAACAAAGGACTCAATTGTTGTCAATTTGTACTTGTTTTAAAAGATATATAACATTTATAGTGGAAGACTATAGGAATTCTTAAATACTTGCCATTCCCACTTCCTTTGTAACTCCTGCTCCATATCTAATATTTGAAACGGCCATCTGAAAAAAAAAAGATTCAGGTATAGGGTGTGTTAGAGGATTGGCCATTTCATTTCTAAAAACTATGAATGAAATGAATGGTTCCTTATTGTGTAGAGAATAAAGTGTATATTTCTTAGGGTGGCCTTCATTTTAACTTATGGCTCCTGAACTAGGAGGGGACAGAGATAAAAACAAGTGATTATATAATTGTAGTGTGATAAAAATTCATCAGAATTCATTGCTCCTTTGCTTTTGCTTCAAAAGATTACTTGGTTCTCTTTTGGGATTGTTATAAAACTAAAGAAGATATAACATACAATGTATATAAGCTAGAGAGTTTGTAGAACTGGGAATTTGTCCTATTTTTCTTTTAATTTTTTCACGTTTGTTTATTTGTTTATTTATTTATTTAGACAGGGCAAGCACGAGCAGGGGAGGGGCAGAGGGAGGAGATAAAGAATTCCAAACAGGCTCCACACTATCAGCGCAGAACCCCACATGGAGCTTGATCTCAGGAAGTGAGAGATCATGACCTGAGCCGAAATCAAGAGCTGGATGCTTAACTGACTGAGCCACCCAGGTGCCCTGGGAATTTGTCCTATTTTGATGGCTGAACAAAAGACCGTATTTTAGACATTACTCATGTTATCAGAAGATTTATATTCCATTACCCCAACAAAGTACTTTTCTAAATAGGGTCTGATCAAATAATGAGATTAGGGAACATCAATTAATAGCAGATTTCAAAAGAGACAATAATGCATTAGCAAAATACTGGAGTATTTTTTCAAGTCATTCCTAAAGGAAAGAATGGACTTATTATATCTACCTCAAAGGCATAATCTGTTGTTTTCCCAGAAGGTGCAAGTCCAAGAGCTAGAAATGTAGAAAACAGCATCAGCGTAAGCCTCAAAAACAAAGCAAAAATGTTTTTATTTGATAGTAAATTGGTATTTTGCCAGTGAACATAAGCATCTCCCTTAAAAAGCCTTAACTAAAATATATTTTCAGGTTTCATTGTTTCAGGTTTCATATCAAATTGGAATTAAAACCTGCATTTTAAGAGACTGTAATGCTAACTTGATGCTGATTGTGTGACAATAAAGTTATTAAAAATATTTTCTTCATTGAAGTTAAAATATACTTTTGAAACAAGGTGTAAAAACCCTCTAGAAAAGAAAAACCATCTAGATGCTAGAGTTGGGTTACTGTTAGAGAACAACTATTAGTAAATTCATTAATTAGAGTCCTGCTTATACTTCTTATAACAGCTGTGATCAGTTGTTTGAATTTAAAGTTTTTCCATGGAAAAAATTATCACAGTAAGATATTTACATTTTTTCAAGTGAACCCATGTGGAAATTTTAGTTTTCTTTGTGAAATTTAATAAAAATTTTTATAAACTGATATTTCTTTGTAATGTATCAGGTTTTGGTTATGGCAGAAATGATTTCCTGTTGTGTTAGAACAAGAAGGCTACACTTAATGAGTCTTAGCCTTGTTTTAATCCACTGATTTTTATCACTCTTGGGTAGGCATAAGAGTGAAAAAAAGTCTACACAACAATTTTTACTGCCTTTTTTTTTTTTTTAAGGAAAAGAGACTACACTAGACGACAGTCTACTTTTGGCTTCCCAAGAGCAAGGGTATCCTTAATTAAAATTCAAATTTCTTTGATCCTCATCAACTTTAAAGAAATAACCTATTACTCTTGCTACTGAAGTTTAGAAAAAGACCTAAATCAAATGTTAGAAAACAGCGAGGTTATCTTTCTTTAAATTATTAATTTTATTCTTCCAAATAGGAAACTACTAATTCTTTGTTGAAATCAGCTAATAATTGGAAAAAACCAGCTTGAAGACAAAATTCTGCATATGTCCCTTAGGACCTAAAAGGCTGGGCAAGCTTTCACCTAGTAGGTCCTTAATGACTGGGAGGTCCCTTGGCTTATTTTATTCTAAATGGTGAGCAACACCAGTGGCAGGAAAAAGCCTTCAGTTAGTTACTCTATCTGTTCTATTCCCCAACAGGCTTCTCTGTGGGTTCTGCTTAGTTTCCCGTATGGGCAGGCCTCCTCGTTTCCATTCTTACGGTGCCCTTTAGATTTGACCTTTTCTTCTACGAGGTGAAATCAGTTTTTGTGTCAGTAATTCATGTGACGTTCTGAGGATACGCTGAAGCTACAATGAGCTTCCTGCTGTTCTGTGGACAATGGTGTTGGTAAGGATTAAGACATTTGTGGGAACTGAAAACTTAAGTCATTATTTTTAATTATTAAGAAATAGAATGTTAGTTTTAAAAAAATGATAGACACAAGTTTTTTCCTTCTAGGAACTGCTTTGTTCTTTAGCCTCTTTCTTTTTTGAGATAAATTAAAACCTTCCAAAGATTTCATCTTAATTCTGTTTGATTGACTCAGACAGTATTAAAATCTTATCTGTGCTTTTACAAAGCACAAAGCTTATACAAATCTTATTTGTAGCTTTGGCAAAGAATTCTGTTTGAAATAGAAAAACAGCATAAATAGTATTAAATATATACTTAAGCCAAACATATAATCAGTAGCATGCATTCAGCTACCATCATATAATTAGAACTACATTATTACCAACTGCAAGTGAAAAGGCAACCACTTCAATTTTCCTCTCATATCCCTTGATTTTCTTGATTTATCCTTTGCCTAAATGTAATATGAGTGTCAAAGGGTGGAGTGTGGGGGTGAAATTGGAAATTTTGGCCAGTTTAAAAACACAAAATATATTATTACCTTGGGAGTAAGTATGAGAATGAGTAGGGCACTGGCATCTAGGGAAAAGAAAAAAAAAAAGTGAAAATAGAAAAGCAAGAGAAGAAGCTTTAATGTAACCCCCCACTACATTCTAGTCTTAAGATGCTGTCAAAACAGTAGCTATTGGCAAACATTACATAGGAAAACCCAGAAATCATCATGGACAAAAAAGTTGACTCAGGATTTTTCCGGTGTTGCGGGATCCTTCTTTCAAGAAGTATTCAAGTGGTACTTAATAAATGTCTGCAGGGAGCTAAGATAAGCCCTCTGGAGATACAATTAAGTTTGAGATGGGGTCTCAGTGCTCTGTGAGGTGTCAGCTCTTTTACTAGGTTAGGTGCTTGATCAAATTGACTGCTCAAGTTAGTTGAGTAGGTTAACTACGCACTGTGCCTCCCCTCCCATTCCCCCTACCCCGGGGGAACTCGAACTTGTATTTCCCCATTGTCTTCAAGGTGTTTAATTTTCTTGAAACTGGCTCTGGACCCCGCCCTATGAGAAGCCCTCACTTGCCTGCAGGCCACCAGTAGGTCACCACCTACTGCTTCCATCCTTCCTCCTCCCAGCCCCAGCGACCTGCCAGCCCCTGGGCGCCTCGTGCTGGTTCCCTCTGTGTCACCCCCTCCCCAGCAGCCTGAAGTGTGCTCATGCCCATCACCCTCTCCTCCCCGAATCCCTCACCTTATCTCAGTTCCCAGTCCACTTCTCTACCCTTGGCTCCGTGTCCCTTCCCAATCCTGGTTGCCTCCTATTTCCTGGACAGTCCCCCTTCCTCCTGTTCGCTTATGCATTTGAGTGTCGCATAAGGTGTTTTTTTTTTTTTTTTTAATGTTTCTATTTCTTGCCAGAGGATCTTGTCATAGTGGGATCCCAACAGATACGTGAATGTATGCCCCCCCAACTACCTTGTTCCCCCTTAAAATTTGGAGCAAAAACATCTGAGGGGGAAGATGGGGAAGAAAGGAAAAGTGCTGAGCTCAATAGTGTTCAAGACCTCTGAGACAGACTTAAGTCAAAGCTGACCTGGGACGTGGTGAGAGCACTACCATGAGTCAAGCCTGCCACCTCCTGGACACGGCTGAAAACGTCCAGTGTGGTGGAGAGTCCCGGGAGCATCCCAGTGGGGTGAGCAATCCTCAGGCTGCTGCAGGGAAATCAAAGTGGGCAAGGCCAACTTTGTTGACCGTCAAAGGTGGGTTTTACTTTGGAGAACTTTCCCTGCTTTACCCCCTCCAAGGACAAGGAAGCAGAGGCAAAGGGAAGAAAACAGCCAGACTCAAAACTTTCCAATGCCCACTACCGTGGGAACACATGCTTCCTTATACCCTTCCCACTTCTTTTTATTTTGTTTTTAAGGTTCTGAGGCTACCTTGATTAATCATTTCTACTTCTTACTTATGGTTTGAATCCCATCCCTTCCTCCCTTCTTGGGACCTCCATTTGTCCAGTATTTCCTGGTCTTCCTCCTCACTCAATCTTTGTCATCATATTTAAGAGTTTCATGCTTAAAGGTCTCAACCTCTTGTCCCCCTCTGGCTTGCTCACCCTCTGGGTCTCCCCTTCTGGCATACATCTGTTGGCTCCATTTTCTTGCCTCCCACACATTGCTTGGCCCCCTGAAATCTGGCTGCTGTCTCAACAAGTTCCAGCTTCTGCTGTACCCTCACTTAGACTCCCTCAGCACCTTGCTCTCCTAGCAATGAACACCGTGGACCACATTCTCCTCAGGTGGGCAAAGTGCTCTTCTCGGCTTTCAGGACTCCCTACTCACTTGGGCTTCCACTAATTATTCTTTCTGCAGCTCTTTTTCCACCCTCCCCATTCCTTAAATGTTGGCTTCTATACTGGGCTCACACCTCACCTCTATGGCAAACCACGCATCAAGGCCTCAAATATTTCTTTACCCAAATCCATCCACTTCTCTTGGGTCCTCTGCCAATCTCTGGTTTCAGTGTCATCTCTCATCTGGATAACTACAGAGTTCCTAACAGGCTTCTCTTGGCTCCACCTTTGCCACACAGTGGTCAGGGGCTTATTTCCAGTGATGTCACTCCCTTGTTTAAACGTACTTTGATGACCCCTCTCCTCATCACTCAAACCCCACTCCCCCCCACCGCCCTGTTTCAGACATGGCCCTCTGGGCATCCTCACTGGTACAGCTAATCTCTCTATCCTGGCCTCTCATCTTGCTCCATCTCTGGAGCTCCTTGAAAATTTGTTCTTTTCTGGGGCGCCTGGGTGGTGCAGTCGGTTAAGCGTCCGACTTCAGCCAGGTCACGATCTCGCGGTCCGTGAGTTCGAGCCCCGTGTCAGGCTCTGGGCTGATGGCTCGGAGCCTGGAGCCTGTTTCCGATTCTGTGTCTCCCTCTCTCTCTGCCCCTCCCCCATTCATGCTCTGTCTCTCTCTGTCCCAAAAATAAATGTTGAAAAAAAAAATTTAAAAAAAAAAAAAAAAAGAAAATTTGTTCTTTTCCTTGAATGGGCCACACATTCTCTTTCTTGCCTCCAGAACTGAACTTTGTGCTTGCTATTTCCTCTTCCTGGAACATATCTTCCCCTCTTCTTCTGGGTAATTAGTGTCCTTTCTAGTGTCAGTGCAAATGTCACTTCCCCTGGTCAGTCTTCCCTAGGGCTGGAGGCCCCAGGTAGGTACTGTCTCTCTGTGGTCTGTACCACACCTCCCTCCCCAGAAGAACTGTTATCACATGTATTTTTGGCACCATTCTCCTGTTTCCATCTGCCTCTACATTGTAAATTTTGTGGTTGCAAGATAAGATCTCCCTTGATCATGACTTTATTTGCAGTGGCTACCATTGTACCAGGCACAAAGTAATACTGATTGAAGAAATACTGACTGAAGGCACGAGTAAATGAAGAAATAAATAAATGTAGACATTTAAAATCCTCTTAGCTTCTTCTCTCTTTTCCTGTGTACCAAGACACAGAACCTGACATGGGGTAAGGAGAATAGAATACATTGTGGGTTCCCCCACTTTCTTCGGATAGTCTGAAACCACTGGTGGGCTTCTCTCCTCCTCCTGAGAGGCAGAGGAAACCACAGTTAGAGCAAGGCTCTCATCTACCTGCCTTTTGGCTCTGGCCTGATTATTCTGGCCTTCCTCCTGGTATCACTGGCCAGGATAAACTAGCCAAGCTTTCAGCAAAGGTCAGTTCCTCTCCTGTGGACTCTCAGCCTCCCTCATTTACTCAAGGATAGCAGTGCATCATCTCTCTCCTGCATCATCAAAATTTCCCTCTCAATAGATCTTATTCATCAGCATAAAATATTATTTTTCCTGTTTTATACTCACAACAACCTTCACTTGTCCCTCTTCCCTCTCCTGATGTCGCCCCCACCTCTCTTCTTGATTTTAGCTGACTATACATGCTCTCTCCAATTTCTCTTCTCCCATTCTCTCTGGGACTTCTTCCAACTGGCCTTTGCTCCATGACTCTACTGTCTAAGCTTACCAGGTCACTAATGCCTTTCACCCCACTAATATATCACTCAGTTCTCATTTCAGTCCTCATCTTACCCAACCTATCAGTGGTATCCTCCTGTCCACTCTCTTCTCCCTGACAATACTTTCTTCCCTTGGCTTCCAGGCTGCTCCTGGCCTAGTTTCTTTTCATGCTATTGACTCTGAATGCTCTTTGCTTCCCACACTCTCTCCCTGAGTGACCTCACCTTGTCTCATGGTCTTGAATGCCTTCCATACTGACGGTTTCCACCTTTGTCTGATTTAGACATGTTGCTTGAATTCCAGATTCAGCTGCCTACTTGACATCTCCACCTGAATGTCTATTAGGCATTTCATATTTACCTGCCTAAGACTCAGCTCCTGGTCTTCCCTTAAAACCTCTTCCCCACCCGAGTTTAATGGTAACTTCATCCTTCCGATTGATCAGGGCAAAAAAACCTTGTACTCCTCCTTGGCTTTCTCTATCTGGCCCCCAACAACTCTGACCTTACCTCCCCCTCACTCCTCTCCAGTCGTCATGTTCTGAAACCATGTCAGGTATTCTCAACCTCCATGTACCTTCCCAGAGAGCCACATGGCTCACTCCTTCCTTCCACTGATCTTTCCAGAACAGTTACCTTCTCAGTGAGTGTGGTTGGCTGAGACCTGGAAGATATTCAGGTCTTAATCCCTGAAACCTGTTAACATTATAAAGCAAAAGGGACCCTACAGATGTGATTATATTAAGGATTTTGAGATGGAAAGATTATCCTGGATTATCTGGGTGGGCCCTAAGTGTAATCAGAAGCATTGTCCTAAGAGGGAGGCAGAGGGAGATTTGACATAAAGGCAATGTGACCACTGAAGCAAGTTGTTACATTGCTGGCTGTTAAGATGGAGGAAGGAGCTATAATCTAAGGTTGCAAGAAGTGCATCTCCAGAAGCTGGAAAGAACAAGATAATGGATTCTCCTCTGGAGCAGCTGAAGGGACTGTGGCCCTCTTACACCTTGATTTTGGCCCAGTAAAACTGATTTTGGACTTAAGAACTGTAACAGAATAAATGTGTGTTGTTTTAAGCTACCAAGTTCACGGTAATTTGTTATAGCAGCAATAAGAAACCAGTACAGTGAGGTCTTCTCTGACCATCTTCTTTAAAATTGCATCCCTTCCTCTAACCCATCCTCCTTTACTTTCTCTTTAAGTAACATGTAATATACTGTAAACTTTACTAGTCTGTTGTTCACTCTACCTGCCCCACCTCTGCACTTAAGCACCAGGGATATTAGGCTGTTTTGTTTCCTGCTGTACCCCAGGGATGAGAACACTGCAAATCAGCAGTGGAGGTACAGTCTTTCTCTCCTATATGTCTGGCTATGTTCCTGTCCTTTAATGCTGGCTCCTTTTCCTTCATTCGAAGTGTAAATCATTTGCAACCCCAAGCGCCTAAGGAGGATGGCAGATAATGTAAATGAGAGGCTGCTGGCTGGCTGTGCAGCTGCTGTGCGAAGTGGTGGACTGCATGCCAGGGCCTCTCAGGAAGCTGGAGGGCTTGCCCTGTTCAAAGGAGGTGGCCCCCACTTCACCTCAGACTTAGCAGACTTTCCCCAGATGAAATGTGGGCCCAAAGATGCCATTCCTAGTTTTCTAAAATTTTTATCTGAAATCTCCCACATTTTAAATGCTTACCCTATTAAAAAAAAAAAAAAGCCCCATTTTGCTACTCTGCCTTAACAATGCTGCTCCCTAGGACCTATTCTCAACCCATCTAGGTTTACAGTTTGCCAAGGACTTTGCTTCCACATCCTCTGTACAGTCCTCTATACACATGGGTGAGTTCCTACTTGCTCCTCAGCTCCAGAACTATATAGTCAATTACCTGCTGGAGGTCTTTGTCTGGACTTATGAGGGATGTTCAGTTTGAAATCCTAAGGGAAGTTATCATTTCCCTCCTAAAGCTAGGCTTCTTCTAGTTCCCATCTTGGTAAATGGCCCTAATGTGTACCTGCACCCCAGCCAGAAACTTCAACTTCTCCTTCCATCTCACTAATCAGATCCAAAATCCTGCTGATTTTAACCGACTCCTCAATATTTCTCATATCTACTCCTTGTACCAACTGCCTCTCTTTGGTACCTGAAGCTATCACTTTTTAGCTGGAGCATTACAACTACTTCTAGTCTTTCCTCTCCACTGTACACTGCCACCAGAAAGCTCGAACATGATTTTAATCATGCCACACTCCTTTGTCATACAACCATTCCAAAAACATGTTCTACATGACACTGGTTCCAAAGGATATGAATGGTGTTCCTTGTTAGAAAGATTTTTATGATAACACAGATTTAGAACAAAGAGTTTAAATACACTAGTTTAAAGAGTTTAAACTATTTTTTTATATCCTGTAGGACTTCTCAGAGCCTTTCGTGTGCTAATTATCCTGACTCTCCAAAAGCGCTATGCAGCAAAGAACAGTTTCCCATTTATTTGGCCATGGAATTTTTTCCCCTCCATGGGGCATCTCAAAGTATTAGTGGTTCACAATGAGAACTATTGCTTCCATAGCTTTCGGTATCTATAGGACATAATTCAAATTCTTTAGCGTAGGACTAAAAACAAGGACTTGTGAAGCTAGAATATCTGGGCTCAAATGATGGCTGTGCCGTTTGCTTAGCTGTGTGAAACTGGACAAATTCCTTTTCTTCATGCTTTTATTTTTTTTAATATGTAATATGAGGATAATAATACAGTCTGGCATAGGGTTGTTCTAAGGATTACAGTTACTATTAATAGTACATGTAAAACCTGTAGGGCAGTGCCTGGCACATGGTAAGTGCCTGATAAATGCTATATTCTTATTCAGGGTGGGTCTTCTCCATTCTCATCTCCTTCTATGAAACTAGGTCCAGATTTTAACTACTTTTAGCTCCTGGAACTACATCTCTTGCCAAAGGGGCTGCTCTTTGCAGTTTGTCTGAAATTCCTCTCTAATCCCTCTCCTTTCCCCTTACCTCTACCTATTGGCTCAAAATTTTACATGTTTTTCCCAGGCTGACTTGTGCATTTGCACATTCCACAAGGATTTATCAGGTGGCTACTATACACCTGGAATTTCTGGAGGGGGAGTCAGACATGTCATAACATTTAATACCTTGACTGCCTGTACATGCCAGGGAGTGAAGCTCCTGGTGATTTCACACAGCCATCTTTCTCTTCTACGTTCTCTGTCCCCTGAGTTCCCCACAGGCCCATTTCACAAACCCTGTTCCTTCATCCAATTGCCTGCTAGACTTTAAACTGCTCCAGAATCTTTCGCCTTTGTATCCCCAGCACCTGGAATAGTTTTTGGCATGTAACATACACCCAGTACAAATGTGTTGGTTGGACACATGAATGTGTCTTTTGTCCACTGTGTCAAGACCTCCAATGTTTGCCACGACATGGGATCAGGCACTGACCTCTCCGGGCCTTTGTTTCCTTACCGTAGCCCTAGCAGGGTACAACCTGCCTCACCGCGCTGTGCATGGCTGCTTGGCACCCTGTGACAATGCTGTCCCACCGGGCGCACGGCTCTGACGCGGAGCGGGTGCAGGCAGCAGTATACCCTACCCCAGGTTCTTGTAAGTAACCCGAGGAAGAACACGTGGAGCCCGGGTGGCTCGCCCCCGGCATGGGCACGCAGGCATCCTCTGGCCCCCCGCCTTCCCGCCCCGCACTCACGCTGCTCGCTGCAGTTGCCTCAACAAGTGCGCGACCCGGGCACGAGTGGCTGCAGCCATGGCCGTGGGGTCTCCTCAGTAGCCAGCCCCTCCTCCTACCCCTCCACCCCCTCCACTGGCCAATCCTGGCCGCCGCCTTACTGTTCCCGCCCACTCGGCCGAGCTTGCCTATCCCCTCAGCTAAGTCTCCTGTCACAGCATTAGCCCTTTTCGGATCAGGACCGTTTTCCCACGAGTCAAAATCTCCGCTGCCTTAGCTGCAGTCCCACCATCCACCTCTGAAATTGCGGTAAAGGTAACTTCTCTGTAGGATCTTGGGTACTTCCATAAGTCTCTCTACTTAAAACCCTTTATTTCACATGTTGGGGACGTAGGGTAAGGGAGAGAAACAAGGGCATTCTTTTTCCACTGATTCCTTTAAAATGCTACTTTGCCTTCCTAAAGTGTTTTCCTAATAAATTATTAAGACACTGCATTTAAACTGTTTTAATAGTAAATAAGGACCTTGCAAAAAGCCCACCAAGGGTTCTCTCTTACAGGGCCAGTTCTGTGTCTGACTGCTGAATCAAGTCGAAAAACAAAAAACCAGAAAAATCCCCAAACAAAACAGTAATAACAACATACCCTGGACGGTTGAGAACTTAAAAGATGTTAAGTGCTCTATGAAAAGTTTGGCTTGTGGTGAAGTTAATGTACCATTAAATGATTTCATCAGTAGTTGCAAACTTGCCAGGATTTCAATGTACTCTGTGGCTTAGCAGGGCCAAGTGCTTCATGTCCCTGTGGAAGAGTTGATCATTGATGGCAAAGTATCCTAAGATAGTAACAATTGGACATCTGTGTTTTAAGTAACGTATTATGAAATTTGAAATTTAATGTATTATGAATTTTGAAATTTTTGTTACATATTATGAAATTTGGAATATGAAATTTGCTTTTTTTCCATAGCAATTTCTAAAGGTAACTTATAAAAATGAGGCAACCCTGGAAAAAAAGACAAAATGAACTCCCAACTTTAATTTCCTATCAATTGACAGACCAAAAAACAGTAAGAGTGGCTCACAGGGCTGTAACAGCAGCAAAAAGGCCCTCCTGGAATCTAGATCTACTATGAATCCTTTAAAGAAGATACTCATTTTTACAAAGACAAGTTACTGAGATTAGGGAAAAAGACCCATAATAGCTATCAACATTTGACCTCCTCATCAAACCAGGTAAGTTTGACAAATGAATCAAAGATAACAGCGTACCGATTATAGATTTGGTGGGTTTCTTTCTCTCTTCTTAAAACAGACCCCACTGAAGTTAAAAGAAAAATTGGGGACATATATGTTGAAGAGGATTTAAGTATTTTCTGGATTAATGAGGATTAGTACTATTATTTAGTGAAGCCCAAATTTATAATTTACAGCAAGGCAATGTTTTCACAGTATAAAAAAGCAATAAAATCTTTTTACAAAGAGGTATCAGTTTTACTACACTTTCAATATTATATCTGATACCAAAAGAAGTATGAGTTTTCCTAATAAGCCTCACTGAAATCATCATAAATTAACTGCTTTATGTTTTTTAGAAAGTAAATGAAAATAATCTGAACCAGGTATCCCCTTGGTTTTACTTAGGATTCCTACCAACACTCAAAAAGTCAAAAGCAGCATTAGACACAGACACTTTTATTAAATAACCTTGGTTAACAGTTACTTGTAAGTACAGTTTTGAAAATGTAATCTTTCTGTTCCCCCCTCTGCTTTGATACACTTGTCATAAAAATAATGCAGACATCAATTACAAGTCTGAAATATGACCAACTCTCCTCTCCCTCTCACCATATTCAAAGTTAAAAAGAAAAAAGATGTGTTTTAAAAAATAGAACTCGTTCCCAGTTTCCACCAAATTCTTTCCCTGATTCTTATGTCCTTAAATACATCCTTTAATCTCCAGCCAAATTCTTGGTTGTGGGAAAAACATTCATTTGTAAAGTCCAACATTTACATCTGTCTTGGGGGGAGGTCAGCCTATCCCTTCAACCTCAAGTTCAACGAAGGCAGCAGAAAACCCCCCCCCCCCCAACTTAACATTTAGTATAGTTCTTTGTTTACAGGCGGGTCCGAGGATGAAAATTACTTCCTTCTCTTTCCTCCTCGGTGTTGTCCTCCTTTCCTCTTGCCACCCAAGCGAGGCGGCCCGGAATTCACCTTGCCTCCCAAGCCCCCTTTCCTCTTCCCTCCCTGGCTGGGCGGGCCACCTTTCCTCTGGCCGCCAGCACCCTGCCGGCCCCCCTTTCTCTTGCCCTTCTGGCTCATTTTCCTCCTCTTGGCCGCCTCCTCCTGGTCCTCCTCCCTCATCTGTTTATTGGTGGCCCTCGTCACGTCCAGCTGAGGCTTTTTGCTATTCATCACACGCAGCAGCTCCAACTGGCTCTTTTTCTCGGCTGCAAAATCCCCGAAAAGGGGCCGAAACTTCCTCTTTTTGCCGGAGCCCCGGGGCGCCTTCTCCTTGGGTAAGCGCTCTTGGAAGCGCCCCACAGAGGCAGTGGAAACCTTGGCCACCTGCATGGCGCGGCCCAGTTCCTCCTTACTCTGGTGTCCCGTAGGGTGCATGCCCGCCGTGCTGGGCAGCTGCATCTTGTGCGCGCGGGCCAGGTTACGCAGACGGTTCAGCTCATTTTTGGCCACCCGTTCCTTCTTAGCCTGGATCCGCTTGGCGAACTGGTCCTCCAAGGGGTCGGCACCGCCGGGCACCTCGATCAACCACTCCTTGGTGTCGTCGCGAGCGCGCTGGTAGCCCCAGCGGCGTCGCCACTGGCCACTCACCTCGTCCCACACCAGATTGGTCTTCTTCTTGGGACGGATGCCCTTCAGGCGCGCGAACTGCTGCCAGCGTGTAAGCGGCCGTGGCCGGGGCACCGGCTTCTCGCGCGGCAGGCGAGTGGTGGGCTCCGGCAGCCGCGCAACCAGCGCTTCCTCTACGCGCTCCGTGGGCAGCTGCCACAGCTGGTTGATGAGCAGCTGCGTGTTGTCCCGCGCCAGGGCCTGCAGCTCGGCCTCCGGCGAGGGTCCCGCGCGCCGCAGCCCCGATGGGGGGTTCCGGTCCGAGGCCAGCAGGTTACCCAGGTCGAACTCCAGCTCCAGCTCCTTGTGCACTGTGATGCGCTGCAGCTTCTCTGCCTCGTCCCGCTCAGCCTTTGCCAGCAGCTCCTCCACGTTCTGGCCCTCCATGGCTCCGCCTGGGCTCACTCGTTTCGGGGAGACAATCCAAATACTTCTCTGCAAACGCCGGCAGAAGCCCGGGCAACGCAACCACGTGCGGTCGCCCAGACGCTTGTTCCGGAAGAGAAAGCTTCGCTTCCGGAGCACCCGGAACGGGTTTACAGTCCCGGCAACCTGAGAAAAGGCCGGCAGAGAGCAGCATTGGAGAGCAGATGGGATTATCGGAGGGCCTTCACCAGCGGCCCGGAGGTAGGCGGTGTAGGCTCGAGGAGTCCAAACTACAAATTCCAGGCCTAATTGGGACTGTGGCTCCCAGGATGCAGCGGCGTTAAGGGGGCGGTGCAAATTTGGGGGTCGCGGTTTGAGGGGGTCCCGCTGCGACTGTTAACAATTTCAGTGTAAATCAGTTCTCAGGATGTTTAGCTTCTCAGTTTTTTCTGGGATTAGACAAATTATATTTTGCCAGAGCCCTGACGTGTTCATGGGGGTCCTGGGTGTGAGCCGAGAAAGACACTTCCCACAGGTACACATAAAGCTAATTGTGGAAGATTTGATTTGCTTTGCAAGCGAGCAGGGGATGGCAATTAGACCTCCCTAAGTGGACGCGAGGGTGCGCCCACGTCGGCGAGCTGGTGTCTGGTAGCCCAGAGCCCTGGAATCGCATCCTCTCCAGGCTTGTGGTAGAAGAGCACTGAGCTCTGCCGTGAGACTGCCTGAGTTCCAGTCCTGGCCGTGCTGTGGGATCTTTGGGTATTTGGGCCCATTTAAAAACCTGTAAGGGGCGCCTGAGTGGCTCAGTCGGTTGAGCGTCCGACTTCGGCTCAGGTCATGATCTCATGGTTCGTGAGTTCGAGCCCCGGGTCGGGCTGTAGGCTGACAAGCTCAGAGCCTGGAGCCCACCTCAGATTCTGTGTCTCCCCTCTGTCTGCCCCTCCGCTGCTTGCACTCTGGCTCTCGCATTGTCTCAAAAATAAATAAACATTAAAAAAAAAAAAAAACCACACCTGTAAGATGGGGTGCTAATAGTACCTACCTCTTAGGGCTTTTGTAAGGTTAAATGAGTTAATATGCTTCCAAGGGAGCTTGGTCTGGAACATATGAGCGCTCAATAAATGTTAGGTGAATACCAATTATTATTTATTTAAAAATTTTTAAAAAATGTTTATTTATTATTGAGAGAGAGAGACAGAGCATGAGCAGGGGAGGGGCAGAGAGAGAGGGAGACACAGAATCCGAAGCAGGCTCCAGGCTCTGAGCTGTCAGCACAGAGCCCGACGCGGAGCTCGAACTCACGAATAGTGAGATCATGACCTGAGCGGAAGTCGGACACTCAACCGACTG
The DNA here is from genome assembly GCF_014898765.1 of Herpailurus yagouaroundi. NCBI lineage: Eukaryota > Metazoa > Chordata > Mammalia > Carnivora > Felidae > Herpailurus > Herpailurus yagouaroundi. Next base: position 17,762,678 of record NW_024412406.1, read on the forward strand.
AGCCACCAGGCGCCCCTGAATACCAATTATTTATCTGTGTAATGGCTCTAGGAGCTAAAAAGTCTTACACAGAGATTATACACTAGGTTCTTGACTCAAACTACCTAGAATCAGATCTAGCTTTACAGTACCTGCTTTGAACAGGTTGTTTAACCTAAGTCCAATTCAATTTATAAATTGATAAATATGGAACATTAATTCTTGGTACGTAGTAAGCACTCAGTAAATGTTAGCAGTAGTTAATCACCATATTTCAACGATGGCAAAAGAAGGCTCAGAGCTGTAAGATGAGTCTGTGGTTATACAACAGGAAATGTGGGAGCAAGAGGGATCTTAACTCCAGCTTTAAGATTGTATACATACTCTCTGCAATGTCTTTCAGGCTCTTGATACATAAAAAGTGTGGTCTGTTGACCAGCAGCATAACATCACCAGGAAGTTGTTAGAATTGGTTTCTGGCTTTAACTGAGATGTAATGATTCAGAACCTTTTTTTTTTTTTTTTTTTTTTTTTTTAAAAAAAAAAAATAGCACCAATCTTTAATTTTAGAAAAAATTTTTAAAAAAAAAAAAAAAAAAAAACAAAAAAAAAACCAACGAACTGACAATATTACATGTAGGATAATCTTGGATTAATTAATTAATCCAATAATTTGGATGTGTTTTTTTGCTCCAAAAAATTTATGTTCCTTGTCATTGAGATCAGGAAATTCTGAGTTCAGAATGCCTAAGAGGACAGACAGTAAAAGTTTTGAGCACCCTATATTTTTGAGATGTCAGTTCTCCTTTTGAGATAAGGCCCCCATTATGCAGCATTTACCTTGGAATGCACTAAGTTTTATGTATCTTAGATTTCCACAATGGATAGTGTAAGTCTCTTTTATGAGAGGTTTCACCAGAGGGAGATAATCAAGTGATTATATCTGATGGCTTCTTCTAGGTTTTAAACCTTTAGCAGGGATCAGATATGGGGATGGAAAAACATCCCTTGCTTTCAGAACCTTCTTTTATGAATTTATTTTTTTTTAATTTTTTTTAACATTTACTTATTATTGAGAGACAGAGAGACAGAGCATGAGCATGGGAGGGACAGAGAGAGGGGGAGACACAGAATCTGAAGCAGGCTCCAGGCTCCGAGCTGTCAGCACAGAGCCCGATGTGGGGCTGGAACTCACAAACCATGAGATCATGACCTGAGCCGAAGTCAGACACTTAACCGACTGAGCCACCCAGGAGGCCCTCAGAACCTTCTTTTTAAGGAGATCTCTGGGTTATGAGTATGTGCATCAAGTTTGGGAGGCATACTGCTGATTTTGCAGTGTATTGGCTTGGTTTTTTTTTTTTTTAAATTTTAATGTTTATTTTTGAGAGAGAGACAGATAGAATATGAGCAGGAGAGTGGCAGAGAGAGAGGGAGACACAGAATCCGAAGCAGGCTCCAGGCTCTGAACTGTCAACACAGAGCTTGACACAGGGCTTGAACCCACGAATCGCAAGATCATAACTTGAGCCGAAGTTGGACACTTAACCAATTGAGCCACCCAGGTGCCCCCTTTATTTATTTTTTTAAAAAGTAATCTCTATCCCCTACGTGGAGCTCGAATTTACAACCTTGAGATTAAGAGTCACATGCACTACCAAGTGAGCCAACCAGGTGCCTGTTTTTTTTTTTGTTTTTTGTTTTTTGTTTTTAAGTTAGGAGTAGTGTAGAGGGGGTTATGCTGGAAAATTAACCCATAGATATCATAGCCCTTAGGAAACAGAGTCGGTTGAGTCTCAGCTAGAGAGGACATTAGACACAGCCCTATCTATTGTACCTGCCCCCTGAGTTTGGTTTCTGGAGCTCATTGTCTTTCCTCAGCTCTCCTTTGTTCATTCACTCATCAAACATTTAGTGAGCACATTTCATGCATCAGACAATGTGATACAATCTTCTTTCTTCTTCTTTTTCTTCTTCTTCTTTTTTTTCTCCTCCTCCTCCTCCTCCTCCCCCCCCCCCCCCCCCCTCCCCCTCCTCCTCCTCCCCCTCCCCCCCCTCCTCCTCCTCCTTCTCCTTCTCCTTCTTCTTCAAGTAGGCTTCATGCCCAATGTGTAGCCCAGTGTGGGGCTTGAACTCACGACCCTGAGATCAAGACCTAGTTGAGATCAAGAGTCAGATGCTTAACTGACTGAGCCACTCAGGCACCCCTCTTCTTTTCTAAAAGCATTTTAGGATTTTCAGGAGTTTTTCTGCCTTTGTCTTAACACTTACCACCAAGTTTTTAATAGCACTCATATTGTGGGGTTAAGGCTAGGTCGAAGGCCATAGTAAGTAACTGCCTTGACCCTTAAAAGGTTTTGTGATTTGCCATAGGAGAATGTTACGAACAGTGGTAAAGCTGTTCTGGGCTTGGCTTAGCTTCTGATTCATTCATTCATTCAACAAACATTTGAATGATTGCCATATACCAGACACTAGATACAAAGATTACTGAGACCATATGGAACAGTGGAGAAGAAAAAAGGTTAAGAGAAATTTACAGTGTGGTATGATTGAGCTTTTAATAGGAAGTACATGTTTGTAAGTTTTAGCTCTTCTGTCAATCTTCTGAGTTAGGGAAAAAAAAAAAGCAGATGTCAACAGGTGTTAAATGGTATGAATTCTCACTGTATGAAATGCTATTTGGTTTGAATCATATGGGTCAGCTCTTAATTGAACTCTAATTGTTTTATTTTTTATTTATTTATTAAAAAAATTTTTTTAACGTTTATTTATTTTTGAGACAGAGAGAGACAGAGCATGAACGGGGGAGGGTTAGAGAGAGAGGGAGACACAGAATCTGAAACAGGCTCCAGGCTCTGAGCTGTCAGCACAGAGCCCAATGGGGGGCTCGAACTCACGGACCGCGAGATCATAATCTGAGCCGAAATCGGCCGCTTAACCGACTGAGCCACCCAGGCGCCCCTCTAATTGTTTTTTTTTTTTTTTTTAATTTTTTTTTCAACGTTTATTTATTTTGGGGACAGAGAGAGACAGAGCATGAACGGGGGAGGGGCAGAGAGAGAGGGAGACACAGAATCGGAAACAGGCTCCAGGCTCTGAGCCATCAGCCCAGAGCCCGACGCGGGGCTCGAACTCACAGACCGCGAGATCGTGACCTGGTTGAAGTCGGACACTCAACCGACTGCGCCACCCAGACGCCCCGCCCCTCTAATTGTTTTATGATGAATGTTTTTTATTCTAATTTTTTAAAAATTTAAATAGAAGTTAGTTGACATATAATAATGACTTGAGTCTCCCATTATTTACTTTGCCAATGATAACTCTGGATACATAACAGGTGTTTGATACATGATTGCTTAAATGAATAAACCTATTAAATAGACTTTTTTGAATTCAAAAAAGGATTAATGTTGGCTGTTAGATTCAAGATGAGCAAAATTAGTAAAATGGCTTAAAAATTTCTTAGTGAGGCAAGTAGGTAAGTGCTGGTCTCCATTCGTATCATTTTTATGTTAGGTGAGACTTGGTAGTGTCAGGAAAAAGGAAGCCTACCAAGGATGTGTAAATATATGGGAATATATTTTAGCAGTACAGCCAATGGCTGTACATCGTTTGTTGTTTTTTCCCCTTTGCCTTTTCTCTTTGTTTCCCTTCTTTTGTCCCATAATACAGACAGATCCCAAGTTTGGTCATCAGACTCTGCTTTTCTCTTTATACTTGCTCTCTATGCCATTTCATCCACTTTCATTGTGTCAGCTGCCACTTTTGTGCAGCTGGTTCTTAGAGGTACATCTTTATTCCTTTCCTTTTCAGAGTTCCAGAATCAAATCTCAAACCACTTGGTGGGCTCTTTCACAATACTCTAAACTCAATACATCTAAGACTAAATTACACATCATCTTCCTGAAAATTTGTTTCTTCCATCATCCATCCATCCACATTTTTTTCTCCCAATAAAAGTTTATGGAAGTCCTTTCATGGCCAAGGTACTGTGTTGGATATTGGGAATACAATGGTTAGTAAAAGCACATCAGTTGATGTTATCATCATTCTAGGCTAGTTACTCAATCTTGAAACTATGATGTTATCCTTGACTTTTCTTTTCCCAGCTTCAAATCCAATCAGTCTAAAAGTTCTGTTAACTTTGACTCTGTACTGTATCCTTCTCATTCTCACTACTGCAACCTTGCCCTTAGACTGGGTCTCTTCCATCTGCTTCTCCAGATCCTCTCTCCACTCTGCTCTCTGTCCCTGGCTTCCAGTGAGATGTGGCCAGCAGGAGGCAATGATCCAAGATCACAGGGTATAAAGAGGTTAAGGTGAGGGCATCTATGCCTCTAGCTCTCTGCAGATTGCTGTGGTTGGTTGGTTCCTTCTGAAAGGCCATAGCTCCAATCAGGCAGCGCTCTCCATTTAGCTACCCTCTCTCAGATCCTCTAGTTGCTACCCTGGTTGCTGGAGGCCTAGAGGTTGGTATGGCTCTTGCTGTTGTAGCACTACTCTTTGTGAGTTTCCTTAAACCATGCCCACATCTTTGTAATATTCCCTTTGTTGATCTTTGTTAAATTACTTGGCTTGACTGCTACCTGTTTCCTGCCAGGACTCTGACTGATACCCAGGGAGCTATTCTAGGAGCATCCTTCCAGTTCCTTGCTTTCATTCTTCAGGTCAGTCCAGAAGATTTATCTTCCACCCATCTGGCAAAATCTCGCTTCTCATAACTCCCTTTTCTACTTATCAAAATAATGATTATTCTTGGTCTTGGATGGTCATGATCTGGCCCCGAATAGCTCTTTACTCTATGGCATCATAGTGCTCCTTAGGCTTGTTTTCTAAATATTTACTCCTCACTCTTATTTTTCTCAACGTTTATTTATTTTTGGGACAGAGAGAGACAGAGCATGAACGGGGGAGGGGCAGAGAGAGAGGGAGACACAGAATCGGAAACAGGCTCCAGGCTCTGAGCCATCAGCCCAGAGCCTGACACGGGGCTTGAACTCACGGACTGCGAGATCGTGACCTGGCTGAAGTCGGACGCTCAACCGACTGCGCCACCCAGGCGCCCCCTTATTTTTCTATCTTAGCTACCTTTCTAGAGCCTTAAGAACATTTCTCAAGAATGGCAAAAATGAGGCACAGGACAGAAAAATCAACAATTACATTTTCGTAGCAACTACTAAGAAATATTTCAATAATAAAAGTGAACCTAGAAGGAGATTTTTTTTCTCCCCAGTCAGGGGCAAGAAGGCACGAAAGTAATACCTTTATGTTTCCTCAAAACATAACTTTGTTTAGTAAAACATTTTTGTAAGCGTTTTTTTTCCATTTTTTGGATGGTGCGTTAACTTAGATTTACTTTCTAAATGTTTCTCAGTTGCCCCTTTTTGGTAGCGGAAATTGCTAGGGATGATTCAATCTTTAATCCTGCTGTGAACATAGTTATTTTGATTGTTTTTGTCTAGGAAGTTCAATGTGCTAGTAATTTGATAAAATAGCAGAAAAGGGCCCTTGAAATGCTTATGTTATTTCCACATGGTTCATTTTTACTGATTTATAATTTTAATTTGGAAGTACTTGAAGGCAAAAATTAATTTTGAAAATTTCTTCATTATAGACAAAATCTGCGTATTCATGTGCAGTTTTAGTCAGAAACCTATATAAAAATCCATTGTTTTGTTTTACAAGTGAACATAGAAGACATAGCATTCAGATTTTGTGTAGTTAGTACTGAAGCAGATAGAATAATTACCAAACATTGTACATTTGCCTAGAAAGAACTTTGGATTTTAGGATAGAAAAATGATGGTAGCATTTTAGAATTGACTTAAGTTGATTGCTGTCTGTAAAATACACAATGGTTTCTGTTTTTCAAAAATTGGCAAATGCAGTTTTCCGAGAAATGCAGTTTTCTGAGATTGGTGTTAGGCTTTATATTTTATCTTTGTAAGAAGTTCAATATAAGAATAAAAGATTGATATAAAAAGAAAACTAAAGTTCCAGAACTTTAGGATCTTTGCACTCAAAGAATCCAGTAACAGAAAATTTAGATCCATTTATTTAAAAAATCATTTTCTATTATATTTTAACTTATGAAAGTAAAATTGCAAAGAACAAAGAATCTCTTTGTGTTTTTCTTTTCAAGTTTGTTTTGAGAGAGAGAGCACAAGCAGGGGAGGAACAGAGAGAGAAGGAGAGAGAGAATCCCAAGCAGGCTCTGCACTGTCAGTGCAGAAACCAATGCGGAGCTTGAACTCATGAACTGTGAGATCATCACCTGAGCTGATATTAAGAGTCGGACGCTTAACTGAGTGAACCACCTAGGCGTCCCTGTTTTCCTTAATAGAGTCTGAATGATTTTTTTTTTTTATATATGAAATTTATTGTCAAATTGGTTTCCATACAACACCCAGTGCTCATCCCAAAAGGTGCCCTCCTCAATACCCATCACCCACCCTCTCCTCCCTCCCACCCCCCATCAACCCTCAGTTTGCTCTCAGTTCTCAACAGTCTCTTATGCTTTGGCTCTCTCCCACTCTAACCTCTTTTTTTTTTTTTTTTTTTTCTTCCCCTCCCACCATGGGTTT
>NW_024412406.1:17769343-17846345 GCF_014898765.1 Herpailurus yagouaroundi
TTTTTTTTTTTTTCCTTCCCCTCCCCCATGGGTTCCTGTTCAGTTTCTCAGGATCCACATAAGAGTGAAACCATATGGTATCTGTCTTTCTCTGTATGGCTTATTTCACTTAGCATCACACTCTCCAGTTCCATCCACGTTGCTACAAAAGGCCATATTTCATTTTTTCTCATTGCCACGTAGTATTCCATAGTGTATATGGAATTTATACACAATTTCTTTATCCATTCATCAGTTGATGGACATTTAGGCTCTTTCCATAATTTGGCTATTGTTGAGAGTGCTGCTATGAACATTGGGGTACAAGTGCCCCTATGCATCAGTACTCCTGTGTCCCTTGGATAAATTCCTAGCAGTGCTATTGCTGGGTCATAGGGTAGGTCTATTTTTAATTTTCTGAGGAACCTCCACACTGCTTTCCAGAGCGGCTGCACCAATTTGCATTCCCACCAACAGTGCAAGAGGGTTCCCGTTTCTCCACATCCTCTCCAGCATCTAGAGTCTCCTGATTTGTTCATTTTGGCCACTCTGACTGGCGTGAGGTGATATCTGAGTGTGGTTTTGATTTGTATTTCCCTGATAAGGAGCGACGCTGAACATCTTTTCATGTGCCTGTTGGCCATCCGGATGTCTTCTTTAGAGAAGTGTCTATTCATGTTTTCTGCCCATTTCTTCACTGGGTTATTTGCTTTTCGGGTGTGGAGTTTGGTGAGCTCTTTATAGATTTTGGATACTAGCCCTTTGTCCGATATGTCATTTGCAAATATCTTTTCCCATTCCGTTGGTTGCCTTTTCGTTTTGTTGGTTGTTTCCTTTGCTGTGCAGAAGCTTTTTATCTTCATAAGGTCCCAGTAATTCACTTTTGCTTTTAATTCCCTTGCCTTTGGGGATGTGTCGAGTAAGAGATTGCTACGGCTGAGGTCAGAGAGGTCTTTTCCTGCTTTCTCCTCTAAGGTTTTGATGGTTTCCTGTCTCACATTCAGGTCCTTGATCCATTTTGAGTTTATTTTTGTGAATGGTGTGAGAAAGTGGTCTAGTTTCAACCTTCTGCATGTTGCTGTCCAGTTCTCCCAGCACCATTTGTTAAAGAGACTGTCTTTTTTCCATTGGATGTTCTTTCCTGCTTTGTCAAAGATGAGTTGGCCATACGTTTGTGGGTCTAGTTCTGGGGTTTCTATTCTATTCCATTGGTCTATGTGTCGTGTCTGTTTTTGTGCCAATACCATGCTGTCTTGATGATGACAGCTTTGTAGTAGAGGCTAAAGTCTGGGATTGTGATGCCTCCTGCTTTGGTCTTCTTCTTCAAAATTACTTTGGCTATTCGGGGCCTTTTGTGGTTCCATATGAATTTTAGGATTGCTTGTTCTAGTTTCGAGAAGAATGCTGGTGCAATTTTGATTGGGATTGCATTGAATGTGTAGATAGCTTTGGGTAGTATTGACATTTTGACAATATTTATTCTTCCAATCCATGAGCAGGGAATGTCTTTCCATTTCTTTAAATCTTCTTCAATTACCTTCATAAGCTTTCTATAGTTTTCAGCATACAGATCCTTTACATCTTTGGTTAGATTTATTCCTAGGTATTTTATGCTTCTTGGTGCAATTGTGAATGGGATCAGTTTCTTTATTAGTCTTTCTGTTGCTTCATTGTTAGTGTATAAGAATGCAACTGATTTCTGTACATTGATTTTGTATCCTGCAACTTTGCTGAATTCATGTATCAGTTCTAGCAGACTTTTGGTGGAGTCTATCGGATTTTCCATGTATAATATCATGTCATCTGCAAAAAGCGAAAGCTTGACTTCATCTTTGCCAATTTGGATGCCTTTGATTTCCTTTTGTTGTCTGATTGCTGATGCTAGAACTTCCAGCACTATGTTAAACAACAGCGGTGAGAGTGGGCATCCCTGTCGTGTTCCTGATCTCAGGGAAAAAGCTCTCAGTTTTTCCCCGTTGAGGATGATGTTAGCTGTGGGCTTTTCATAAATGGCTTTTATGATCTTTAAGTATGTTCCTTCTATCCCGACTTTCTCAAGGGTTTTTATTAAGAAAGGGTGCTGGATTTTGTCAAAGGCCTTTTCTGCATCGATTGACAGGATCATATGGTTTTTCTCTTTTTTTTTGTTAATGTGATGTATCACGTTGATTGATTTGCGAATGTTGAACCAGCCCTGCATCCCAGGAATGAATCCCACTTGATCATGGTGAATAATTCTTTTTATATGCCGTTGAATTCGATTTGCTAGTATCTTATTGAGAATTTTGGCATCCATATTCATCAGGGATATTGGCCTGTAGTTCTCTTTGTTTACTGGGTCTCTGTCTGGTTTAGGAATCAAAGTAATCCTGGCTTCATAGAATGAGTCTGGAAGTTTTCCTTCCCTTTCTATTTCTTGGAATAGCTTGAGAGGATAGGTATTATCTCTGCTTTAAACGTCTGGTAGAACTCCCCTGGGAAGCCATCTGGTCCTGGACTCTTATTTGTTGGGAGATTTTTGATAACCGATTCAATTTCTTTGCTGGTGATGGGTCTGTTCAAGCTTTCTATTTCCTCCTGATTGAGTTTTGGAAGAGTGTGGGTGTTCAGGAATTTGTCCATTTCTTCCAGGTTGTCCAATTTGTTGCCATATAATTTTTCATAGTATTCCCTGATAATTGTTTGTATCTCTGAGGGATTGGTTGTAATCATTCCATTTTCATTCATGATTTTATCTATTTGGGTCATCTCCCGTTTCTTTTTGAGAAGCCTGGCTAGAGGTTTGTCAATTTTGTTTATTTTTTCAAAAAACCAACTCTTGGTTTCGTTGATCTGCTGTACAGTTTTTTTAGATTCTATATTGTTTATTTCTGCTCTGATCTTTATTATTTCTCTTCTTCTGCTGGGTTTAGGCTGCCTTTGCTGTTCTGCTTCTATTTCCTTTAGGTGTGCTGTTAGATTTTGTATTTGGGATTTTTCTTGTTTCTTGAGATAGGCCTGGATTGCAATGTATTTTCCTCTCAGGACTGCCTTCGCTGCGTCCCAAAGCGTTTGGATTGTTGTATTTTCATTTTCGTTTGTTTCCATATATTTTTTAATTTCTTCTCGAATTGCCTGGTTGACCCACTCATTCGTTAGTAGGGTGTTCTTTAACCTCCATGCTTTTGGAGGTTTTCCAGACTTTTTTCTGTGGTTGATTTCAAGCTTCATAGCATTGTGGTCTGAAAGTATGCATGGTATGATTTCAATTCTTGTAAACTTATGAAGGGCTGTTTTGTGACCCAGTATATGATCTATCTTGGAGAATGTTCCATGTGCACTCGAGAAGAAAGTATATTCTGTTGCTTTGGGATGCAGAGTTCTAAATAGATCTGTCAAGTCCATCTGATCCAATGTCTCATTCAGGGCCCTTGTTTCTTTATTGACCGTGTGTCTAGATGATCTATCCATTTCTGTAAGTGGGGTGTTAAAGTCCCCTGCAATTACCACATTCTTATCGATAAGGTTGCTTGTGTTTATGAGTAATTGTTTTATATATTTGGGCGCTCCAGTATTCGGCGCATAGACATTTATAATTGTTAGCTCTTCCTGATGGATAGACCCTGTCACTATTATATAATGTCCTTCTTCATCTCTTGTTACAGCCTTTAATTTAAAGTCTAGTTTGTCTGATATAAGTATGGCTACTCCAGCTTTCTTTTGGCTTCCAGTAGCATGATAAATAGTTCTCCATCCCCTCACTCTCAATCTAAAGGTGTCCTCAGGTCTAAAATGAGTCTCTTGTAGACAGCAAATAGATGGGTCTTGCTTTTTTATCCATTCTGATACCCTCTGTCTTTTGGTTGGCGCATTTAATCCATTTACATTCAGTGTTATTATAGAAAGATATGGGTTTAGAGTCATTGTGATGTCTGTATGTTTTATGCTTGTAGTGATGTCTCTGGTACTTTGTCTCACAGGGTCCCCCTTAGGATCTCTTGTAGGGCTGGTTTAGTGGTGACAAATTCCTTCAGTTTTTGTTTGTTTGGGAAGACCTTTATCTCTCCTTCGATTCTAAATGACAGGCTTGCTGGATAAAGGATTCTCGGCTGCATATTTTTTCTGTCTAGCAAACTGAAAATCTCGTGCCAACTCTTTCTGGCCTGCCAAGTTTCAAAAGAGAGATCAGTCACGAGTCTTATAGGTCTCCCTTTATATGTGAGGGCACGTTTACCCCTTGCTGCTTTCAGAATTTTCTCTTTATCCTTGTATTTTGCCAGTTTCACTATGATATGTTGTGCAGAAGATCGATTCAAGTTACGTCTGAAGGGAGTTCTCTGTGCCTCTTGGATTTCAATGCCTTTTTCCTTCCCCACTTCAGGGAAGTTCTCAGCTATTATTTCTTCAAGTACCCCTTCAGCACCTTTCCCTCTCTCTTCCTCCTCTGGGATACCAATGATGCGTATATTATTTCTTTTTAGTGTATCACTTAGTTCTCTAATTTTCCCCTCATACTCCTGGATTTTTTTATCTCTCTTTTTCTCAGCTTCCTCTTTTTCCATAACTTTATCTTCTAGTTCACCTATTCTCTCCTCTGCCTCTTCAATCCGAGCTGTGGTGGTTTCCATTTTGTTATGCATTTCATTTAAAGCGTTTTTCAGCTCCTTGTGACTGTTCCTTAGTCCCTTGATCTCTGTAGCAAGAGATTCTCTGCTGTCGGCTATACTGTTTTCAAGCCCAGCGATTAATTTTATGACTATTATTCTAAATTCACTTTCTGTTATATTATTTAAATCCTTTTTGATCAGCTCATTAGCTGTTGTTATTTCCTGGAGATTCTTCTGAGGGGAATTCTTCCGCTTGGTCATTTTGGATAGTCCCTGGCGTGGTGAGGACCTGCAGGGCACTTCCCCTGTGCTGTGGTGTATAACTGGAGTTGGTGGGCGGAGCCGCAGTCAGACCTGATGTCTGCCCCCAGCCCACCGCTGGGGCCACAGTCAGACTGGTGCGTGCCTTCTCTTCCCCTCTCCTAGGGGCGGGATTCACTGTGGGGTGGGGTGGCCCGTCTGGGCTACTTGCACACTGCCAGGCTTGTGATGCTGGGGATCTGGCGTCTTAGCTGGGGTGGGTAGGCAAGGTGCACAGGGGCAGGAGGGGCAGGCTTAGCTTGCTTCTCCTTAGGTGATCCACTTCAGGAGGGGCCCTGTGGCAGCAGCAGGGAGTCAGATCCGCTGCCGGAGGTTTGGCTCCGCAGAAGCGCAGAGTTGGGTGTTTGAGCGGAGCGAGCAAGTTCCCTGGCAGGAACTGGTTCTCTTTGGGATTTTGGCTGGGGGATGGGCGGGGAAGATGGCGCTGGCGAGCGCCTTTGTTCCCCACCAAACTGAGCTCTGTCGTCAGGGGGCTCAGCAGCTCTCCTTCCCTTTGTCCTCCAGCCTTCCCGCTTTCTGAGCAGAGCTGTTAACTTATGACCTCCCAGCCGCTAAGTCGCGCTTGCTGTCGGAACACAGTCCGTCAGGCCCCTCCGCTTTTTGCAAGCCAGACTTGGGGGCTCTGCTTGGCCGGCGAGCCGCCCCTCCGCCCCGGCTCCCTCCCGCCAGTCCGTGGAGCGCGCACCGCCTCGCCGCCCTTCCTACCCTCTTCCGTGGGCCTCTCGTCTGTGCTTGGCTCCGGCGACTCCGTTCTGCTAATCCTCTGGTGGTTTTCTGGGTTATTTAGGCAGGTGTAGGTGGAATCTAAGTGATCAGCAGGACGCGCGGTGAGCCCAGCGTCCTCCTACGCCGCCATCTTCCCTCTTCCCCCTGTAAAAGTTTAGAGTGGATTTACTCTAGGCATCTGAGTCCTGAATTTCTTTCTCCTAAGGAAAGCAACTTCATTGCCATGCAGATTTCAATTTGTCCTTGCAATCATCGGCCGTGTGTAAACATGTATTAATCTGCCAATAAAATTTTTCTGCTAAATTTCCCACGTAAGCAATATAGAGAATACATAGTGAAGCTATTGTTATGCCAAATAAACAGTAATTCTTGGTCCCTCTTAACCTAGAATTGTTTCTAATCTTTGTTAACTCCATTATTTTTAGAATACATTTATGAAAAATAAAAACAATGGATAGAAACACTAAAAGTATGGCCACATATAGGGTAAATTCTGTAGCCTACACTTTTTCTAGGTGTTTTTACTTGCTAAAGAAAGCAAACGAAAAAAGCCTTAAGGACAGTTAGGTGTGACACTGTATCCTTGTCAGCATCCGGAAGTGCACTCCAGTCTAATCTAGGTCCCTGAGCCACTTGTAATGCAGACGATCCTGTTGCTTGTGGTGTGTGTACTTTCCTCCAAGGCTTAAGAAGGACTTATTATTTAGAATGTATAAATAATGTTCCTGGAATTTTCCAGTATTTATTATACTTGCCTCATTATCCAAGACAGCATGACTTTTCAGCTGGGCAAGCTGACTACTTTAAAAAATTTTTCTTTTTTGGGGCCCCTGGGTGGCTCAGTTGGCTAAGCGTCCAACTTCGGCTCAGGTCACGATCTCACAGCCCGTGAGTTCGAGCCCCGCGTGAGGCTCTGGGCTGATGGCTCAGAGCCTGGAGCCTGCTTCCAATTCTGTGTCTCCCTCTCTCTCTGCCCCTCCCCCGTTCATGCTCTCTCTCTGTCTCAAAAATAAATAAACGTTAAAAAAAAAAATTAAAAAAAAATTTTTTTTCTTTTTAATATTTATTTTTGAGAGAGAAAGAGAGAGCGCGAGCATGAGTGGGGAAGGGGCAGAGAGAGAGAGTGAGAGAGAGAGGAAGACACGGAATCTGAAGCAGGCTCCAGGCTCTGAGTTGTCAGCACAAAGCCTGACACAGGGCTCAAACCCATGAACCTCAGATCATGACCTGAGCTGAAGTTGGACGCTTAACCGACTGAGCCACCCAGTAGCCTCTGGGCAAGCTGACTTCTTATGCTGGGTTCTCAGGTTCCCTTCTCTGGAAAGTATATGGATTTTAGAGGTGATACAGTTTAGGTTTCAGGCTTCAGTTTATTCATCTGGAAAATGAAAGGTTTTGGCTAGGTGAGCTTCACCATTCATCTCTAAGATATTTTTCTTTTGTTAAAAACTTGTGCTCTTTAGGCACTCCACTATTATTTTTCTATAAAGTACTTTCTTTTCTGGTTGCTAATTAAAGTTTTTGACCAATATTCCTCATTTTACAAACCTCCTCCTCTTCCTGAGTCATTGATCTCATTTCCTAGGCTGGTTGTATGACTCCACATAGTGAAACAACTCCTTGAATGCACAAGAAGACTGACTACATGAGTACTAATCAATTTTTAAAAATGTAGAGGTTGATTACTGTGTTCTGTAGGTTATTTATGACGTTTTCTTTTTTTTTTTTTTTCCCTTACTATTAAACTTCTTTGAGACTTGGAACATAGGGTAGAGAGTGAGCAGGGTATAATCCATTTTACTATTTGTTAGTTGCTCTGCAAAAATGTCTCAGAGGGAAGAAGATAGACGATATATTTATAAAATGTTTGTATTTATAAAGTCAGGTCTGAGAATGAAAGATTGTGAATTGACTTTATTTGTGTCTGTCTGCGTCCAAGATCTAGATCGTATCTAGATCTTTGAATGTTGCACTTGTAGAAAAGTTTTTTAAAAAGCTTCGAAGTTAATGCCCTCACATAATAAAATTGGGGCAGTTTTGTGTTTCCTGGTTTGGTGTTGCTTCAGATAAAGCTAATGAGAGAATTTCAATATCAGGAAGGGAAAGTAGAATAAAATACAATAATATTGCTGGTATGTTTAGTAACTATCATTCTGAGAATAAATCTTGCTAATTTCTGGCCTGATTACCTGGGGACAAATTATCTAAGGGGTCATTACCCACCTGAAAAATGGGCTAACATTATATCTCAATTTTAGAGTTCTGTGAGTTGGGTATAAATTATTCAAGCCACTTTTGCAAAGAAACCTAGAGGGATAATCAGGAGACAGATTCTGGCTCCATCTCTGCTACTCTATACGTTTGTGTAGTTTTGTAAGTCACTTCACTTCTTTGTCAGTTTCCTTATCTATGAATTGAGTTTCACTAGCTTCTTTATGCTGCATCTAGCTCAATGTAGCATCATGTTCTTTTGTTAAGATGGTCTCAGGTAGAAAGAATGAGTGATGGTGAAACACACTTGAAGACACAAGTTCTTTTTAAATTCTTTTTAAGTTTATTTTATTTTATTTTTTAGTAATCTCAACACCCAACATGAGGCTGGAACTCATGACCCTGAGATCAAGAGTCGCATGCTCTTCCAACTGAGTCAGCCAGGCACCCAAATACAGAGATTCTTAATTGGGGTTCCATGGGTGAACTTACGAAGGACACGAATCCCCTGATGTTTTATGCAAATGTATGTGTGTATGCATGTGCATTTTTTGTGAATAGAAGATTCCCCCCCCCCTTAGATTCTTTTAGGCATTTTTGACTCTCTCCCCCTCCTCCACATGGTTAATAACTACTGTACTTTGTAGAAGAAGGAGATAAATGAAGTCTCCCTTAGAGTAATGATGAAGGCTTTTTGAAAGAAGAGGTACTGGAGTTGGCCTTTGAGCCTGAGTAAGGTTTGAATAGATGGGAGGACAAAGAGGGGTGTTCTAGTAGATGGTAACAATATGAATAAAAGCATGTGTCAGTGTTTATGGAGCAGGTACAATATACCAGGCACTGGTTATCTTTATAAATTCTCACAATAGGACTAGGAGTTAGATATTAACAGTGTCTTGTTTTATCAATAAGACTGATGATCATAAGGGTTAAGTAGCTTACCCAAGTTCATGAGGTTAATAAATGGTAAACCAGGATGTGAACCTTTTTAATCTAATCCCAACCCAAGCATATAAATGCTACACGATAGAGATTCCATTAGCAGTTTGGTTTGCTTAGGACAGATGACTTGTATTGGGGACAGGTAAGAAATAGGCTTGGATGAATGTGTAGGGCAGTACCAATTTGGAGTACTTTTAGGATCAAGAATTAAGGAGCCATGGAAGATTTTAGACCAGTGTAGACACAACTAAAATGGTATTTTCTTTTTTTTTTTTTAATGTTTATTTTATTTATTTAGAGAGAGAGAGCACAAGCACAGGAGGGGCAAAGAGAGAGAGAATCCCAAGCAGGCTCTGCATCATTAGCGCAGAGCTCGACATGGGGCTCAATCTCATGAACATGACCTGAGCCAAAATCAAGAGTGGGATGCTTAACCGACTGAACCACCCAGAAGCTCCAAACTGATGACTGAAATCCTTTTTTTTTTTTTTTTTTTTTTAAGCACAGAGCCCAGTGCAGGGCTTGAACTCACAACCCTGAGATCAAGACCTGAGCTGAGATTAAGAGTCTGACACTTGGGGTGTCTGGGTGGCTCAGTCAGTTAAGCATCCGACTTCGACTCAGGTCATGATCTCATGGTCCATGAGTTTGAGCCCCATGTCAGGCTCTGTGCTGACAGCTCGGAGCCTGCTTCTGATTCTGTGTCTCTGTCTCTCTCTGCCCCTCCCTTGCTCATGCTCTGTCTCTCTTTCTTTCTCAAAAATAAATGAACATTAAAAAAAAGAGTCTGATGCTCAACCAACTGAGCCACCCAGGTACCCCTGGTGGCTTTTTTTTTTTAAATCAAATCTGACAGTTTTTAATCAATGCATTTAGACTAATTAGTACATTGTGATTACTAATGTATTTATTTCAGTTTTATTATATACTTTTTATTTACCTGGTATGTTTTGTATCTATTTTTTTTTTTTTTGCTTCTGTATCTTATTAGCTTGATTGAGATCTCTTTCTTTCTTTTTGTTTAGATATAACTGATATATAATATTATGTTAGTTTCAGGTGTACAACATGATGATTATGTATTTGTATATATTGTGAAATGATCACTACTGTAAGTCTAGTTAGTATCCGTCACCATACATAGTTACGTTTTTTTTTAAATTTTTTTATTTTTTTAACGTTTATTATTTTTGAGAGAGAGAGAGAGAGAGAGAGAGAATGAGAGGCAGAGAGAGAGGGAGACACAGATTCCAAAACAGGCTCCAGGCTCCGAGATGTCAGCACAGAGCCTGATGTGGGGATGACCTGAGTCGAAGTTGGACGCTTAACTGACCGAGCCACCCAGGCACCCCTCGTTTGTTTTCTTGTGATGAGAACTTTTAATATTTACTCTTTTAGAAACTTTCAAATATACAACACAATATAATTAACTATAGTTGCCATGCTGTACAATACATTCCCAGGACTTATTTATTTTATAACTGGAAGTTTATACCTTTTCATCACCCACACCCCTTTGGCCTACTCTCCACCTCCCATCTCTGGAAACGACCAAGGTTTTCTTTGTATTTATGAGTTTGGGTTTTTGTTTGTTTGTTAGATTCCACGCATAATTGAGATCATATGGTGTTTGTCTTCCTTTGTCTGACTTATTTCACTTAGTATAATGCCCTCAAGTTCTACTCATATTGTCACAGATGAAAGACTACTTTCTTTTTAATGGCTGAATAATGTTTCATTATATGTATATATCACACGTTCTTTATTCATTCATCCATTGATGGGCATTCAAGTTGTTTCCATGTCTTGGCTATTGTAAGTAATTGTAAGCAATGAACATGGGAGTGCATGGGTCTTATCAAGTTAGTGTTTTTGTTTTCAAACACCCAAAAGTGGAATTGCTGGGTCATGTGGTAGTTCTATTTTTAATATTTTGAGAACTTCCATACTGTTTTCCATAGTGGATGCACCGATTTACATTCCTGCCAATAGTGCACAAGGGTTCCCTTTCCTCCACGTCCTCACTTGCACTTACTATTTCTTGCCTTTTTTGATACTAGTCATTATGACAGGCATGAAGTGATATCTCAGTGTGGTTTTGATTGCATTTCCCTGATGATTAGAGATTATGAGCACTTTTTTAGGTACCTCTGGGCCATCTGTATATCTTCTTTAGAAAAATGCCTATTTATATCTTCTGCCAATTTTTAAAATTGGATAGTTGTGGGTGGTTTTTTTTTTGTGTGTGTGTGTTGTGGGTTTGTTTGTTTGTTTTTTTTTTTTGCTGTTGTGTGGTATGCATTGTTTATATGTTTTGGATATTAACTGTTTATTAGATATATGATTTGCAGGTATTTACTCCTGCTCAGTAGGTTGCATTTTCATTTTATTGATGGTTTCTTTTGCTCTGTAGAGGTTTTTTAGTTGTATGTAGTTCCACTTGTTGATTTTTGCTTTTTTCGCCTTTGTTTTTGGTGTCAAATCCAAAAAGTCATTGCCAAGATTGATGTCTGGGAGCTTATTGCTTATGTTTTCTTCTAGGAATTTTAATGGTTTCAGGTCTTACATTCAAGTCTTTAATTCATTTTGAGTTATTTTTGTGTATGATGTAAGGAAGTTGGGGCAGTGGAGGTACGTGGGTGGCTCAGTTGGCTAGACGTCTGACTCTTGCTTTTGGCTTAGGTCATGATCTCACGCTTCATGAATTCGGGCCCTACATAGGGCTCTGCACTGACAGTGCTTGGGATTCTGTCTCCCTCCCTCTCTGTTGTATGCGCACTCTCTCTCTCAAAGATAAACTTTAAAACAAAACAAAAAAAAAGTGGTCCAGTTTAATTCTTTTGCATGTGGCACTGCCTAGTTTTCCAACACGATTTGTTGAAGAGACTACCCTTTCCCCATTGTATATTCTTGACTCCTTTGTCATAAAATTAATTGACCATGTATGCATGGGTTTGTTTCTGGTCTCTTGATTCTGTCTCACATATCTGCTTTTATGCCAGTACCATGCTGTTTTGATTATCATAGCTTTGTAATATAGTTCAAGATCAGGAAATGTGATGCCTCCAGCTTTGTTCTTCTTAAGATTGCTTTGGCTATTTGGGGACTTTTGTGGTTCCATACAAATTTTAGGGAAGTTCTATTTCTGTGAAAAATTCCTTTGGAATTTTGATAAGGATTGGAATTTTCTTTATTAAATTTTAACACCCTGCTGGTTTGGATATTCAACATCATATTATTATTCCTTTATGGTGACCCTTTAAGTGCTAAAAGTGTAATTGACTTAACTATGGTAAGGTCAAACAACTTTACATTCCTCATATCAAATATATGAATCTTAGGATAGTTTAACTCTGATGGCTCCCTTTTCATTGCACATTACTATTTTCCTGAGCTTTAATTCCATCTTGTTTTTATACCTTCCAAATTAATCATCTTAAAAACACATACAGTTAAATTTAGCCATATGTTTATATATTCCTTTGCTTACTAGTTCTTCTTACATTTTAGCCCTCCCTTGTGGGTTCATTTTCTTTCTTTCTGATATACATCTTTTAATAGTTCTTTCAGAAGATCAGTTAGTGTTGAGCACTTTTATTTTTAATTAATTATTTTTGGCATAGCTTTATTTCATTTTTACTCTTGAATGATGAATTGGTTGGGTTTAAAATTTAGGTTGCCAGTTAGTTTCCTCATTTTTTGAAGTTACTATCCGGTTGTTTTCTGCATTTTTGTCGTTGTTGTTGTTAATAAATGCTGTCTGTTGAATTGTCATTCCTATGTAGATAACTTCCAGGGTAGATACAGAGATGTACCAGATCCCCATTCAAGGAGAGACATGCTCTCCAACTGTGGGGAAATCACACAGCATCTACCTGTCAGCTCTTTCAGGGTCTTCTTTAGCAGAAGAGAGCTGCATTGCCTGAGTTCACATCCTTCCTGGGTCAGCCTGCATTCTGTGACCAAACAAGATAGAGATATAAAGGCCTAACTATTTCAGTCCAATGTAGGGCACTCTGAAGGTTAATTCTAGATCCTGAATCTCTGCTGGGTTGACTGAAGCTTTGTCAGGCCACATCACAGTGTGTCTTTTTCCTCTGCTCAATCTTGCTGCCACTGGAGTTGATCTCTAATAAACACTTTGTACCCAAAACTCTGTCTCACTGTCTGCTTCTGGAGAACCCAACCTGCATAACTTCCCTCTTCTCTATGGCTTCATTTAAGGTCTTCTCATTGTCTTTGGGTTCTGCGGTTTCCCCATGATGTCTCTAAGTTTCAGATTTTGTATTTATTTATCACATTTAGGATTTTTTTTTTCCTGAATCAAAGGGTTCATGTCTTTTATTAGCCGTGAAATATTCCTAATCATTATAATTTTGAATATTACATTTGCCATTTTCTGTTTTTCCTTTCTGGAACTACAAATAAATAAATTGGAACTTGTTCTGTCCTCCAAGTTTTAATCCTTCTTTCTTACTGTCTGTTGCTTTGTTTCTGTGTGTTGCCTTTAGGGTAATTCCTGAGATTTATTTTCCGTTCACTGCTTCTCCTTTCAGCTGTATCTAAACTAACTTTTAAAAATTATCTGTTGACTTTTAATGAACACGTTATACTTTTGATTTTGGTTAGAAAGCCTAATTGTTTTGTTTTCAAGTCTTTTCACATAGTATCTTGTTCTTTTCATACTTCAAGTTTGTTTTTTGCTTCTTTAATAATTTAGGATATTTATTTTATAGTCCTTTATCTGTTCTAATATTTGAAGTTGTTGAGAGTGTAATAGTTCTTTGGTTGTGTCTGCTGATTGGTTTTTCACATGTTTGTTAGTTTTGAATTGTGTGTTTGTTTTCAGCAGGGCTTTCTTTATCTGTAGGCATCCTATGTGGTTTGGATGCAGGGTATGTCCTCCCAGTGAAGTTTTGAGTTTGCTTCATTATCAGCCTGGAACCCTTTTTATACTAATAACTTGTTTGGGGGCTTCTAATCATTTGGGTTGTATAAATCCAAATCCCAAGCCTACATAAGAAGGAGTCCATAGCAAAGTTCTAGGTAACACTTTTTTTCCCCCACAGCTGATCCACGCCAGGTCAGATAAGATTCTTTATTATAGGGGTGCCTGGGTGGCTCAGTCGATTAAGCGTCCGACTTTGGCTCAGGTCATGGTCTCACGGTTCGTGAGTTCAAGCCCCGCATCTGGCTCTGTGCTGACAACTCAGGGCCTGGAGCCTGCTTCAATTCTGTGTCTCCTTCTCTCTCTCCTCACACTATATGTCTCTCATAAATGAATAAATGTTAAAAAAAAGATTCTTTATTATAATTTACTTGTACTAGTAGTTAGATTTGTTTTCTAGTTTACTCTTTCTTCTAAGTTCCTCATAAATCCTGGCTTCTTTGGGCATCTTGGTTTTAACTTCCCACCTCATGTTGCTCGAGACTTTATTCCTCGTGAGCGGTAAAACCAAATCCTTAGTAGGTTATGGAGAAGAGTGCTACATCATTTTCACCTCCCAGGGCTGCTATCACATCTGCTTTTTAAACTACTCTGGTTCCAGTTCTTTATTTGCTTTTGACCCCTGAGATGATCTTTTCCTTTCCATATCCTTTCCACTATGAATTTAAGATTATGTTTTCCTATTTTAGCCAATCATTTTGAATGTTTTGTAGCAGGAAGATTTCAAGCTATCTAGTCTATAGTATTGTTGGAAATGGAAGTGTGGTGTTTGCCACTTGAAATTTGCAGTGGCATAATGTGTGGTATTTGTAAGAATTTTGAAGTATGAAATGTGATGGGCCAAATATCAACTCAGCAACTTTGGATATCAGCAGTATTTTTATTTTTTGCTAGTATTGTGATAAAAAATGGTATTACTTTTTAATTTGCATTTTTCTGATTAGTAGTGAAATTAACATCTCATGATATATTTATTATCTGTATTTCTGTATCCTTTGACTATTTTTCCATGGATTTTTTTCTTTTCCCTGTTTGGAAGAAGTTTCTATTAATGTATATGTGTGTCTGTGTGTTTAGGTGTGTGTATATGTGTATGTGTGTGTGTGTAGTCTAGCTTGTGGATTATGTTTTAACTTTCTTTTTTTTAAGTTCTTTTTAACATTTATTTATTTTTGAGAGACAGAGAGAGACACAGCATGAGTGGGGAAGAGGCACACAGAGAGAGACACACACACACACACACACACACACACACACATACACACATACACACACATACACACATACACACACATACACACATACACACACATACACACACACAGAATCTGAAGCAGGCTCCAGGCTCTGAGTTGTCAGCACAGAGGCCGATGCGGGGCTTGAACCTGCAAACGGTGAGATCATGACCTGAGCCGAAGTCAGATGCTCAACCAACTGAACCACCCAGGCGCCCCTGTTTTAACTTTGTTTATAGTGAACTTTATGGGCCATTCTTCATTACTGTATAGTCATATTTATCATTCTTTATGCTTTATTAGTGATTTTTGTGTCTGGTATAATAAATCTCTACTCTGAGGTCATAGATTTACTATATTTTCTTTGAAATGTTTCAAGTTTTGCCTTTTATGCATGAATATGTCTAGAAGAGATTTTTGTGTTTGGTGTGAAATAGGAATCCAATTTTATTGTTTCCTTATAATCAGTTGTTCTAGCACTATTTAATTAAAAGTCCATTCTTTCCCCTTATAACCAACAGTGCCATCTCTGTCTTTATCATTATAATGTATACAGAGTTGTGTTTCTTAGTTTTCTACTGTTTTGTTGTTTATTTTGTCTCTCCCTGTGTCAATAGCAATACTATCTTAATTAGTATAACTTCCAAAAAAAAAGAAAATCTAACCACTAGGAAAAATCCCATTTCGTTCTTGTTAGCAATGCCTTGTCTAATCTTGGGTTTTGCTCTCTGATATATATTTTAGAATTGGTTTTTATAAAAAAGCATTGTTGAAATTTTTATTGTAATATCTGCATCACTTTGGGAAGAAGTCATGATATTTCAACATTTTTGAATCTTTCTATGTAGTAACATGACACATCTCTCCATTTACTTAGGCTTTCTTTAATGTGTCAATAATTCTTCATAAATGTCTTATTCAGCTTTTTTCAGACCTGTTTTTAGGTACCGTATCTATTGGTTTCTATTATAAATGATATTAATAAGCTATGTTTGAAAGTTGCTGTTGTGTAGAAGTACAGTTGATTTTTGAATATTTTATATCCAGCAACCTTCCTAAATTCTTTATTAATTCTAATAATTTATTTTTATTTATTATGTATAAAGTAATATCTTCTGTGAAAATGATTATTTTTGTTTCTTCCTTTACAAACTTAAACTTTTTATTGTTTCTTATTTTATTGCTGTTGTTAGGACCTTCAGTAAAATGTTTAGTAGATCGATAATTGTAGCTATGCTTGTCTTCTTCCTGATTTTCAGAGGAATTCTTCCATAATGTCTTACCATAAATAATCATGCCCCGTACAGGGTGAGGAAGTTCTACTCCTAGTTTATAGTACCTTTCTTGATGAGTTAGTGTTGAATTGTATCAAAACTTTTCTGTGTTAATTAAAACTTTCATATGGTTTTTCCTCTTTTAATTTGTTAATGTGGTTAATTATATATATATATTTGATAGATTTTGCATTCTGGGATAAACCCAGCTTTCTCATGATATACTATCTTTTTATATTGCTAGTTTGGGTTTGCTTACATTTTGTTTACATGTCTACATCTATGTTCATGGGTGAGGTGGGCCTGTAATTTTTCTTCTTTGTATATCCTTGTTTTCTTTGGATATGACTATTATATAGTAACTTCACTGGGTAAATTGGGGAGTATTCCTCTTTTTCCGATCTCTGGTGGAGTTTGTGTAAGATTGGAACATCTGATTATTTGAAAGTTTGGTAGAATTCACCTATGAACTTAGCCACCAAGATGCCTCTTAAAACAGTTTTAGTAGGATATATATTTCTAGAAATTTGGATATTCTTACATATCAAATTTATTGGCATAAAATTTTTATAATAGTCCCTTTAAAAAAATTCTTCTCTTTGTCTAAAGTTACAGCCATCATTTCACTCCTAATATTATTTTATTTATTCTCTTTTTTTCTTGATCAATCTTACTAGAGGATTTTCTATTTTATAAGTTTTTACAAAGATCTGCTTTTCAGCTTAATTGATACTCTCCACTGTATCTTCATTTTCCATTTTATTAATCTTCATTCAACTTAGATTTTATTTTGTTATTCTTTTTTTAATTTAATTTTTTTTTTTTTTAATTTTGAGAGAGACAGAGACAGCATGAGGGGAGGAAGGGCAGAGAGAGAGGGAGAGAGAGAATCTCAAGCAGGCTCCATGCTGCCAGCACAGAGCCCAGTATGGGGCTCAAACCCACAAACTGTGAGATCATGACCAGAGCTGGAACCAGGAGTTGGACACGTAACCAACTGAGCCACCCAGGCACCCCTTGTTTTTAAACTTCTATAGTTCAACTTAAGTTCTTTAGTTTTCACACTTTATTTTTTAATATGTAAGTATTTGAAAGCTGTATCTTTCCCTTCAAGTAATGCTTTCACTGCTTCTTATAACATTTTGATTTATGATACTTTGAATTTCATTTATTGCTCTGTATTTTCCTGGAATATATTTTTTGTTCCTTTTATATTCAGTTTTTCTATGTCTTTATGATTTAGGTATGTTTCTGGTGAGTAGTATGTAGCTGGAATTTTAAAATCCACCTGAAGTCTTCATCTTTTAACTGGGAAGTTTAAGCCATTAACATTCAATGGAATTTAGTATATATTTGCATTTGTCTTAATCTGCCTTTTAAAAATTTGTCCTATTTTTCTCCTTTCTTATCTCCTTCTTGCTCATTTTGAATGATAGTGTATTTGTTTTTATTTTTCCATTTTTTCTCTAATTATTTAGAAGTTAAGCATTGTTTTTCTTTTCAAGGTTTTATTTGGATTTTTTCCATTTATATGTAACTTAATGAAGTGTGAGGTTAATCAATGTCTTAACACTCCTGACTGAATAGTAGAAGGTACTGAACTTTGATCACTCTCCATCAAATTATTTATTATTCTTGGCCAGTATTTTTGCTTGCTTGCTTCCTTGCTTGATTTATTTATTTATTTATATGTTTATTTATTTTGAGAGACAGAGAGAGAACACATGTGAGCGGGGGAGGGGAAGAGAGAGGAGGGAGAGAGGATCCCAAGCAGGCTCTGCACTGCCAGTATGGAGCCCAACATGGAGCTCAAACCCATGAACTATGAGATCATGACCTGAGCTGTAACCAAGAGTAAGACGCTCAACCAATTGATCCACCCAGGCATCCCTTAGTTTTATTTTTTTTAACTCCTAAGTTAGAGATTATTGTAGTTAAAGATGATATGTTTAAATTTATCAGTTTGTTTAGATGTTTACCAATATCTTTGCTCATTTTTTTACTTTTGTCTCTTAAAACTTCTTTTGGGTCCATTTTCTTTCTTCCTGAGTACATTTTTAGAAAATTCCTTCATTAAGTTTTTCTAATGGCAAACTCTTAGATTTTTTTAATCTGAGAATGTCTTTAGTTTACCCTAGTTAGTAAAAGATAGTTTAGTTGAATATGCAAGTCTCAATTGACAGTTACTTTCAGCACTTTGAAGATATTGTTCACTTTGACTTTTGGTTTCATTCTTGTTCTTGAGAAGTGTGCTTTCTTATACAAACATAATACCACCATGTATTTTGACATAACTATATATTTTTCTAGGTTCATGGACCCCATTATTTCTTCTACTTTAGACCCCTACAATGAATTTATTATTTAGTTTTAATTGTCTTTAAATTGAGGTATTCTGTCATTAATGATTTCCTCAAAAAGTATACTTCTGTGGTATAAATTCTGAATCCTTTTATGTTTGAAAATGCCTTTCTTCAACTTCTTATGGTTTGGCACTGCCCACTGCTAGGCCCTCTCTTCCCTCATTTAAAGGGATTCATGTCAAGACATACCCCACCAGAGCCACAACAGCAAGTAATTCAAAGGTTTATTACTCACTCAGGCATAGGCAGGTTGAGGGAGGCCCCAGGGAGAGGGGACCCACCAATGAGAACTCTCTCCAACTTCCATATAAATGATATTCTGGCCAGGCATAGAATTCTTGCATTACATGCACTTCTTTCAAAAGTCTCTAAACAGTATTCCTTTTCTTTTTATTCTCCTGGACTCTAGTACTATCAATGAGGATTGTGATAGCAGTTCTGATTCTCTTTCCTTTTTAAGTAACCTGATCTCTCTTTGAAAGTTTATATAAATTTTTAAAAAAATCTTTAAAGTTAGGAAATGTCACCAGAATGTGCCTACATGTGTCATTTTTCATTAATCCTGTCTGGTACTTGGTGTGCTCCTGCTATTTGAAAAGTCAAG
Organism: Herpailurus yagouaroundi; assembly: GCF_014898765.1. Lineage (NCBI taxonomy): Eukaryota > Metazoa > Chordata > Mammalia > Carnivora > Felidae > Herpailurus > Herpailurus yagouaroundi. The sequence goes on from NW_024412406.1 coordinate 17,788,533, forward strand.
TTTTTTTCAGCTCAGGAAAACTCTCATTTTTCCTTTTTATTTGATTGTAGTTTCTCTTCTATTCCTTTTCTTCCTTCTGGAATGCCTTTATTTTCTTAAAAAACTTTTTTTAATGTTTACTTTTGAGAGAAAGAGAGTGTGAGTGGGGGAGGGGCAGAGAGAGAGGGAGACACAGAATGTGAAGCAGGCTCCAGGCTCTGAGCTGTCAGCACAGGCTTGAACTCAAGAGCTGTGAGATCATGACCTGAGCCGAAGTCGGATGCTTAACCAACTAGGACACCCAGGAGCCCTGGAATGCATATCAGGCTTCTTGAAACTGTCTTCCATGTTTGTTTTCATGAATGATTTCCTTTTATTTGTATTTTTCTTTTTGTCATATTTTTTCCATTTGATCTCATAGATCTTCTGGCTTACTACGCATGATGACTACTTTGTATTTCAGTAGTACTAGTTTTTTGATTATTTTTGTAGGTGTTAAATTCAAAAGTGATGTTTATTTTTTAACTTGCGCAGACATGTTTCTTTCCTTGAAATAAATCTACTCAGGAGTTGTCTTCATCAAAATAAAAATCTTCTGTACAGTGAAGGAAACAGTCACCAAAACTAAAAGACATGGAATGGAAGAAGATATTTGCAAATGACATATCTGATAAAGGGTTAGTATCCAAATTATATAAAGAACTTACAAAACTCAACACCCAAAAAACAAATAATCCAATTAAAAAATGAGCAGACATTTTTCCAAAGAAGGCATCCAGATGGCCAACAGACACACGAAAAGATGCTCAACATCACTCATCATCAGGGAAATACAAATCAAAACTACAATGAGATATCACCTCACATGAGTCAGAATGGCTAAAATTAACAATACAGGAAACAACAGTTGTTGGCGAGGGTGTGGAGAAAAGGGAACTCTCTTACACTGTTGGTGGGAATGCAAACTGGTGCAGCCACTCTGGAGAACAGTACGGAAGAGTTGTCATTATGTTTTTATTAAAATTCTTATTAGGTTTCTTCTGCCATTAAATCTGCCTCCATAGGAGCCACCTATTCAGGTATGGTCCACAAACTCTGCTCATATCAGCTGTGGAGGGAGAGGAGTTGAATCCAGTGTGGGTCAGGATTTGAAGTCTCTTTAAGCAGTGTGGTTCTCAATGGTGGGGAGATTCAGTGGGTTCCAGCTCTGGTTCTTCCTTAGGCAATCCTAGCATTGCCCCATGCTTGGTCACAAAAGCCAATTTCCTCTGCAGTAGCTGGGTCCTCCTGGAGTTATAAACAAGATGTGTCCTACACTGGCTGCTCTGCTCAGTTTCCTTGGGAGCTAAATATCTCAGTTGAAGGTAGGATTGCCTCTGTCTTTAGCACATAATCACATACACACACCCTCTTCCCCCATTGGCTGTTTTGCTTATTAAATGATACTGAATGAAGCATGACACTTGGATGTATTTATAGGCCACCCCAAACCTACCTTTCTGGTCTCTTTTTCTGCTTCTCTTTTTATGATACAAAGTGTTTCGTAAGTACTGATTTATCCTTCTGTTTCCTGAACACATGGTATAGTTTATCAAAAGTGGGAGAGATAACAATGAGAGTGTTAGAAACATACACCCAGGCTGAAATTATCCCAGAATCTATTTTCCAAGCACATTTTTACAAAACATAAGGAAACTTAGTCTTGTTCAGGATCACATAGCTCATTTTAGTTAATATTAAGTGGTGGAATGTGAATCTTGACAGGAAGGAGACTGGGGGAACAGTGTTCATAGAATATTCCTGCCAGTGAGATGCAGAAATAAAGGCAAGGTATTTTGTGAGGGTTGTTCGTTCATGCATTCACTTAATATGTGTGAAGTCAGAAGAACTTCACACATGAATTAGGAGGTGACAATAGAAATGGGTGAGAAATATTTTAAACAGGGTAGCTCCATTAAAGACCAGAAATGTGAAACGCATTGTGTGTTTGAGAAAACAACAATTTTGAACTGCTGAAACACTTGAGGGGATAGAAGAAAGTGAGGCTGCGAAGGTTAGATGGAGCTAGATTGTAAAGGGGTTTTCACGTTAAACGTGCTACATTATTTCGGTCATTTACTGAAAACTTGTGTGCCAGGGGCCATGACAGCACTGGGGATACAGGAGTGAGAGAGACAGTGTTTCTGTTCTCTGGGAGCTGTAGGCATTAGGGAGTTGATGCAGTGAGGTGATTTAAGGTCTTGCTGCATCTCAGGTCTTGTTTCTGCTTCTGATGGGCTTTTGGAGAAAGAGACAGAGAAAGAGAGAGAGAGAGAGAGTCTGTGTGTGTGTCTAACTACCTATCTTGCCTCCCATTGCTTGAAGCATTGCATCAGTATTTCCAGTAAACACAGGATGTTGTTAGCTAGGTTAGAGTTCACATTCAACTAGTTAATCATAATTGACTTATTGGAAATGGCCCTGTGGAGAAATTAAATTATTTTCTGAGTTTCTACTAGAGCAGTTGGAGATTCCTTTGAGGTAGTTCTGTGAATTATTTCACATAGCTGTTGTAAAAAGAATTGCTAAGTAAGGCAATATTGTGTAATTGTATGTATAAATATATATAGTCTGAAATTTTTAGTGACTACTAGTTTTTGTTGTCTCTGTTGTCTTTTAACAGCTATAAAAATAAAGGGGAAATGGCAACTGACATTTTAACAAAGTATATTTTACCAAATAGCCTTTGCCCTTTCTTTCCTTCCTCTTGTAATCTTGTATAAATCTGTTTTCTTATAATATGCAACGAACGGATTTATTTCTTGACAATATATTTAATAACAATAGATTTAGCAGACACCATGGATACCTTCTAAATCGTAATTTTTCAATTTCTTGTAAGCAAGTAAGTGTTGAGAACATTTTGTTACATTCTATTTTTCTTCCTGTTTACAGCTCCCAGATTGGCCGTGTATGTAAACTGCGCACCGCAGCTTTTCCATTTAACATTCATGATAGCATCCCATGCTACTTGCAGCTTTGAAAATGGACACATGATAGGTGGGATATCTTTATTTTTTACACTTTCTAGTTTGCATCAGTCATGAATCAACAAATACTTGGTGAATGTCCAATGCAACAGAATACCAAGTGCCATAGAAAGATAATAAGATGCCTATATTGCAGGGATTGTTAATCCAACAGAAAAAACAAAATACCATTATGGGAAGGCATATAAAAAGTGTGGCAGTAACTCCCAAATAATGTAATGTACCGTGGTGCATGTATTTGCTCTGTTCCTTACATACCCCCTTACTGGTCCCAGTACTCTTCATGGCCACGTGCTTCCTACTTATCATTTGTGGAAAGAAGGGAAGTCATGTACCTCACTATTTTGGAAATAAGACCCAGTACCTACCAGGAGGAAACAAGATCTGAATGAAGTACCATCTAAATAAAGTGGAGGATAGAAGTTTGAAAGGCTATCTCAATATTTATGAAGTCCTTTCTGATCTGTTCAGTAGTAGCCAGTGCAAAATAAAAAATGATATAACTTATAAACTTACTGCCTGCTAAGAGTGATAAGCTTGTAAGTTTAAGTAGAAAAAGTCAGTGTTTCCTTATTTGATGCTGCTGCCCCTTCTGGTTACGTTCAGAGAAGAGGAATGACTTCCCCAGGGAACCTTGTCCTCTAACTATTGTCTTTGGCCTGGGGCCTCCACTGTGCTCTCCTCTCACCTGCATCAGGGCCCAGGCAAGAGCAGGTGCTTAGGATGCTGCCAGAGAGTCATCAGCACTTTCTGACTCTGCAACATTTGCCCTCCCCCTTCCTGGGTCCTGTTCTCTTTGGGTACAAAGGTCAAGTCTGAGCCCATTTGGGAGATGCTCTGGGCCTGCAGTCTGGGACTCATATACCACATGGTCATACATTCTTAGGAACTCTAATTTCTGTTTTGGACTTTCAGTCTTTGTATACTCTTGCTGCATTTAGGTGCAACCTATCAAACTTATTAGTGTTTTCTGTAATGAAATTATAAAAATTTAATGTGATATCATTTTAGAATTGAGATAAATGAAAGTGACAACTGTAATTTAAAATGTAAACTATTTGTCCAGTAGAACTGAAATCAGAGATACACAGAATTTTAGAAAATAAAACCTTGAGATACCACAAATACGGGTTTTATAATTTAAAAATGGTCTAAGACCTTTTGTAGCAACGTGGATGGAACTGGAGAGTGTTATGCTACGTGAAATAAGTCCTACAGAGAAAGACAGATACCATATGTTTATGTGGATCCTGAGAAACTTAACAGAAGACCATGGGGGAGGGGAAGGAAAAAAAAAGTTAGGGAGAGAGCCAAACCATAAGAGACTCTTAAAAACTGAGAATAGGGGCGCCTGGGTGGCGCAGTCGGTTAAGCGTCCGACTTCAGCCAGGTCACGATCTCGCGGTCCGGGAGTTTGAGCCCCGCATCAGGCTCTGGGCTGATGGCTCAGAGCCTGGAGCCTGTTTCTGATTCTGTGTCTCCCTCTCTCTCTGCCCCTCCCCCGTTCATGCTCTGTCTCTCTCTGTCCCCACCCCCCCACAAAAAAAAAACGTTGAGGAAAAAAAAATTAAAAAAAAAAACTGAGAATAAACTGAGGGTTGATGGGGGGTGGGAGGGAAGGGAGGGTGGGTGATGGGCACTGAGGAGGGCACCTGTTGGGATGAGCACTGGGTGTTTTATGGAAACCAATTTGACAATAAATTTCATATTAAAAAAATAAAAATAAAAATGGCCTAAGAACTTTCTAAAGATTCTCTGATACCAGATTCTCCATAGCATAGCATACTTAGTGTTTTTTTGTTTTTATTTTTGTTTTTTGATACAGTGTATTGAAAATGTAGCTCCAAGATCTTGAACGTATGAGAACAATTGATGTAGGTTAGGAATGGTAACTCTAGTAACCACAGGGCCATTCAGCAATGGACCTGAATGAAGCCCATAGCTCACACATTATTACAATCTATTTGAAGTGATCTTTGGTTTATGGCTTTCTTGGTCTAGAAATTTTGAAAATATTGCTTAGTTACTATAGGTTAATCTGGGCCTGAAAATGATTACTCAAGAAACCTCTTAAGTGTGTTAGCACAATCTCCTAGAACTAGCATTTCTGTGAAAGGGTACCTGGGTAGGCCTTCCAAGTGTCTCGTGTGTTTTTTTCTCTGAGTAACCAATCACTTCGAAAGGACCTTTCCAGTTTCTGAGACTATAATATAGTCTCATGTACTCTTAAACTTTATCAGCAAGTAAAAAATAATAAAAAAAAAAATCAAGATTACAAAGAACTGAAAAACTGTCATGGGAATACAGGTTGTTGAATGTTGACACCAGAAAATCAGATATGGTGAGAAACAGCAGCATCTTTCCTGAAACAATGCTCATATGAACCAAAGTTGTTAGAACTTAGAGCAAGAGAGATCTTTTTTTTTTTTTTTTGATGTTTGTTTATTTTTGAGAGAGAGAGAGAGACAGCACACGAGCAGAGGAGGGGCAAAGAGAGAGGGAGACACAGAATGCAAAGCAGGATCCAGGCTCTGAGCTGTCAGCACAGAGCCCAACGTGGGGCTTGAACTCAGACAGGCGCCCCTCAAGAGAGATCTTTTTTTTTTTTTTTGTAAATGTACAAATGTATCACTATTTTTATTTGCATTTAAGCCAAATTTCTGTGAGCTAGAAAGTTAGACAATGTATAATCCATATTTTATACATTAACACAAATTTCAAAACATAAAGTATAGCAATATTCTCTATTATTCAAATCCACATTTTTTTAAATCTAGAATACAATATTTATAAAACTTAACACCTCCTGCAACAAAGCCAACATTATTAGGAGAGTTGTTTGAGGAGTTTTTAGTGGTTGCAGTGGAGACAATTTTCCTCATTAAGTAACTGTATAGGGATTTAACACATTCTTTTTTTTTTTTTTTGGATTTAACACATTCTTTAAGTTGCTTGAATGCAACCTAGAATGTGGTAATGGTAACAGAATACATATCAATTCAAACATTCAAGACAAAAAGACTTACTTTTTACTTAAGCCAATAATGAATTTTGAAAGTACATTAAAAAACACCCTCCCAACCACTATTAACACACTCCTTTATGCTTTCACAGCGTGTTCCAGGAGTTATCATTTTCTGTGCCTCCACAGGTCTTTCTATTGGGACAGTTACCAATCACCTTTCTCATCTTTGCATTAACCTGTCCGCCTGCCTAGCCCGGTACCTATCTCTAGCCAACATTACAGTTTCTTCATTATTTTGCCTTGCAGACTTGTTCCTCACCTCGTGTGGTCCCTCTTGTTCTTTGCCCATCTCTTGGCATTCCTCTGTGAATCTATGTTTTGCTGCCAGTGATGTTTCAGAACTGGAGGGTTTCTCTGAGTTTCTTTCTTTGTCTCTGTTTCTCATTTTATTGGATCTTTCCCAGTCAAGAAACCCATCCTTTGCCCTAGAATTCGGGCTGCTTTCTTTTTTGTCTCGGTTTCTTTCTGGACTGAACACTTATTTCTCGTTGTTCTCTATGTCTGTACTTATCACTGCTTTCATATCTTTCTTTCCTTGCTTTTGCATGCTCTTCTTTGCTTTTCTCAAGAGAGATCTTAAAGGCAAACAATCAAGGTTGCAGGAAATGATTCAGAATATTACCCATGAATATATTTCCTTGAATATTGATAAATTCCATGCAACATGAGTCAGTCTATGGCTATTACAAAATGAATTGGATATCAGGGATTCCTGGTGCCTCTGTCTTTAGGTTCTTTCCATCATGTGTAGCCTACACTTATTGCCATTAAAGTGGAAACTATCAGATAACACTATGCCACACACACAGTGTTTGAGTTACATACACAAAGTGGGTGTTTTTCAGACTTGCATATGTGTGAGAATCACTAAGAGTGTTTGTTACAAAGGTTGGTTTTATTCTGATTCAGGGGATCTGCAGACCACGTTTTGAGACACATTGCTTTAAAATGAAAGAATGAGGGGCGCCTGGGTGGCGCAGTCGGTTAAGCGTCCGACTTCAGCCAGGTCACGATCTCGCGGTCGGTGAGTTCGAGCCCCGCGTCAGGCTCTGGGCTGATGGCTCGGAGCCTGGAGCCTGTTTCCGATTCTGTGTCTCCCTCTCTCTCCGCCCGTCCCCCGTTCATGCTCTGTCTCTCTCTGTCCCAAAAATAAAAAATGTTGAAAAAAAATTAAAAATAAAATGAAAGAATGAGAAACAGCATAGAGGTTTTGATTTGTTTTTTTGGTTAAAGGTCTTGTTCACACTCTTTGGAAGTCATTCTTGTAGTTGCAAAATGTTAGTATTCGTTCAGGAAGGGAAAATAGGTTTTATCATTGTTCAGAGCCCATTTTTCATATATACATGATGAAGTTTATACTCCTAATCGAGAACTTTTCTTTGAACTCTAGGTGTATATAGCTAGCTGTCTGCTGGAACACCTCTACCCAAATGTCTAATAGACTTCTCCCACCTCACTCAGCCACACTAAAATCCTCCTTTCAGGCCTGGTTCACATGCAGTTTTCCCAATTTTGTTTAATGGCAAAATCAGTCTTCCAACTGTTGAGGCCAAAATACTTGGAATTATTCAAAGAATTATTTTTTTAAATTTTATTTATTTTGAGAGAGAGAGAGAGAGCAAGTGAGGGAGGTGCAGAGAGAGAGGAAGAGAGAATCCCAAGCACACAGCCAGCACAGAGCCCAGCGTGGGGCTCAGTCTCACAAACCATGAGATTATGACTTGAGCCCAAATCAAGAGTTGGACACTTAACTGACTGAGCCACTCAGGCACCCTCCCCCTTTTTTTTATACTCCACATCCAGTTGACTGACAAATCCTTTTGCTTCTACCTTCAGAATATATCTAGAGTATGATCATTTTATCCCTACCTCTTGCTACATCCTGGCTCAAGCTTTTAACTATCTTTCATCTGAATTATTGCAAGTCTCCTTACTATTGTTGCTTCCATTCTGATTCCTTTATAATCTGTTCTCAACCCAGCAGCCAGAGTGTTCTAAAATTAAAACCACATCATGAACTCTGCAGTGGCTTCCTGTGTCACCCAGAGTAACAGCCAAAAAACTGAGACCGACCTACAAAGTTTGAGATCTCTCTGATCTTTTCTTACATCTCTCTCTTTCCTGCTTACTTTCTTGTAGGTCCACTCTGTTCCACATCATTTCTTGAAGCCACAGGGCCTTTGTACTAGCTGTTCCCTCATTGTACTAGTTGCCTGGAATGATCTTCCCCTGGGATATCTGAATGGCTCCCTTCCTCACCTCCTTCAAGTCTTTGCTTTAATGTTGCCTTCTCCAAGGACCAACTCTTACTCCTTTATTTATTTAAAACTGTGATCCCTTTTTCCTCCTGCCCATCTTTTCTACCATGAGTCCCCTAATCCCCTTTGTCCTGCTCTGGTTTTCCAAAGCACCTCTCCCCTGGTAAAATTCTAGATTAGCTTTTTTTTTTTTTTTTTTTTTAATTGATTGATTATTTTTCTTTCTCCCACACTGGAATGTAAGAGCCACAAGGAAGCAATTTTTAGCTATTTTGTTCACTGAGGTGTCCCAGTTCTTAGAAAGGTACTCAATAAATATTTGCTGAGTAAACTCAATGAAATGTTTATGGAATAGTTACTGAAAGTCAAGTGCTGCTCTGAGTTCGAGGAGCACCACTGTGAATAGACAGGACAGTTCTGCCTTCTTGGAGCTTACATTCCTAGTGGGAACTAACTGCACAATAGCAGAACTGCAGAATGCGCAGCATTTTGTGTGGAGACCAGCACAGTGGGGCTGATAAAGTAGCCACAGCAGTCAGAGATGGAGGAGAATACCTAGTAGCGCCCTCTGCAAAATACAGAGTGGACCGCAAAAGCTGTGGTATGCAGGATAGTGAAAACTTCCAAAAAACAGAGAGTGAATTACAGTATACGAAAGCATAAGAATTACAGGAAAAAAATAGTGAACACAAACAAGAAAGCATTTGTGGGGGAAAAAGAAAGAAAGCTATGTAAACAGCATATAATAGAAACTCCAATAATAGTGGCTTAACCACACAATGGTTTATTTTATCACATAAAAGAAATCCACATGAGGGAGCCAGGTGCCGGGTGGAAGCTTCAGGATTCCACCAGTGACTGAGTGTCCCATCTCTTCCACTACCCTCAGCACATGCCTCTGTCCTCAAAATCACTTCCTGGAAGGAGGCAAAAGGAAAGGCCAAAGGAACCTTCCAGAAAATGACATAGTTCTTATGGGCTAGAACTTGATCACCTGGCCACACCTAGCTGCAAAGGAGTCTAAGGAAACTAGTCTTTTATTTTTTTATTTTTAATTTTTAATTTTTTTCTTTTTATTTATTTATTTTTATTTTTTTTCCAATATATGAAATTTATTGTCAAATTGGTTTCCATACAACACCCAGTGCTCATCCCAAAAGGTGCCCTCCTCAATACCCATCACCCACCCTCTCCTCCCTCCCACCCCCCATCAACCCTCAGTTTGCTCTCAGTTCTCAACAGTCTCTTATGCTTTGGCTCTCTCCCACTCTAACCTCTTTTTTTTTTTTTTCCTTCCCCTCCCCCATGGGTTTCTGTTAAGTTTCTCAGGATCCACATAAGAATGAAACCATATGGTATCTGTCTTTCTCTGTATGGCTTATTTCACTTAGCATCACACTCTTCATTTCCATCCATGTTGCTACAAAGGGCCATATTTCGTTCTTTCTCATTGCCACGTAGTACTCCATTGTGTATATAAACCACAATTTCTTTATCCATTCATCAGTTGATGGACATTTAGGCTCTTTCCATAATTTGGCTATTGTTGAGAGTGCTGCTATAAACATTGGGGTACAAGTGCCCCCTATGCATCACTACTCCTGTATCCTTTGGGTAAATTCCTAGCAGTGCTATTGCTGGGTCATAGGGTAGGTCTATTTTTAATTTTCTGAGGAACCTCCACACTGTTTTCCAGAGTGGCTGCACCAATTTGCATTCCCACCAACAGTGCAAGAGGAAAACTAGTCTTTTAATCCAGAGCATCGTCACCACAACTATCTTTGCCATAGTAATAAATGGGTAAATTGCAATTTATTTGAAGAGAATTCAAGATTAAAATACAGCACATACAAGAGCTGGAACCAAGACCTTGATTAAATCATATCTGGTAGGAAGGGTTGGTAGTTAGAATTGTACTGTGTGCATAACTTGATATGCATAACTTGATATATCACTAGTTCTTTGTATTTGAGTGTTGAGGGTGATTAACAAGGAGGGAGATTTAAAAGTTACAAAACTGATGTCCCTTGAACAGATGGTGAGAATTTCAAATTGAAATGGTGCTTTTGTAGTTATAGGCTTTATGCCGCTGACAATGCAACATTGACTGTTTTTATGTCCTTTGAATAAAGGAGTATAGAAACCCAAGAATTGGTGTATCTTTTGGATCACATTTAGGGAATGTTTGTAAAGAGTATCAGAAGTCCTTTGTTTTAAAATTTAATATTAGTATTTTTAAAAAAAGGAATGAATGTACAGTGAAAAGTACATCATTTCCTACCCCAGATCATTATATCCTTAACCCTCCAGACTTTCAGTGTCTCTCCCCAGAAGCAACTACTCTCACCAGTTTCTTGTATAAGAAGTCACATAAAACTCATGAACCTTGAGAAAATGAATGCTTGGTTCTTACTGGTAACAGTGATGACTCTGATATGTAGGCATTAAGAGGAAGAGCAACCTGAAATGATACCAGCTCTAAGAAACCCATCCTTGGTTAGGCCAGGCAGATGTTATCACTGCCTCTGAAACTCCTTCGTGTCTTTTTATAATTATCATCATTTTTTGCTGTGGTAAAATATAACAAAATTTGCCATTTTAACTGTTCTTAAGCATACAGGTCAGTGGCATTGAGTAAATTCACGTTGTTGTGCAACCATCACTGCTATCCATTGCCAGAACTTTATCCTCTCCCTCCCTCCCAAGCCCCCCACCCCCACCTGCTGAGCCCCTGGTAACTACCACTCTATTTCATTTCCTGTCTCTATCAAGTTTCCTATTCTGGGTATTCATATAATTGGAATTGTACAGTATTTGTCCTTTTGTGTCTGGCTTATCTTAGTTGGCCTAATGCTTCAAGGCTCATCTGTGTTGTAGCATGTGTCAGAATTATCTTCTTTTTAATTCCATTGTATTGATATTCCATGTTTTGTTTATCTGTTCATCTGTTGATGAACATGTGGGTTGTTTTCACCTTTATGCTGTTGTGAAAATTGTTGCTATGAACATTGCTGTACTAGATTTGAGTTCCTGCTTTTAATTCGTTTGTATCCTTTATGTCTTTTTATAACGTACTGTGGTTTATTGTAGTTGATACACAGATGCTTTAAGTTACCCATTAGATTCCAATCCCTTGAGAGCAGGGCCCATAATTTTTTTCCACTCGCAAATGTACTCATTTGGTCATTCAGCAGTTATATATTGAGTACCTGCTGAGTACCAGGCATCGGGGTAGACTTTGGGGACACAGAGTGCTATGACAAATATGACCTCTATCTTTTTGCAGCAAAAATCTAACGAGGGACATTTTTTTTTCTCATTGCATAGAAAAATGACTTGTACATTGTAAATATTCAACAAATATTTGTTGACCTGGTTAACTTACTGACTTCACATGTCCTCAGTGATTCTTGAGGGTATCATATCAGTGACTGGATAGCAGTAAACATTTGGAACAAATGTAAGCTCTGTGAGATTAGGAATCATGCCTTTCTTGTTCACTGTTGTATTTCTAGCAAATAGGATGGTGTCTAATACACAGTATGGTCTCAATAATTTTTAAACAAATACTGATGACATAATTTGTTCTAATGAACTCTGCCAAGTTCTAATGAACTCTGCCCATATATTATGGTTGGAAAAAAGTGAGGCATTTAAGAAAGCCAGAAGAGTAGTGACCAGGTCAGGAATAGAACCTGGGTGTCCTGACCTTCAATTGATGCTTTATGCCCTTGATCACACTAGTATATAAAATTAGAACTGATGTTCCACCTTTCTGCGAAAGATGTGAACTTTAATTAGCTATACTCACAGTATGGAGGTTTAAGGTCTTTACATTTCCTAAAAATGATAATGAATCAGATTCCAAAATAGTCTTGTTAAATGCTATTCTTAAATAAAAAAGATAGCATATGACGATGAATTGCTATTTCTGCTATGAAGGATGAGGTGTTACTGTGCCGTCTGCTTGGGAAGGCCTCACCAAGCCATGTCTAACTTGATATGTCATTTCTTTGCTCATCCAGCTCAACCCCATTTTGGGGGTTTGGAAATGATACCCAATTCCTGGCTGTCAATTAATTATTTAGGCCTTTTGGATCTTTTGAGCAACCTGGTTTGGAAATATTTAATCCTATGTTATAATGAGTTAAAGTTTATCTCGTTAGGAATTCTTGTTACATTTTTCATGAATGAGAAGGCTGAGTCCTTTGATTATTTTTAAGTTTTTGGATTTTTTGTGGATCTTAAAGCCAAGCTATTTTTAAAATTTCAGATATTTCCATTTCCAAGAAGCCTCCATTATTTGAAATGTGCAAATTCATTTCATAATAAAATCTAAGAAGAGTATAGACTAAATTTACACCCAGCGTTAGCTGATCAAGCTCTGAGACCCTCAGAATCTGCTGATGGTACAGGAAATAGAGGACCTTAATTCATAAGGTAAACAATTTTGTGTAAATATGTAAAGAGTTTGACAATTTAATAAGAATAAATTGAGTAGAAATTCTCCAGAAGAACTTGAAGAGAGTAGGAATTTGTCCATTTCTTCCAGGTTGTCCAGTTTGTTGGCATATCATTTTTTAATAGTATTCCCTGATAATTGCTTGTATTTCTTAGGGGTTGGTTGTAATAATTCCATTTTTGTTTGTGATTTTATCTATTTGGGTCCTCTCCCTTATCTTTTTGAGAAGCCTGGCTAAAGGTTTATCAATTTTGTTTATTTTTTCAAAAAAACAGCTCTTGGTTTCATTGATTGGCTCTACTGTTTTTTTAGATTCTGTATTGTTTATTTCTGCTCTGATATTTATTATTTCTCTTCTTCTGCTGGGTTTGGGGTGTCTTTGCTGTTCTGATTCTAGTTTCTTTAGGTGTGCTGTTAGATTTTGTATTTGGGATTTTTCTTGTTTCTTGAGATAGGCCTGGATCGCAATGTATTTTCCCTTCAAGACTGCCTCTAGTCTTGAGGGGACCCTTTGCTGCATCCCACAGGGTTTGGATTGTTGTATTTTCATTTTCATTTGTTTCCATATATCTTTTAACTTCTTCTCTGATTGCCTGGTTGCCCCATTCATTCTTTAGTAGGATGTTCTTTAACCTCCATGCTTTTAGAGGTTTTCCAGACTTTTTCCTGTGGTTGATTTCAAGTTTCATAGCACTGTGATCTGCACGAGTGCATGGTATGATCTCAATTCTTGTATACTTATGAAGGGCTGTTTTGTGACCCAGTATGTGATCTATCTTGGAAAATGTTCCATGTGCACTTGAGAAGAAAGTATATTCTGTTGCTTTGGGATGCAGAGTTCTAAATATATCTGTCAAGTCCATCTGATCCAATGTATCATTCAGGGCCCTTGTTTCTTTATTGATTCTCTGCCTGGATGATTTGTCCATTGCTGTAAGTCGAGTATTAAAGTCTCCTGCAATTACCACATTCTTATCAATAAGGTTGCTTATGTTTGTGATTAATTGTTTTATGTATTTGGGGGCTCCTGAGTTCGGTGCATAGACATTTATAATTGTTAGCTCTTCCTGATGGATAGACCCTGTGATTATTATATAATGCCCTTCTTCATCTCTTGTTACAGCCTTTAATTTAAAGTCTAGTTTGTCTGATATAAGTATGGCTACTCCTGCTTTCTTTTGACTTCCAGTAGCATGATAGATAGTTCTCCATCCCCTCACTTTCAATCCAAAGGTGTCCTCAGGTCTAAAATGAGTCTCTTGTAGACAGCAAATAGATGGGTCTTGTGTTTTTATCCATTCTGATACCGTATGTATTTTGGTTGGAGCATTTAGTCCCTTTACATTCAGTGTTATTATTGAAAGATATGGGTTTAGTGTCATTGTGATGTCTGTAGGTTTCATGCTTGTAGTGATATCTCTGGTTCTTTGTGGTCCTTGCAACATTTCACTCACAGAGTCCCCCTTAGGATCTCTTGTAGGGCTGGTTTAGTGATGATGAATTCCTTCAGTTTTTGTTTGTTTGGGAACGCCTTTATTTCTCCTTCTATTCTGAATGACAGACTTGCTAGGTAAAGGATTCTTGGCTGCATATTTTTCCACTCATCATATTGAAGATTTCCTGCCATTCCTTTCTGGCCTGCCAAGTTTCAGTAGACAGGTCTGCTACTATCCTTATGTGTCTGCCTTTGTATTTTAAGGCCCGTTTATCCCTAGCTGCTTTCAGAATTCTCTCTTTATCCTTGTATTTTTTTCCAGTTTCACTATGATATGTTGTACAGAAGATCGATTCAAGTTACGTCTGAAGGGAGTTCTCTGTGCTCTTGGATTTCAATGCCTATTTCCTTCACCAGATGAGGGAAGTTCTCAGCTATGATTTGTTCAAGTACACCTTCAGCCCCTTTCTTTCTCTCTTCTTCTTCTGGAATTCCTATGTTACGGATATTGTTCCCTTTGATTGAATCACTTAGTTCTCTAATTCTCCCCTCAGCCTCCTGGGTTTTTTTATCTCTCTTTTTCTCAGCTTCCTCTTTTTCCAAAATTTTATCTTCTAATTCAGCTATTCTCCCCACAGCCTCTTCAATATGTGCTGTGGCTGTCTCCATTTTATTTTGCACCTCAATTATAGCATTTTTTAGCTCCTCATGACTATTTCTTGGTCCCTCAATCTCTGTAGCAATAGATTCTCTGCTGTTGTCTATGCTTTTTTCAAGCCCAGCAATTAATTTTATGACTATTATTCTAAATTATTGTTCAGTTATATTGCTTAAATCGGTTTTGATCCATTCGTTAGCTGTTGCTACTTCCTGGAGTTTCTTTTGAGGAGAAATCTTCCGTTTTGTCGTTTTGGCTAGTTTTCTGTGCCTTATGCATTTTAAAAGCTTGTTGTGTGCTCTGCACCTGGGAGCACTGCTCTGTTAAAGGACGGTCATACACCCTCCAGGGCCTGGACCTTCAGGAGGTCCTTCAGGAGGAGATCGTTATTTGCTCTCTGTTGTTGTGGCTTTGGTTTTTTTATTACCCTACTCATAGTGATATTTTGGACCCTCCAACAGGTGTGCTTTCATTTGTTCCTTGGAGTAGCCCTGTAAAGGAAAACAGACAAACAGGAGACAAAAACACGCAAACACACAAACAAGTAACACAGTAAACAATAGACAAAAACAAAAAACTAAAGACTAAAAACAAAGAACCCAAAACACCAACTACAAGTAAAGAGGAGGGTGGAGGTGGTGCTGATGGAAGAGCACATACAGGGAAATGAGGGTGCGGGGGAGAGAAAAAATAAACATCGATTAGGCCGAGAGACTGAAAGGCTTAATCGAGAGAGAGAGAGAGGATAATAAGAAAGGGGGCAGGGAAAACGAAAGGAAGATAAAGTTACCCAGACAGAGAAACTATATGGCTTGATTATTCTAGAGAGAGAGAGGAGGGTAAAGAAGGAGGTGTAGAACACTATCAAGACAATGGATTAAATATGTCTGTTTAGACAGACCAATAACCAGAGTAACCAGCCTAGGGATGGGAAGAGATAAGGAGGAGAAGTGGAGGCCGGGGGAGGATATATCTATACATCCAGAACTGATCCAGAGTCAGTCCAGGCCATGCTGCAGAGTTTGTCGGGAGTAGCTGCCTGCAGGGTCTGTGCCGCTCTGGTGGATGCGCAGTTACCCAGTGTGAAGGGGCATGGTGTGGTGTAATCTGGGCCCACCTCCGCTGTGGGCCCTGGGAGTGATCCCTGAGGCCTCGCCTTCGCTGGGGGGAGGGGCGGGGAATGGTGACCCCCCCCAGTCTCTTCTCCATGGAGCCGACCCGGTGGACTCCGTTTGAGTCATCCTGCCTGTGCCAGGGGCGCAGACAGGGCAGTCCTTCTCGCTCCGCCAAGTGCCCTGACGCTAGGCTTGGCTAGGATTCAAAGTCCCGCTCCGTGTGCTCTGGCACTGGGGAAGCGCCTCTCAGTGTGGCCGATGTGTAGGTCCCGGCTGGCTTTGTCTGTGCCACTGCACTTCAGGGAGGACCGCCTTCTCCTACTGCGGAGTGAGAGCTGCCACCCTTGCGTGAGCCCCTGGGGTTGGTGGTTGTGTTTTCCCACAGCACTCCAGGGAGACGGCTGCCTCTTCCTACTGCAGACTGTGCCCTTGGCCCAGCCACTGAGGACGCAGGCAGGCTTTGTACTCTCACGCAGCCCTCCAGGGAGGGAACTGCTGTTTCCAACTGTGGTCTGAGCCCCTGACCCACAACTACACCCAGGCCCCTGGCTCCCCTCCTCCCCAGGTGCGCGAAAAAGGAGCCGGCCCCGTCGGAAGAAAGCCCCGCAGTTAGAGATCGGATCCCTCTCAGTCTCAGTCCGAGGTCTCTCTCCTGTCCAGATATGGTCCTACACTTCCCTAGCCGCTCTTTCTCTTCCCTTTGTCTCTCCCCAGAAGGGGGTCCCTCCCCTCCGTGCCCGTGCGGCCTTTTTTTTTTTTTTTTTTTATCTCCCCCAGTTTGGAGTTACCCACCCATCTTTTTTCCAGCTTCCCCATTTTCTTCCTGGTAGATTCAGTCTCTTTTCCTCCCAGGCTCTGGTGTTCAAAGTCCTTTGGCTTCTGCACCTCTTTGTTTGAGAGACGAGGCAAGTACGGATCCCCCAACTTCTCTGCCATGTTGGCCCCTGCTTTCATCTCCGGGCCCTGCTGGAAGCTCTTGGGGCATCCTCCTCTGACACCCACACCTGCACCTGGGCAGTGCAGGATCCAAGTGGTACTTGAAGATAATAGAGTACTACCAGTGCTCACCCCAAAGTTAAAAAGGACTGGGATGATGTTGGAAAGAGAATAAGCCTAAATATCAGACTTGTTGTCCTTGCTTGTAATATTTTTTTTGCTTAAAAAAATTGAGATATAATTGACATATAACATTGTGTAAATTTAAGATTACAGTATGTTGATTGGTACATTTATATATTGCAGTATTATTACCACTGTAGCATTAATGAGCACCTTCATCATGTCACATAATAATCATTTCCTTTTTGTGGTGAGAACAATTAAGATCTAGTCTTTTAGCAACTTTAAGTTTATAAAAAGTCAACAATATTGTTGGCTAGAATCACTATATTGTGCATTAGATCTCCACGACTTGGTTATTAGTTGCAAGTTCATATCCTTAAACAGTATCTCCCCAATCCTGCCCTTCCCCTCCCCCCACCAAGCCCTCACCCGTGTGGTCTCTGTTTTTATGAGTTCAGCTTTTTTAGATTACAGGTCTAAGTGGTATCATGGACTATTTGTCTTTCTCTGTATGTCTTATCTCACTTAGCATAATGCCTTAAAGGTCTATCCATATTGTTGCAAGTGTCAGGATCTCCCTCTTTTTCATGATTGAATAATGTTCTGTTTTGTATACATATCACATCTTCTTTATCCATTCATCTGTTGATGGACACTTAGGTTGTTTCCATGTCTTGGCTATTGTGAATAATGCTGTAATAAACATGGGAGTGCAGATATTTCCTTAATTTCCTGTTTCATAACTCCTAGAAGAAAACATAGGGAAGAAGCTCCTCGACATTGGTCTTTGCAATGATTTTTTGACCATAATACTGAAAGCACAAGTAACAAAAGAAAAAAATGAACAAATAGGACTACATCAAACTAAAAAGCTTTTGCACAACAAAGGAAACCATAAAAAAAAAAAATGAAAAGGTAGCCTGTCAAATGGGCAAAATATTTGTAGCTGTATATTGGATAAGGGGTTGTTGTCCATGTTGATGTTCAGACTTTTCAGATAATGAAATTTGTTTTTGCCTTTATGACAACAGGAAATGCCTAAAACCTTCAGACTTGCTATCATTGTCATAAGAATGCAGGTATTCCATCAGTTTTGTTTTTGTTCTTATTGTTGCTTAAGAATTTCCATTCATACACTTTTTTAGAGTCAGGAGTAGAAAGATAAAATGACCAAATGGTAGCTCATGATGTTTGGTCCTTTACTACCAACCTTACATGATTTGGAAGAAATATCTACAAGTATTGTTATAGGGAGGGCCAGAGCAATAACTAGAAGCCATAAGGTAAAATCAAGGAACTGAAAATGGATTTTGATCAAGTTGTCTTTGTAACTTACTCAGTATTGGTGTATTGGTTTTCTTGGTACTGTCCCTGTTTGTGTTCCAAGAAGGATGGGGGATCTTCCTCTAGTAGGCCACCTTTCTCCCTGCCCAACTATGTGTAATGAAAGCAGGAGTTGAAGTGGAGAGCCTTCTTGCCAATAAGCTCCTCTCCTGATCCTGCCAGACAACTATTAGAGTCCTTGAGAAGAGATATTAGTAGTTCCCTTTCTTTCTTTTCAGTAGTTCCCATTATTTTGGTCACTTACATATATCCTTCAGAAGAAGGTTTGACTTTTTTTAATACAGGTGGAGAGAAGCTGTCAGGATAGGGTGAATTGCAGCTGGAGGTGGGAGGAACATATGGGATTACAAATCTAGGGTGGAGTATTTTCACCAACATCTAAGACAGTGAACAGAGTCTAGACTAGTAGACAGAAAATTAATGCTTTGGCAGTCCTAGCCTCTACTAACACGAACAACTTATTGAGGGCTTGTATACTATGCTAAGTGCTTTGCAGCTAGCACCTCACCTCATTACATTCTTAGAGTACCCCACGAAGTAGGCATTATCCTGTATCTTTACTTTATAGATAAGAAAATTAAGATCTGCAAAGACTCACTCTGCTAAGATTATGCAGCAAGAAAGAGTAGGAACCCAGAATTCATACTCAGTTATGGTCTGTCTATAAAACCACTCTGCCATTTTGCATCTTCCAGAATAAAATCTGTCCTTTCCTCAACCTGTACAGCTTCACAAAAAAAGGCCACTTATGGTCTGAAGACTGCCTCCCTAAGATTAGTCAACTGGCCAGCTGGAGCCCCAGGCCAATCTTGTGCCTCCAAAGGAGTTTGGTAAGTATGGATGACTAGGTATGGATTCTGAATATATGAATTTTCTTCACATTGTGAGAATTGATTTTTAGAAGATCTAGACTGCTACTGTCCAGCAGAGATTGTGCTCCTGTTAGAAGAGAGAAGTTTGCCAGACCTCTGTTTCACAGTTTCACATATTCTTGTGCAGTTGTCATCAAGTTGTTATTTTAATACCACAGTCAGTCATACATAATGTTACAGCAAAACACACCTGACATGCTCATTAAAACAAATATCACATTTGCATAATCACTGTTGATGGAAAGATACACACACAGAGGCAGCTGGAAAACTAATGAGGTTTGTTTAAGCAGCAGCCACCCTCCTCATGCACACACATTCTAGGAACTTTCATGGGACTTCCTAGTCTCCTCCTACCTTCCTACCCTCAATTCTCTTAGAAGAGTCTGAACTAGTATCATTACTTGGAAAATTGTAGCAGAGAATGGAGGGGAGTAATCTGATAGAAACTGAAGCTAGTAGTGAGAGGAAGTGACATTGGAAAAAAGGGGTAATTCAGAGCCGACACTAAATAGGAGTGAGGCCAAAGGAGGGTTTTCAGATAGGGCAGTCTTCTGATATGATGATATGATGGTTTCATATATTTGAAGAAGGGGGTGATTTATTTATTGTAGCTCCCAAGAGCAGAAATGAGCCTGTCATACCGGGGCTCATCCACGGTGGAATGGGCTGGAAGGTCTAGGGCCTGCCATATGATTACTGGAAATGGAGAATGCAAGGAGGCCTAGGATATGCAGAATGATTTCCAAAGTGCTTTTAATAGGTCATCTCATTTGATCATCCTGACCACACTGTGAGATAGTTATTACCCTACTTTTTGGATGAAGACTCTAAGGCTGCAAGCAGTAAGCAAACTGCCCAAGCTCACATAACCAGGAAGTATCAAAATGAGGACTGGAACTTAGGACTTCTGGCTTCAAGACCAAACTGATGGACATTCTAACAGTGTGCAAGCCTTACCTGACTTTGGGAGGAGGGCGGAGCTCTATCAGCAGGAAATAAAGGGTGAGCTATGGAAGTAGGATTTGGTGGTAGGTTTTGAGTCTCTAGAAGGGTCCCAGGTGGCAAGTAAGTATTCCAAAATCCCATAACCATATCCTGGGACCAAGGTGGGAAGAGTGGAGAACGTGACAGCTGTCAGTTTGATAAAGCGCTGTGCTGGCTTTTTAACAATCTTGTGAAGGCAGGATTATGATCTCTGTCTAAAAGAGTAGTTCAGCATTGAGGCAGGGCTAGATTTATTTGGGTAGTAGTAAAGTGGCCTCTGCCACAGTGGCAGGAACATAAGCAGATCATCCCAAGTCTACTGAAGTAGTTTATTGACTGGGTTCCATGTCTCTGATTTGATCTCTAGTCCAGTCTCCACAGTGAGCTTTCCAAAATACATCTCTGATCACATCACCCCCTTGCTTAAATCTTCAGTGGATTATATCCTACTGCTCTGAAGGTAAATATCAGAATCTTTGAGGAGACCCACAAGCCATGGTCTGGCCCTTTCCTACAGGGCCAAACCTCATATTTTACTTCTTCCTCTGTGTTCCAGCTATGCTGATAGGAGCCACGTGCTCTCCTATTCAGTTCAGTCTCCAGATATTATAGATGAGACAACAGAATGAGGGATATTAAATGGTTTGCTTAAGGTCAAAGCAGACTCTTGTTTTCCAGGTCAGTGCTCTTTCTACCACACAGCCTTCACTGCTTTAGTTCATGAGTGTTATCCTATTCTAATGTGACCAACAGAGCCCCACAGAAAAGAAGGAAACAAATAGTGTGTGACTGCTTATTTAACGCTAGTGGAACCATTAATTTTACTTAATTAAGTTCTTTTTAAAAATTCAGGGTAGAGTCAGAGTCTGGTAAAGCTAATAATAGTGTCTTTCTTTGGATGAAAAGTCTTTAGAACACCTTCAGTCCATCAAATCATATTTGAAAAATGCTCGTGTATTATCCTTGGCTAATGATAGGATGATAATGTGAAGTAAAGATTAAAGGTCAGTTGTCAAATGTAGCTATTAGCCAGAAAAAAAGTCTTCCAGACAGTGTTTCCTGAAACCTTTTGAGCCCTGACATGGTTGATGAACAGAGCGGGTCAGAGCTGTGAATCATCAGAGCCTCCTGTCCGACAGTGTTTCCTTGGGTAGCAGCCTGGATCTGTTCAAGTCCTGAGTTATCTGATGTTCCTTTGTTAAACTGCTTCAGAGTATACTTTGTCACCCTATTATTGATGGAAGACCAAAAATGACACTGCTCAATTGTGAAAAGCTTTGGAGACTATTATAGGAAGTGCTTATTTCATGATTTAATTCCCTTTGCTGCCACGGAGAACTGAGTTAATACTTTCACTCAGTTGGGAAGATATGGACAGTCTATAAGAATGATCTTGAGGTAGGAAATGATGAAGTGATCATTGTCAGAGGTGTAATGCATGTCATATTGTGAATAGCTGTGCTCTATTCGATTGAATCCACGGTAAGGCATTGAAGAGAAAAGCATTTTCAGCTCCTTTATCCTCTACAACTTGTAAAAGTTCTAGAATTTTAAAAATAAGCTTTGGAAATGACCCCTCCAAAGTACATTTCAAGTTTACTAAAGATTACCATGGCAACTAAATTACTGAATGACTAAAGGAAGTGTGTTTAATGATGTTTTCTCAGCTCATGTACGAGTTCCCTGTTTATTAAAGAGGAAATGCCAGGTATTGATACAACCATGCTCTTTGTAAAGGCAGAGAATGAACATTCTCTGGGGGAGGTATATTGCTTAGCAATATGAAGGAAGTGTGTCAAAAGCCTCCGTATTCATTTTTACAAAAGTACCTGATGAAATTGTTCAGTGGGACACCATTGCTTCTTACATGAGAGTCACAAAGGCAGAGTTTTTACTTTTTAATTGAATTAATCATTATTATTATTATTTTTTTTTTGAGAGAGAGAGATAGGCAGAGAGAGAGGAAGAGAGAGAGGAAGAGAGATCATCTGAAGCAGGCTCCATACTCAGTACAGAGCTCAACACAGACTACGTGGCACCTGAGATTGTGACCTGAGCCAAAGTCAAGAGTCAGATGCTCAACCAACTGAGCCACCTAGGTGCCCCAGATAGGCAGTTTTAACTATAGGAATAGCTTTGAGATGATCTGGTGGTAGCTTCTTTCTTACATGCATTTTTGTGTTCACCTATGCTCACTGCATTGAATTTCATATGTTACTGGGTGATTTCTTTCATGGTCTGAAGGTGAAAGGAGGAACCAAAATCAAGCCCCCCCCCTTTTTTTTAATTTAAACTTCCAGTATAGTTAACATACAGTGTTATATTACTTTCAGGTGTATAACGCAGTGATTCACACAAAGTCAAGCCTTGTTACACGTTTTCAGAGGACATTATATAATTGCTGTTCTGGGATTTCACTTAAGCTTTTATAGACCCAGTCTTTTGTTTGTTATTTATGTATATATTCTTAGAAAACTTGTTTCTTTGTAATATACTGTAAACATTTATCATTAAAATATCCTGCTCTATTACTTAAAAAAAAATGAAATCTTTAAAAGATTTCATAAAATCTTCATAAAAGAGCATGCAACTCTTGATGTCAGGGTCATGAATTCAAGCCCCACGTTGGGTGTAGAGATTACTTAAAAAGAATCTTTAGGGGTGCCAGGGTGTCTGGGATTTATTAAGTGTCTGACTTCTGCTCAGGTCATGGTCCCACAGTTCATGAGTTCAAGTCCTGCATCGGGCTCTGGGTTGACAGCTCAGAGCCTGGAGCCTTCTTCAGATTCTGTGTCTCCCTCTCTCTTTGCCCATCCCCTGCTTGTGCTCTGTCTCTCTATTAAAAATATATAAACATTAAAATTTTTTAAAATAATCTTCAAAATACAATACCTTGGTGAAGAAAATAGCAACAAAACCATTTGAAATGGATGTTTTCATTTTACTTTCTAAATTAAAGTGTTTATAGTAAGTGCACATGTGTATCATTTCAACCTGGGTTCATTTATTTATATACTCAAGTGATGTTTCTTCCCTCACTCCATTTGAAATTACCATACCATCGTATAGATAGAAGTATAGATTCTTGTGGTTGGCAGGGACTTTAAAAATAATCTAGTTTAACTGCCCACACCCACCTAACTTCAGTTCTGATACTTCCACTGACAGGGCCATTGCTATCCCCAAAGACACCCCACCCCATTACTAAACAGCAATAATGGTTAAAAAATTCTTTCTCTTATTAAACTAAAAATGGATACCATAAAACTTCACTCTGCTGAACTTGCTTCATTCTCTGGACAAATGAAAATACAATATGTCCCAAACAGCAAAAATGAGAAGACTCCCTTTGGGTTATTTAGCTGCCAGTGGGGCAGAACTTTTTAAAGCCTTATGTAAAAAGAAGTGAGATTCCCCTAGAAGAAAATTGGGCTGTCTTTGGGCTAGACATTGAAGGAGGTGATAACCTTGTTTTGTGCTCATAGCTTCCTCTTAATCTTTCCCCAAATGAGAAACATCTTTGGCTGTTTCCGTTTTATGAGAGGAGAGAAGGGCAGTTGGCATAGGGAATATAGGGCAAAAGTTGAAAGCTCCGATGATCCTGGAATTTGGTCTTTAGATTTTTGCAGCCTTGAAGTAAACTTAACCAGTGAGACATTCAGAGAGAGACTCCACAGAG
Organism: Herpailurus yagouaroundi; assembly: GCF_014898765.1. Taxonomy (NCBI): domain Eukaryota; kingdom Metazoa; phylum Chordata; class Mammalia; order Carnivora; family Felidae; genus Herpailurus; species Herpailurus yagouaroundi. The sequence goes on from NW_024412406.1 coordinate 17,812,438, forward strand.
TGGAGGGGGCATTAGAGGATTTTCACTGATTCACAAGAGTGTCAGAGTAGTTATGGAACTTCCCACCACTAAAAGATTCATCACTTTCCGTGGCAACAGCATAACTTTTGAACTGCTTATTGAGCATTCTACCTATGTTGAGTTAAAACCATTTATCCTCTTGTAACTTAGAGTTATTGGTCCTCGGTCCTTCATCTTTGTGACAACCTTCAAATGTTTGAACATAGCAACCCCATGTTCTTTTCAAGATGACTCTTCTCCCAGCTAAATCTTCCTGGTTTTATTAATAATTTTTATATGAAATGAAATCAAGGAAAATTCACTGTCTTATATCCTTCATTGCATTTAAAAGTGTTTAAACTATTTTTTGGGAATCTCACCTTGGCTAAACATTGTGTTCAACATTTTACCTATAGATTACAGTAAATATTACTGGGTATTTTCTGATTTAATTTTCACAACACTCTCATGAGATACACATTACTAGTATCAGCACTTAGCCAGTAAGGAAACTGAAGCCCAGAGTGGTGAACCAACATGCCTGAGGTGCTGGAGCTGACATTCTAATCCCTATCTTTTGAATTTAGGATTCCATGTTATTAGTCACCACAATAGATCGGTTCTGATTTACCAGTGAACCTATTAAAGGCCCATATCTGGTCCCAAATACATGACTTTCGGTATGATCTCACTTGCATGGAGCAGAGCAGAACTCACTTTATTTTGGAGACTTTGCTTCTGATATTGTAGTCAAGATCTTATGAGTTCTTTGGCAAACACATATCATGCTATTGACAAACAATTCCTTGGTTCTTAAAATATGTGCTCTTATCAGGGTATGTCTTCCTAGTTATACTTGTGTGGTTTATCTTTTGGACATAAGTGTAGGAATTTGCATTTATATTAACTTTAATTTTATTTAAATTCTGACATCTAGCACCATTGGTTTTTTTCTTGGCTTCCCACAATAGGTCAGGGTGCCCCTGTAAGTTTCGGTGGTATGTTCTTTATTATATTTTTATTTTGCTGATAATTTAACAAATAGGAATACACATTTTCTGGCTAATGCCATTGACCATTTTTTTGCCAAAAACAAATAAGTAATCTCAGAGCCCGCCTTTGTGTAATACTTTGTTATAAACTGATGGGCATAGAATAGAGGAAGACAATGGACAAATGATGCATTTCACCTCAGGAAAAGGTCATAGCCGTCCTGGTGGACTGGGCAAATGCAGTTTTCCCAGTAGTCAGAATATGATGGGTAATCTGAGTCATCATACAGATAGTAGTATAGGTATGTGAGACTCAGCCTGTCATGGCTCAGTACCATATTCATGTTGGTTATTTGGTTTCAGCAAAATATCATGTGTCACATTATATTCATTCAATTTGCATTTTATCTGATTTCATAATAAAAGTTATTGATTTTGTAATAACATTAATCATTAATACTTTACATGGATTATTTAATTTAATCCGGAAGCAACCTATATAATAGGAATTATTGCTCCTATTTTACAGTTGAGGAGACTAAAGCCTGAAGAATTTAAATAACACTCAAAAGATATAATTTATAACAGGTAGAATTAGAGTTTGAACTTAGACATTCTGATTTTTTTTAAAATTTTTTTTTTCAATGTTTATTTATTTTGGGGACAGAGAGAGACAGAGCATGAACGGGGGAGGGGCAGAGAGAGAGGGAGACACAGAATCGGAAACAGGCTCCAGGCTCTGAGCCATCAGCCCAGAGCCCGACGCGGGGCTCGAACGCACGGACCGCGAGATTGTGACCTGGCTGAAGTCGGACGCTTAACCGACTGCGCCACCCAGGCGCCCCTAGACATTCTGATTTTAAGTGCCCAATCTCTTAGCTGTTCTGTTTTATTTCATGAATTTATTTTGTTTTTATAGTTGTACAGGAGATAGAATATAATATACTTATAACTAGTTTTGTATTTGTATATATTTAAGTAATGTATAATCAAAATAGTTTAATTCAGCTTTAAGTATTTACAAGCACTTTTTTTTCTCCACCCAGGAGAAGTCATTATATATATTTGATAAACTCTGTCAAGTGCATATTTCACCAGAATTCTCTCTATGACAAGCAGAGCTCAGAGTATGAGACTTGGGTGGGGATTGGAAGTCAGGGCCATGCATTGGAGAGACAAGGGACTGGCCATGGCCACAGACTGTGCTTTCCAGGGAGATGGTTCATTAGGCCATACTAGGCCATATTAGGTCCTGAGCCTCCTGAAGTCAGGACCATAATGACAAAAAAGGACTGGAATGAAGGTGGGAATTCTTTGCTGATTAAATGATCAATCAGAATCAACAAGGAGAGGTTTACTCTATATAATTTGTGAAGACATAAAATATATTTTAGAGGGATTTAATAGGGACTAAAACATTAAACATTTTATTAATAAAATAAAATTCACATACATAAAAGAACTTGATCCACCTTTGGTCCACCAAAATTTGTGTCCTACACAAGTAGTAGCATTCTTTCTTTGGAAGGAACCTGGTAGCTATTCTAGTGGTGTGAATCTCAGGTACACAGTTTTGGATAGGTTTCAGGCTGCCTGCAAGGGGTGTTATGTATTCCCAGCCTCCACTGTGGACATTACTATTTTGTAGATATGGGGTGGGATCTGGGAATTTGTACTAAAAACCAAAACTCCTCAGGTAATCAAGATGTGTAGCCAACCTTGGGAGCCCTTGACTTTGCCTATCCTTCACTAGCTATGACTGAGATTCGTACAATTCATCAAATATTTTCATTTCTTCCTCCTTTCTGATTACATGGTGGGATTGCCATTTCTGGCCTTTTTGTGATTCTGGTGAGTAAACTATGAGTAGAAATGATCTGTGCCACTTTAAAATGGGAACATTTAATATGTGGTACTAGACCTTCAAGGGTCTCTCTTTGCCTTTGGATTGAGAATCAGAAGCATTCAAGAGGATGACTGTCTCATCAGTCTGGGTTCCTGAGGGACAACAGTGAACAAAGCCACCCTAACACCTGCAGAGAACATGTATCATGGGCAAGAAATTCATCTTTGCAGTGTTTAGCCGCAAAGCATAAAATAAATCCATTCTGATGATATCATAATATTTATTTGAATAATGTTAGAATTTTTTATTAAAGCAATCCATACATAATTAAAACATCAAATGGTGCTAAAAAACATATTTTTAAAAAAAAAACCCTTTCTTTTGGGGTGGCTGGGTGACTGTCGGTTGAGTGTCTGACTTCAGCTCAGGCCATGATCTCACGGTTCGTGAGTTTGAGCCCATGCATCAGACTCATTTGCTGTCAGCGCAGAGCTTCAGATCCTCTGTCCCCTTTTCTCTCTGTCCCTCCTCCGCTCTTTTTCTCTCTCTCAAAAATAAACATTAAAAAAACCCAAAAAAACAAAACTCCTTTTTTCTTCCCTTCTCAATCTCCTAGTCTGCTTCTGAGAAACAGCCATTTTAATCTTTCACCTTGTTATATCTGTTTTTTTCTTTGCTTTCATCTATCTAAACAATGTTTATCATGTTGTTTCTTGATTTGCCCTGTGTAGATGTTAATCTTTTGTTTCAGTTGTTGAATACTTAGCTCTCTTATATCATGATCACCTCATTTTTTTTTTGTGCCCCTAAGCTCTTATATTATAGATTTTGATTAAAGAATCAGTTTTACATTATAAGATTAGGAGCTAAGAAGTGTTGAGCTAAGAAGTGTTCTTCAATTGTATTTCCTTTCTTAAACAATGGTATCTTTTTCTCTCTGGAGTTGATAACTACCTAAGTTTTTTTGTTTTTCATTTGCTTAGTTTTCTATATATCTATGTCTATTCCTGCCTTCTCCCTTTTTACAATACTCCATGTATCTGGCTTAGCAGTAGTTTTTCCAAAATCTCTAGCATATTAAACAATATTTTAGTTTCATCCCTGCTCAAGGTCCCTCTCCCACAGTCATTTGGCCTCTTGCTCTGATTAGGACTGATGTTCTCTAGACCTCATCTACCACAGTCAGCCTGGGACTTCCTTTGCCATTTTCTTGTGTTGGATATGGTATCTTCATTTTTCTTGGAGCTCTCTTAAATTGCAGAAGACCCTACTTGAGTTGCTTCCCAAGAAGAGGTGCATGAGAAGTAATTTTTTGAGTGCTTCTTTGAAAATGTCTTTATTCTGCCCTTACATTTGTATAATAATTTGGCTGGGTATATAAGTTTAGGTTAGATTTGGTTTTCTTTCAGAACTCTAAAGGTACTTTGCCTTCTAGAATACAGTGTTGCTGTTGAGACTTTAATGAGTTTTGATGATTCCATTCCTTTGAATATGATTTTATAAGGAACTTTACCCATGATATTCTGAAATTTCATGATGATGAGCTGTAGATTGGATTTTTTTGAAAAATGCATTGTGCTGTGTACTCTCTGGTAGACTTCTGCCTAATTCTGGAAATTTTTCTTGTATTCTTTCTTTGATAATCTCCTCCTCATTGTTTTCTTTTTGGGGAACTTCTATTGGTTGCAGAGTTTCTGAACTGATCCTCTGAGTTTTATTTTTTCACTTTTTATTTCCAATGACTTCTCTTTTGGCCCCAGTTTTAATTTTCTGAGTGATTTTCTTCCTTCAACACTTCAGTTAAAATTTTCACCTGGTTATAATTTTTAATTTCTAGCGGTGCTTTCTTATTTTCTGATGCTTCCTTTTCACAGCCCAGTTTTACTTTATAAATATGATGGATTCTCTTATTCTTTGAAGATATAGATTTTTAAGGTTTGTTTCATTTTCCTCTATTGCTGTGTGGTTTTTTTTTCCAGTCTTCTTTTCCCTTTTGTTTGTTTTGAGTTTTCTTTCCTTACGTGTTTTAAATCTTTGGCTGTTCATTTTTACTTAAAAGGGAAGCAATGAAACGATGATTAAATGCTCTGGGTGCTTGTTGGGGGCTTGTCAACTGGTGAGTTTCATTTCAAGAGTGAGTTCCAAATGGCAGCATATTAAAGTATTTCAGGAGGAGACCTTCACTTCCCTCACAGAATACTACAATATCTTCCTTTCTTGATTGTGTGTGTATGTGCATGTGTTGTGCATGCATGCGTGTGTATGTATACCTGTCTAAAGATATTCTGGGAGTGGGGCGGGGGAAGGGGACTTTCATTATTTTCCTTCCCTCTCACGGTGTTTCTTCTGTCATACCAGTGTGGCAGGTATACTCAAGATTAGAGCTTCTCAGGTTGTTTCTCTGGAGAATAATCTTCCTGTTTTCTTTGGGGGAAGGATTGTCACTGATAGGGCTGTTAGTGAAGGAAGCTAGAGATCAGCTAATTAGCACAGGTTTTTGAGGTATATACCTGTTTTTAACCATACCTCCAACTCTTAACTTAAAAAATTTTTTTTTCTAATCTTTATTTATTTTTGAGAGAGAGAGAGACACAGAGTGTGAGTGGGGAAGGGTCAGAGAGAGAGGGAGACACAAAATCTGAAGTGGGCTCCAGACTGTTAGCATACAGCCTGGTGCAGGACTCAAACTCACAGTGAGATCAGACCTGAGCTGAAGTCAGACACTTAACTGACTGAGCCACCCGGGCATCTTCTTCCCCCAACTCTTACTTTTAAGTGCTGAACTTTGCAGGGGCTATGCAAGGCACACGGCTCATTTCTGGCCATATTCCCTTTCTGTGGGTTCTAAGGTTGGAACAGCATCCACTCTTTAACATAGTTTTAGACAGTTGCTTTCCTCCTGATTTCCATCTTCCAAAAATATGTTGAAATCTCTCATCTGCTGTTGTTTTCTCTCATTCTTTTTTTTTTTTTTTTTTTTTTCTGATCGGATATCATTTTATTTTATTTTTTTTTTAAGAATTACTTTATGGGCTTTGGGAGGAGCAGAGATCAATGCCAGTCCTCCAGGTTTAATGGGAAGTCTACCACTCCCTCACTTTTCAGAGGAAAAGGAAGCCCTGGGAGGTTGAGGGACTTTCACAAGGTTATGCACTCACTGTAGCACAGAGGAGAGCACAGACTTGAATCAGAAAGCCTGATTTTGAATCCTGTATCTGTGGAATACTACTTACTTGATTACTCAAAATTTTAGTTTCTCATCTATAAAATAAGGATAATAATAGTGCCTGCCTTTTAGGGTTGTTGTGAGAATTAAATGAACTATGTCATATAAAGAGTTCAAAACAGTGCCTGACTGAGTAATTTGTGCCTAATATCTGTTAGCTATTGTTATTATTACTATATCTTTGTAATTATTATTTACCCCTGCCTTCCCAAAGCTCAAAAACTACTGACAGGAATGTAAAATTCATTGGACATCTTTAGTCCTTTTTCTACTGATAGAATTAGAAATATACATGTGGGCCATCTTTTTTTATTTTAGTGCATTTTCTTTTTTACTCATTATAACAGAGCCAGAGTCATTCCCTTTTGTTGAGCCAGTCATAATTAGTTTTAGACTTCTGTTTTGTGAATGTATATGGGTACTAATGGATAAAATTACCTTCAGAGTGCAACTAAAATTAAGTGTGATAGAAGAACACACAAGGCATGTAAGGATTTGGGCTTAAACTGTCCCTGGCTAATAGGTGACTGTAAGCAAACTGGGCTGGTCTGCTTGATGTGCTGATCTGGCCTGCCCTCCTTACAAGGTGCTGAGGGAAAGAAGGTGTTTCCTGTGCAAGCTGTCTGTAGAGGTGGAGGGACTTCTTTTTTTACTGAAAGGTCTGAGGGTGGTGTCGTACTTCTTGGAAGGCATGCTCTGGAGCATGCTCTGGCACTGAGTGCTTGGTCTCTATGGTGAGTCTAGCTGAGGCCAGAGGAGATCCTGGATGCCTGACTGGGAGAATTAATCCAGTATTGGTCAAAAATGTTTGCCCTTAGTAGTGAATTCCTGAGGTATTCAATGAAATACTAAAAAAAAACCCTAGCCTGCTAGGGAATGGAAGTTCCTGGGAAAGGCAGTAAAGGAGAGATAGGATTAGAAAAATTAGAGAATCCCCCAGGGAAAAAACGGAGCAGGAGTGGGATGCTTTTTGCTTCTTGTTCTTTTTACATTTGCTCCCACAGCCTGGGCTTCATTCCCCTCCCCTGGTAAGGAAACATAGGAAGAAAAAGCTGAAGACTCATGATGAGTTTGGAAGAGCCAGGAAATGGTCCTTGTGTCATCTGCTACTTGAAGAGATTATTGCTTTCACTTCGTTTGTTGGTTTTAACCTCATGGTTTTGGCATGACTGACCATCTTTTTTTTTTTTTTTTTTTTAATTTTTTTTCAACGTTTATTTATTTTTGGGAGAGACACAGAGCATGAACGGGCGAGGGGCAGAGAGAGAGGGAGACACAGAATCGGAAACAGGCTCCAGGCTCTGAGCCATCAGCCCAGAGCCCGACGTGGGGCTCGAACTCACGGACCGCGAGATCGTGACCTGGCTGAAGTCGGACGCTTAACCGACTGCGCCACCCAGGCGCCCCGTGACCATCTTAATGTAGGAATGATTCCGTACTCTAATATCTAATTCCCCTTTCCTTTACCAGCACATTTCCTAAAAACCAATGATAATATTCTGACAAAATCAGAACCCATATGTTATTCATATTCTGTATTGTGGTATATTATCTGTAGTGCTAATATTTGATTCTTGACCCTTGAGGTCATGGCATGAAGTATTGGTCTGTTTCTCATCAAAGAACCTCTCTGGATGTAGAATTATTCTTCCCTGACAGCAAAGCCACATGTGGGCTCCTTGTCAGTGAGGAAACAGAAATCATAAGTGCCTTATTTGTGCTCTCCTGGTGAACCATCAAGAATAGATACCAGGACCACTAGCATTTATTTTCCTATTTGAATTATTAGTATAAATATTAGAAATATGGAATCCAAAAAAATTCATGTGTATTGAAGAATAAGTTTTTTTTTAAGATTCTCATCAATATGCTACACTTTATTTATTTATTTATTATTTTTCTATGTAAATATGGTACACTTTAAACATGTATCAGTGCTGAACTGACAGTTCCATTAGAAGTTGGGGGAGGTGGTGTTTGTGTGCCACCTAGGAGCTTGTGTACTGAGAAAACTCTCTCAGAACTTCTGGGTCTGCACTGTTCTTACTAGCTTTTGTTTCTAAGTTGCCCCACTGATACATTGTAAGAAAGCCAAGAGAAGGAGAAGGACAAGTGAGAGGGAGAAATGGAGGGAAGGAAAGAGAGATACTGATTCATTGTTACTTTCCTTTGTGTGCTGTAATTTTCCCATAGAAAAGTTAAAAGTTCTGAGTTACTTGAATAAGGACATTGAGTGTACAGTCAGCCATTTAGAGTGAATGGAAACCTTCAAATTTGTCAGCATGCCTACATTCAGCCCACGCTTAAGCAGTGAGTGATGGAAGATGAACAGGAGAGAAAAGCATATGGATTGGTGAGTTAGTTATGGAATTATGAATAATGAATAGGTATATCTCAGGGTATTCAAAGTACAGAAAGCCGTATTTTGGGGCCTAATGTTAGTGTATCTACACTACACTAGTGTATCTACAGATATTAGCCAAAGTTTTAATTTTTTTTTCTCCTTCCAAAATTTGGGCAAAAGCATGGCACAATGTTACTTATGCTTAACAACAGTTCTTCTTCTTCTTCTTTTTTTTTAAGTTTATTTATTTATTTTGAGAGAGAGTGCAAGCTGAGGAGGGGCAGAGAGAGAGTCCCAAGCAGGCTCCATGCTTCAGCATGGAGCCTGACACAAGGCTCGATCCCATGAACTGTGAGATCATCCCATGAACTGTGAGAACAGGGCTTGATCCCATGAACTGTGAGATCCCGTGAACTGTGAGATCCCATGAACTGTGAGCTGAATTCAAGAGCTGGACGCTTAACTGACTGGGAAACCCAGGCGCTTCTATGCTTAACAGTTCTAACAAATGTTTGGTGTAAGTGGAAGCAGAAATAAGTAGCTAAGATGAGACTATAGAGTGATTTGCAGCTTTCTTTCTGTCTGTTGTTCTTCCTGGGAAGACAGTAGAGAGTCCAGAGTAAGAGCTTGGAGTCAGACAACTTGGTCCAATCCTGGTGTTGTGGGTGGAGGGGTCTCTGGATACTGTTTGGTGTGCAGAGTATTTATTGCTACCAACTCTTGTGGACAGGAGAGGGAGGAAGCAGGATTGGGTAGAGGGAGGAGTGGAACTATAGCGTAGGTCCAGCATAGCATCAGTACCCGCTGGCCCGTTGGGGAGTCCTTGAGTGTGTATGAGCCATTACACCTGTCCCTCAGAGATCCCAAAAGGTCAGACCTTTATACCTCAGTGGTACTCAGCCATCGGGCTTGGGCTGCCCTGGGAAGGGTGTGGTTTTGAGTGAGGTACTGTCTGCAGCTGAGGAGTATCCTGAAGGAGCTGACAGCTTGAGGCTGTCACTGATAGCACTCTCAGGAGCTGGGAGAAGTCCTTCCTTGAAGGGAAGGGGGGTGGGGTGTCTGGGTGGCACAGCTCCATGTCTGCTACACATCTCCCTTTTTAAAAGGTATACAATCTTGGACATGTTACTTAAAACCTCAGTGGGGACTTAGTTTCCTTATCTGTTAAATAGGGATAATAACTACCTCTCTCTTAAAGTTTTTGTGAGGATTTAGTGAATTATTGAAAAGCCCTTAGAACTGTGACTGGCACATAATAAATGTTAGCTATTATTCTATTTAAGTAATCTTCCCCTCCCCTAATGGTGTCCCATTTAATGGAGAAAGGTTGTAGCATTTTTCAGACTTTGTAAGATATAGTTCACACTCTGGGGAGAAGGTCACAGCAGCCCTTTTTAAAAGAAATCATAATTGGGATACTTCATGTTCTCTCCTTGTCACTTGATGTTATGTGATCTATACTGCTAGCAGAATGTGCTAATGACCTCTGAGTAATAGAATATTAACAATTCCTAATAAGCTGAACATCATAGAGAGCTATTTAAAAATTATTAAATTACATGATTCTGTTCTTAATACTTGTGCATTCCCCTCATAAAATAATATTTTAGGATTGATAATTAAAGGATTTGGTCTTTAACCCTCTAATGATTCATAAATGCTCATTTTTACTGTTTTGTTAAAGTCTAAATGGAAATTTAAGGCCTATTGGAGTTTTTTTAGGTCCTATAGTTTTGAATTTTTCAAATTTTCTTTGAAAAGCACTGAATATGAAAAAAAAGAAAAGCACTGAATATATCAAATAAAGCCCTTTAAATTCCATTCATGACTGAATTTGAAAGGATTATGCTCTCATCTGAGAAGTGGCAAATTACCAATGATGATGATGCTATTGAATTATCAACTAGGGAGAACTACTGAAGAAAATGGGTGGGGGATAAGGCGATGGGGAAAGGAGAAACTGCTAGAAATAAAGACCAATTACTTCTTTCCATCTATTTGTTCACTGAAAAGATATTAATCTAGCACCCAGTGTACCCTAGGTAGGATGCTGGGTGCTGAGGTAAATAGAAAACAAATCCTTCTTTTGAGGAGTTTATGGCCTATTAGGGATTACAGTTGGTGGGTGTGCAGCAGGGAGATGTGCACAGTGTTATAAATGTTGTGATAAAGATACAAGGTGACATTGAGGTGGGAGACCTGCATTTAGGGTCTTACCTGGGGAATGGCAAAGAAGGAAGTGATGTCAGAGATATCATGGATGAAAAACAAGAGGTACTTGACCATCAATCTGCTGATGGAGTAAGACAAGGAACTGACTACTTAATAAGAGTTAGACTTTCAAGCCCAGGTGGTAGGAAGAATGGGAATATCCTTGGAAAAATAGGATATTTGGGGAAGATGACAGATTTGGTTTTAGACATGTTAGTTTTAAGCACATTGGAACATCCAGGTAGAAATACCTATCAGGCAGGTATATCGGCATGTGAGGGAATTCATGGATCAGAAAAGAAAAGAAAACAAAATTTGCATTGATGAGTCAAAAACAAAGTATATATTCAGTCGAACAGTTTGAGATCAAATGTGTATTGTGCATCCCAAAGTAAAATTTTCATAATTCTATTTTTTATTACATTGAATTTTATTCAGTTGAAATGCCTGAAATGAAGCACAATGATTATATGCTTAATGCTTCATTTGCTAGTATGTCTGTATCTGATTTGCTTCATTATTCTGTGAGTGGCTAAGCTGAAAAGTATGAGGCCTGCTAATCTTTCAAAAAATATAAAATATCACTTGCTTGTCAAATTCAACTAATGGAGAACTATATAAAGAGTGAAAGTCTGCTTTCTTCAGGCCCCAGCCCATCTTGCTCCCCAGAGCTACTGACTGCTAGTGTTTGGTTTATATCATTATGGTCTTTTAAATGCAAATATAAGTATGTGTCTGAATATTTTATATAAGTGGGTTCATACAGTATATGCTTCCTTGCATCCTTTTTTTTTTCACAGAATAGTATATCGTGGATCTGTTACCTTTTTGAAACATATATATCTTATTCTTCTTACTGCATAATATGTACCTGTGTACAGATGAATTCCAACTCATTTGACCATTCCTCTATGGATGTATGTTTACTTTGCTGTTTTTCCAGTTACATAGTATATCTGCAAACATCTTTGTGTATACATCTGTATACTTGTTCCAGTGTCTTAGAAATGGAATCACTAGTTCAAAGGGAATCCACATTTTTTTAAAGTAAGCTCTATGCCCAACATGGGGTTCAAACTTACAATCCCAAGATCAGGAGTTGCAAGTTCTATCATTTAAGTCAGCCAGGTGCCCCAGAAATCTACCTTTTAAATTTTGATATATTCAGCAAATTGAATCTGAAGAGGTTATACCAATTCATATTCCCTTAAAAGTTTCTTTTTTTTCTTTCAGTAATTACAGCTGATTTTCATTGTGTACAAAGGAATTTGTATACATTATTTCATTTAATCCTTAAAAGAGTCCTTTGAGGTAGGTGCTATTATAATCTTCATTTTGAGGCATAGGGAACTCTGAGGCTCAGAGAAATTAAATATGATGCCCAAAATCACATAGCTTGTAAGCAGTAGAGCCAGTATTTGAAACCAGTTTGATATGGGAACTCATGCCCTTAACTACTTCCTGCCCTGCTTCTCCAAAGGAAAAAAAGACCACAAATTGCAGACAATAGGGACCTCTAGAATACTGTGCTTGAGCCTCAAATTCGGTTGATTTTCTTGGGTGCCAAAAAGAAAGGAAAACAGTTCTTTAGAACTAATGTTAAAGACTTCTTTTGAGTCAGATTGTCATTTCCCTGTACCTGTACCTTTCCAGTCATCTTGTCTTGCATCCTGCTCTAGAAAAGCTCAAAGATTCTTTATCTAATCTCATCCCCAAAGATTTAAGTTACTGAGGGACTAGAGGGCTCAGGCCAATGTTGGCTGTATTCACTGCAACTGTCTTCAGCATCTGCTGACAGTGGCATAGTTTGTGTTCATTATTCTGATGCAGTGGGGTATCTGAGCAAGGGGCACAGAGGAGAGGAGCATGGCCAAGACCCAGTGGCTCTCCTTGTGAATATTTAAAAGCCATTTAAATAGATTTCTTTTTATCTCCTAATTTCCTATTGATGACAGCACTGAAACTACTTGTCTCATTTTTCAAATTAAAGCTTCCTAGAGCAAAATGGCCTGGAGACTGAGCAGCTCTTGAGGCTCTATTAATCACACGGGTGAGGGTGGGGAGCCCAATAAATTGTTCAGGGAGTGGAAAAGTACTTGAGACTTATTAAGACCACCTCTCCCTTCAGCCAACCTCTTCACACTTGCTTCTTTGAGGCTGGTTTCTTGTGAAGGGTCTTTTCATTTTTTTCTTCAGAAATGATTTCATAAGTACCTTTTTTTCAACATACACCTACTGATTTCTCTCAAAGACCTTTGCTGGAGTCAGGCAGCTGGCCCTGGGCCCTTCTGATGCATCTGCTCTCAGAAGACATGACTCTGAGAAGGCATCATGAAGTCCTAAGCTGTAGTCTGCTCTGGGCCATTGTCTCCCTTGGGGTTAGGAACCAGAGTGATGTGGGATGGAATCCTGACTCAACCATTGTTAGTTATATGACACTGGACAAGCAACTTAACTTATATTTGCTCATCTGTAAAGCCTTGGTGTGTCCCTATTGGGATAATATCTGTCTCCCAGGGTTATTTTTAGGATGAGTTATAAGTTGTCTCTCTTTTGTCTGTAACTGGAAAATCAAGTACCAGCTTTGTCTTTCATCTATTGTGTAGCTATAGAATTTCCAGAGCAGTTGAGCTAGGTTGGTAAGTGTTGGGGCTTTGAGGCTACTTTTCAGAGCTCTATACATAAGATCCTGAGAAAGCACCATTTACTCATTTCAAATCTAGGATTGGGGTGCTGGTAGAGATATCAGTGGGTAACAGTGGTTATCCACTGTTTATCAATGTTAGCTCCATAAAATTTGTGCAAGTTACTTAACCTCTCTCAACCTCTTTCCTTTGTATTTAGATTTTTTCCTTTGTATTTAGATATTTAATGATGTACAACATAATACCAAAAAAAAAAAAAAAAAGGAGGCTAATTTCTATGACTTGATGTTGCTTATTGCATCATCCTAGAGCAGGGAGCTGGAGGGAGAGGCTGTTCTCCAAGTAGAACTGAGGTGGAGTTAGTGCTGGACTACTGAAATCACAGCCTGTTTCTCCCCCACTCAATGTACTGGGAAAGGGCCAATGATTTCTTAAACCTAAATCAGAGGTTTCCTAAATCAGAGGGCTCCAAAATCTTAGTAGCGGAGGATTGTGGTCCAAACCAAGCCAAAAGAAAGACTGAGGCGTGGAAGCATAGTAACTGACTGGCAGAGAGGCAAACTCAATACCCCATGGGCAAAAGGACATTCTTTGCATCACAGAGACGTTGCAGGACCAGTGTAGCACTAAGAGACTTTGTTAAAAGGAGAAAAAAACAAAAACAAAAAAATCCTGGGAGAACCTTTCACTAGCACTAAACTTAGGTTAGAGCTCCGTCCATCAGTGCAGGGGAGGGAAACATCTAGCCCTAAAGCAGCACTGAGTCTGGCCCTCCCACCCCTTCTCCCTGACTCCTTTTAACAGCTGGGCCAGGTTTCTGTTCAGGATGAACAGACCCCAGAAGGACCAGGAAATCTCTCTGAAGGGCCGAGGTGGCGAGGACACTTCTCAAAATACAAATACATTTAATATGGAATGAGCCAGAGCAGTTCTGGAGGCTTTCATATATCCAAACCTTTCCTACTTTCTCCCCAGCTCAGAGACAGGCAAGCACAGTCTCCATACCTTACCCTCCACCCTCAAAAGAAAATGGTAAGTGTGCTCCTTCCTCCTTGTACATTCTGTGCACCTAGACAAGACAGAGAGGGAAGGCATCCGGGAGATCAGGTCTGAGGGAGTCAGGGTTGGCACCTCTGTGCCACTGTCTGTGTTGACAGCTGAAAGCCTAAGAGTATAATGCCAACTGAACTCACTGGCACTACTTTGGGTGCAAGGCTTTAGGGAATTCCAGAAGGTGCCATTATGGAGATTGGATGTGTTATGGAAAGTGCTTGTCAGCTTGGCTGTCTTCTGTTTGCTATCATCAGAGTCAAGTTTGGGGAAGAACAGGGATTTGATATTGCTTACTGCAGGAATTGGGGGGAGGGATACTTTGAAAGATAGTGACATCTCATAGTTGCCCCACTGCGTTAAGGTTATAAAGCCACTGGATGTGTGAAGAGGCTTGATATCTAGGGTTGCCCGCTCCAGGGATGCCAGGACTTCCTCATCCTCTAACACCGACCCAGAGCCTCCTCTGGGCAAGTTATTGTCCAATAACTGAGCCATAACGGGTTCAGTGGTTCCTACTAGAATGTTTCTCAGCTCTTCCCTTCTCAGTAGTTTTAAACTCCAGATTGTCCATAGGGTCTTCTTCACACTTAAAGTCAGCAGGATTGAAATCTGTCTTTATGTGAGGTGGGCTGACAACTTTTTGTTTCGTGATATTGCTGCTGACCCAAGGCAGGGTGAGGATGCTATGTTGTAAGCTGTCAAGGAAGGGGGTAGATAGGAGACGGCAGTGTGGCTGTACTGTATGTCTCGGAGAAGCTCGTTTTGCTGTCACCCGCTGGGCCACTCTTAGAATTCACTTTAGCTACTATTTCCTCAGTCTTGTATACTCTGCTTCCTGCTGGGCTTCTTGCCCATTTCTTAATATCTTCAGCCCATTCAATAGTTTTCTTTTACGAGGAGAAGTCATATACTGTACTTCTCCAACAATGTGTAAACAATCAGGCAAGGAGGAGCCAATAGGTAGACCAACTTTAGCTGGTGTTTTGAATTTGTCTCCTGTCTTAAATGGGACATCATCAAGGTAACTGAAAATCTCATGAAAATCTGTGCCCAACTTCTTAGAAGCCATTTAGAACCTGAACGCCGCTGCCATCCCACAAGCTGAAAGGTGCTGGCACTGGCTGGCCTCCCAGGCTCAGTCCCCACTGAGCTCCTGGTGGTCCCTAGGGAGAATGACCACCACCACCTCCAACTCTGTCCACCCTGGGCTAGGCCATCACCATTGCCAGTTCTGCAGCCACCATGTTGAAGTCCTCTCAATTTTTTCTTTTTTCTTTTTTCTTGGAAAAAAGGATATAGTACAAGTCTCTATTGGATATAGTTGCTGTGAGGTTTAATGAGAACTTCATATCCCAATTGCCTGCTTTATTTTTCCATTTAGGTACCTTTCATGATTTTGCGTCACAGTTTCCTTGTTTATCTTCCTTGTTTATCTTCACGACTGTCTCCCTTTTCCAGTGTAAGTTCCATAAAGCCAGAGATTTTGTCTGTTCTTCTTTACTCCTCATTTTGCCTTACAAAGTGCCTGGCACATAACAGATACTAAAATATTTTGTTGAATAAATGAGTATGTAATGCATGGAATAGTGCCTGAAACATAGTAGGCACTCCATTAATGTGAACTTTAAAAAAAATCAGTAGCTACTATCTATAAATTGAGGGTAATAAAATACCTATCGCATAGAATAAAATAGAATAGAAGAGCAGAGCACACAGTAAGCCTTCAATTAGTGGCAACTGGATTATGTATGAATAAGTTTTAGTCATTTTCAGCTAAAATATTTTGTGAAGAAAGCACTCCTACTACTCTGTGTTTCAGCTTACAGCTTTTTAAAAGCTTGACTTCATCCTTGTGTGAGGGATGAAGAAGGGTTCAGGAAGAGGCTTGTACAGGCAGTGGGTGTTAGGCAATTTTATTTTATTTTTTTAAGTTTTATCAAAATTCCAGTTAGTTAACATACAGTGTAGTATTAGTTTCAGGTGTAGAATTTAGTGATTCTTCACTTACATACAACACCTGGTGCTCATCACAACAATCTTTAATCCCCACCACCTATTTAACCCATGACCCCCACCTACCTCCCCTCCAGTAACCATCAGTTTGTTCTCTATAGATAAGAGTCTGTTTCTTGGTTTGCCTCTCTTTTTTTCCCCCCATGTTCATTTGTTTTGTTTCTTGAATTCCACATATGAGTGAAATCAAATGGTATCTGTCTTTCTCTGATCAACTTATTTTGCTTGGCATAATACTCTCTGGCTCTATCTATGTCATTGCAAATGGCAAGATTTCATTCTTTTTGATGGCTGAGTAATATTCCATTATATATATATATATATATATATGTACACCACATCTTCTTTATCCATTCCCCAGTCAATGGACATTTGGGCTCTTTCCATAATTTGGCTATTGTTGATAATGCTGCATGAACATTGGGGTGCGTGTAATCCTTCAAATCAGTATTTTGTATTATTTGGGTAAATACCTAGTAGTGCAAATGCTGGATCATCAGGTAGTTCTATTTTTAACTTTTTGAGGAACCTCCATACTGAGTGGCTGCACCAGTTTGCATTCCCACCAACACTGTAAGAGGGTTCCCCTTTCTCCACATCTTTATGTTAGGCTATTTTATTTTATTTTTTTTCAATGTTTTTTATTTATTTTTGGGACAGAGAGAGACAGAGCATGAACAGGGAGGGGCAGAGAGAGAGGGAGACACAGAATCGGAAACAGGCTCCAGGCTCTGAGCCATCAGCCCAGAGCCCGACGCGGGGCTCGAACTCACGGACCGCGAGATCGTGACCTGGCTGAAGTCGGATGCTTAACCGACTGCGCCACCCAGGCGCCCCTATGTTAGGCTATTTTAAAGTGAATTCATTCATCCAAAAAATATTTAGTGAGTTTTTAATTATATTCTTAACACTGTACTGGGTATGGAGATTGTGACAAAGAAAGATGACAATGGCTTTCTTTCACAGCTAATCAGGAATCAGCAGCTTTTCAGAGCTGCAGTGCCGGTTCTCAAGGGCAGCTGTTGGAGGTATTGTTTCTGGAAGGCTTAAAGTAACCTAGCAGTTCTTACATAGGAATTTATACTCTAGATATCATCAGTGATACATACAAAGGTACATACTCACCTACCTACTCATGAATATTCATCACAAGATTAAAAAAATTTAAACCAATCTAAATATCCTGCAAGAGGGGGTTGTGTAAATAATGTGTTCAAATGATGGGATATTATTTGGCCATTAAGATAATATGTGGGGGGCACCTGGATGGCTCAGTCCGGTTGAGTGTCTAACTTTTGATTTCAGCTTAGGTGTGATTCTAGGGATGTGGGATCAAGCCCTATGTTGGGCTCTGCACTGAGTGCAGAGCCTGCTTAAGATTCTCTCCCTCTCTCTCTCTCTCTCTCTCTCTGTCTCTGTCTCTCTCTCTCTCCCCCTGCCCCCTGCTTCTCTCCCTTGTTTGTATGCTCTCTCTGAAAAAGGGGGATAATATGTGGAAGTATCTATTACTATGGAAATATGTTCACAATATATTTATTTAAAAAGTTTATAGTATGATCTAAATTTTGAAAGAGTATTTGCAGAAATAATTGATTTTTGTAGATACTAAAATTTTTATCATTTTATTTATCTTATTCTAATATTTAAGGTATACATAAGTATTAATGTAAGCACATAGAAATCTGGTATGACACACCTCACGACAGTCAGAGTGGCTAAAATGAACAGGAGACTATAGATGCTTGCGAGGATGTGGAGAAACGGGAACCCTCTTGCACTGTTGGTGGGAAGGCAAACTGATGCAGCCGCTCTGGAAAACAGTGTGGAAGTTCCTCAAAAAATTAAAAATAGAACTACCCTATGACCCAGCAATAGCACTACTAGGAATTTACCCAAGGGATACAGGAGTGCTGATGCATAGGGTCACTTGCACCCCAATGTTTATAGCAGGACTTTCAATGATCGCCAAATTATGGAAAGAGCCTAAATGTCCATCAACTGAAGAATGGATAAAGAAGATGTGGTTCATATATACAATGGAATACTACTTGGCAATGAGAAAGAATGAAATCTGGCCATTTGCAGCAACATGGATGAAACTGGAGGGTATTATGCTAAGTGAAATAAGTCAGGCAGAGAAAGACAGATACCGTATGTTTTCACTCATGTGTGGATCTTGAGAAACTTAACAGAAGACCATGGGGGAGGGGAAGGGGAAAAAATAGTTACAGAGAGGGAGGGAGGCAAACCACAAGAGACTCTTGGATACTGAGAACAAACTGAGGGTTGATGAGGGGGTGGAGGAGAGGGGAAAGTGGGCGATGGGCATTGAGGAGGGCACCTGTTGGGATGAGCACTGGGTGTTGTATGGAAACCAATTTGACAATAAATTATATTAAAAAAAATAAGGAAATGTGGTATGACATACATCCAAAAGTCAGTAGTGTCAGAGGGATGATTCTATTGTCTTCTTATTTGTTGCTCTTGGTTATTTGTATTTTCTAAACTAAATTTTTCTTCATTATGTATTAAGTTTTAAAAATTATTGCTCCATCCATAATTGATCTCTAGGTGGTTACATAAGAAATTGTTAACATTTGTTTCCCCCAGGGGAGGGGGCTGGGTGTGGGGACAGGGGTTTGAGGAGTTTTCATTATATACTGTCTGTACTTTGGAATTTTAAAATACATGAATTCAGTACTTATTGAAAAAAAGAACAAAATAAAAAAGATTATAAATAGTGGTCTGAGAAATTGTGGTGGGTCCCTTGGCTGGACTTTCTGTATGGGTAAAGGAACTCTCTTAGGCAAGTGGCAGCTCCCACAGGTGGGAATGGTGGTTGGGACTATAGAGACTGGCTTGGGAAAGACGTATATGCTCCTTGTGGCAGGAGAGACAAGCCAAACAGGCAAACCAAATGTCTTGAATAAAACTATGCTGCTGACTCTGCTAGTCTCTTCTTCCCTTTGAAGAATCATCCAGAACTTTGGGTATGTCTGAGAGCCCAAGATATGTATCTAATAAATTTATTAGTTTTTTTCTTAATACAAAAATAGTACATGTTCATTGTAGAAGTTTTATAAAGTAAAGACAATGAAAAAATACTTGTAATCCAGTTATAAAGATACTATTATGTTTTAATGACAGCCCTTGATTATCAGTATGTATAAAATATGTGTGTATACACACATGTGCATATAGGAGGTTACACAATGAATACTGCTTTGTAACCTTCCTTTTTCCAGTGAAGATTTCTTTTTTGAGGGGCTGGATAGAGAACAATGACAAAAAGTATTCTAGGATTTCTTCTTTTAATGTTGCTTCTGAAAGATATAAATATTTGGATAGAGAATTTTAGTCATTGAACAGATTCATTCATTCATTCACACATGTATAACCTAGTCTTCCTCCATCTTGATTAGCCAGCGTCCATGGTCTCAGTTCTCATCTACTTAATAAAACTGAGCCCTCCAACACCAGAGTTTGTGACCCTTGGGCCCCTGAAGACTGATTCTTTTTTTGCCTTGTATCTTCTATCACTTCCTCTCCACTGGATCATTTCCATCAATATTCAAATATGTTCAAACTTCTCTCATCTACCAGTCATCCTCCTAAACCTGCTCTGCCTCAAACATTTTCCATATCAGTCAATGCAATATGCCCAGTTGCTCAGGTCAGAAAGCTAGGAGTCATCCTTAATGCCTCTTTTTCTTTCTCCTTACATGTAATCCCTTGACAGGTCCTATGGACTTTATCTCCAGAATGTACCCCAGATTCATCTACTTTTCTCTATCTTCACTCTCATTGTTTGACTAGATATGGGAACAGCCTCCTTATCTGGTCTTCCTGTAATACATTCTCTACACAGTAGCCAGTGAAAACCTTTGGAGACAAATCCAAATCCAACTATCCCTTTCCTCTGCATAAAGCCCATTGATGGCTTCTTCACATTTAAAAGAATATCCCCTTTCTTATGATGGCCTACAAGGCCCCTGGCCCTGTCTGCCTCATCTACTTTCCCCCTTTAGCCACTCTGGCTTTTTCCTGTTTCTTGAACACTCTTGTATCTCTTGCTGCAGAGGAAGCTTCATGAAGGCAGAGACTATGACTATCTTGTTTATTGCTGACTTTTCAGTCTGTCTTGGTTCCTTGAACATAGTAGTAGGTATTGCATACTTATATTGAGCAAGTAGGTGAATTTATGAGCTAATGAGGATGATGAAGACAAATACGCTTTAAATGAAAGCCAACTGTGGTAAGAGAGGCTTGAACTAGGTGCCTGGAGTTCATGGAGGGGATACTTACTGTAGTCAAGGAGGTCACGGAGGTCATATAGATGAGGAAATGTTCAAGATGGACATCAAGCTTAGACGTAAAGATTTTCTAGGTTTAAGAAAAGGAGTAGGGTCTGAAGAGAATGATGAGTAGTAATTCTGTTGAATTGGGACATAAGGTATATGTAATAGACCTACACAAGTTAGGGATGCAAAAGTAATTCTGGATCTGATCATGGAGGATCTAGAATGCCAGGTTAAAGTGTTTAGATAGTTTATCTGACAGGAGACCTACCCCTACGTTCCAGGGAACAAAATAATCAGAGTCTTCGGAAGGTAAATTGGTCCATGGTCTTAGGTGGTCAACAGTGGAGATGAATGAAAAAAAGAGGGAACAGATGTGAGGAATACCCTAAATAAACTGTTGATACAAAATTGATAACTGATAACTGAATATGAGATGAGGAAATCAATGCAGATTTGAACTTGAGTGATTCAAAGAATAGGGGGACCAATAATAGAAATAGAAAATCATAAAAAGAAGATATTTTTTGAGGGGATAGATAATGAGTTTGGTTTGTAACCTGTTGAATTTAAGGTACTAATGGAACAGGAACATGCAGTTTGTGATGGAATTTGGGACTAAAGACAGGATTAGAGATGTAGTTTTCACTTATTCATTTGTCCAGTAAATATTTATTGAGTACCTAGCATATGCCAGACACTGTTTCAGACATTGGGAATACAAAGATGAAAAGCATAAACCGCTACTCTGCGATTTCCTTTTTCCCATACCCAGCTTTTTAACCCAAGACCAAGAGAAGACACTCCTCTATTGATAATTATAAATTATCAAGATCGACAATATAACGTTGTAGTATGCATGATTGTTTATATGTTTAACCTCTTTTATGATTATAAGCTTGTATTAGAAGGGGTTTCATCATGCAAACACAATTGCTTATAATTTATAACCTAGGGTTCAAGGAAATGCTGACATGATGATTAGAGGAAACAGTTTAAGGATGTATAGGTGTCTTTGATTTTGACCAATGATTAGGTCATTTCATCTGCATATCTAACACAGTAAACTGGCACTGGGAGAAGAGCTAAAAATACCAACTCCAATATGCTGGAATTTGGAAGAATTCTGTGTCTCAAAGGGGTAAATTCTGTGGATAGTTTTAGGAGGAGTGTCAGTCTGAAGCCATCTTCAAAGGGGAAACAGTAGTACCTACATTCAACCTTGGATGAAGCAGGGACTATTTAATGAGGTTCTTGTTACTATTTTTCTATTGGGTGACGATGGGGTATTGAAAGCAAGGTGAGGAAAACTGTAGGGAGAAATGCAGAGCAAACAGGGAGAAAAGTCTTAAGAAAAGGGGATACAAGTTATTTACAATCATGCACTTTAACTGCTTTATTATCCTATTTTATTTCCACAACGGCATGCAAGTTTGAAAAAGAATTATCTTTTCCACTTTATAGAAGGGTTAAAAGGACAGGACTAAAAGCCAGCAAAGCTGGGGCTTGACCCAATGGTTTTGAGTCCAAATCTACGATTCTTTGCACTGTACTGAACTGTTGGGAGATGCTGTGTGCTCTGGTGTTCTGTCCCACTGCTGTATTTGCTCAGGCTCGTGGTTGAGCTTAAATGTCCTTCACTTCTTCTCTGAGGTCTAAACCCTACTTATCCGCACATGTCAGCACACGTCACCTTCTCTGTGAAGCTTTGTCAGATTCTGTCAGCCTTCCAACAGCTCTTTGTCTTTACCTCTCCTATGGAGTCTTTCTTTCTCTATGGATTGCCTCACATTCTTTCTTGGCATTATAATGTTTATTTATATGCATGTTTTATCTCTGCTTGTAGACCCTAAACGCCTTCAGGATAAGCCCTGGATCTGAATCATCTTTATTTTCTAACAGTACTTAGCACAATGCCTCACAGGCATTTAGTAAATATACATTGAATGAGTGGATGAGTGAGCGAAAGAGTCTTCAGGTCTCCTGAAGCAAGTGTGAATCAGCTGGATAACTGCCAGGAGTCTCTTTGCCTCTCCAACTGGAGGCAGGACTGATGTCTCCTGCATGTTATGGAGGGGGATAGCCAGATGAAAAAAAGAAGGTAAAGTTTGATTTGCTTTATGCAGGTGAAAATAGGAAGATGTAAAAGTAGTGAATGGATAAGTTGAGAACTGAGATGTAATCTGTATGATTGTCTGAAGGTTTTAGGAAGAAACTTCCAGTCCCTTAGTTCATGTAAATTGGAATAATTGGTACTCTCGGCTGTGTAGATGTGCTACTTGGCACAAAGAGAATAAAAATGTATTAAGTGTGTTATAGGGAGATGAAAAAAGACTGAGAATAAATCAGGATTGTAGTCTTTTCCAGTCATTTTCACTTTGGACTGAAGTCTGAATTATCCATTTTGGAGTCACATGTTTCTGTCCGCTGCTAGACTGCCAGGTATGCTTGGAGCAAAGTCAATTAATTCAGCGGCTCCATGGCTCACTTCTAACAGACTGTAGTGGAGAAGTTTAGCATTATCAGTGAGAGAGAACTGAAGATTAAGGATGAGGAAACAAATGGAACTATTGCCACATCCCTGGATGAAATCATCCTTGTGCCAAAAAGGTATTACTCTCTCAGCTGTCAAGGGGAGATGCCCAGGGGAGCAACTCAACTTTAGCCTCTGCTATAACAGTTTTGAAGAAGAATGAAAGACTACTACTTAACTTTAAAGCATGGGACCAAGTAATGTGGGCTTGAAGTATGAGAACATGGTAGCCATGCTTTTAAGGAATCCATAAATGTGTTGTGAGATACTTTGTAAGACTTAAAATATTACATAAATTCTATTATTAAACATGGAAATAAGGGTATATTAATTTGAGTGTTCTATAAAGCCTATACAAAATAGAAGTTTGTTATGTTAAAAATTTGAATTATAGTTAATATGCTACTTAGAATAAACAATATTAAATGTCTAATTAGTGATCATTTTTCTTGAAATTCTAAGCTTGCTTTGTTATATTTTCTTTTCTTTGAAAAAGGGGATAATTTGGGGCACCTGGGTGGCTCAGTTGGTTAAGTGTCTGACTTTGGCTGAGGTCATGATCTCTTAGTTTGTGGGTTGGAACCCCGCACTGGGCCTTGTGCTGACAGCTCAGAGCCTGGAGTCTGCTCAGATTCTGTATCTCCCTCTGTCCCTGCTCTTCCCCACTTGTGCACTCTCCCTCAAAAATAATAAACATTAAAAAAAATTTTTAAGGGGGGATAATTTGAATGATTTATTTCATTTTTTAAGTAATTGTTTTTATTTTAATGTTTATTTATTTATTTATTAAAAAAATTTTTTTTCAACGTTTTTTATTTATTTATTTTTGGGACAGAGAGAGACAGAGCATGAACGGGGGAGGGGCAGAGAGAGAGGGAGACACAGAACCGGAAACAGGCTCCAGGCTCTGAGCCATCAGCCCAGAGCCTGACGCGGGGCTCCAACTCACGGACCGCGAGATGGTGACCTGGCTGAAGTCGGACGCTCAACCAACTGCGCCACCCAGGTGCCCCTAATGTTTATTTATTTTTGAGAGAGAGATATCACAAGCTGACTGAGCCCTCCAGGCGTTCCTAGGTCATTTCTAAAAACTAGAATTACTGTTTACTTTTTTTCTTAATTTCTGATGGTAAAGTTGATGACTTAAAATAATTTGGTTAGGACTATAGTTTAAGTAGCATATGTTCAGTTTATATGGCTACTTTTAATGGCCCCCCCCCCCCCATTTTCTGAAGTAGAAGGACTTTCACTCCTTACTACCTGCAGTCTTTTCAAATGTACAGGTGTTATCTAGGCTAGTGTATTGAGAGGACATTCATTCAGCAAGTGTTTTATTGAACATCTACTATATGCCAGACACTGTAGCTAATGGCATGTAAGAGTGAACAAGATGGACAAGGTGCCTACTTTATTAAAGTTTATGTGTCAAGAAGGAAAAAATGTCAATGAGATAGAGTGACTGGGTTAGGGAAAGATGTGTGTGTTGGGAGCCATGCAGATTAGGAGACCAGAGAATGATTCCTGAGGAGGTGGTATTTACTCTGTTATTTGAAAGACAAAGAAAGGTCAGTCATATGACAATGATCTGGTAGTAAGGGACTCCAGGAAAGGGAACAACAGCGAGTACAAAGGCATTAGGACAAGGATGAGCCTTGCCAGATAAAATACAGGATGCCTAGTTAAATTTGAATTTCAGATAAATAATGAGTATATACTATCTTAGTATAAGTATGTCCCAAATATTGTATGGATCACACTTATACAAAAAATAATTCATTTTTACCTGAAATTCAAATTTAACTAGGCATCCTGTATTTTTATTTGCTAAATTTGACAACTGTAGCCTGAGGTATTTAAGCAACAGAAAGAAGTCCAGTTTTGTTGAAAAAGAGTAAGTGGGTGGTAAGTTTGGAGATTTTGGTAGCAGCTGGATTGTTCAGAGCTTTATCAGATAAAGTAAAGAGTCTGGATTTATCCTAAGTGGAAAGAGAAGCCACTGGAGTATTTTAAGCAGGGGAGTAACAGTCTATTAAATACATGGATAGATAAGAAAAGGATGGCCACATATTAATTATATCTTAAGTTTTTCTCTTCTTGGTATATGTAGGGGGATACCTTTACAAATGAATTTCTTTTATGAAAGGGAAATTTATGCCCTGCTTTTAGTCAAATAGAAGTGCAGAGAACTCCTCCTGTGTCTACTGCTTCTCAGTTACCTTCAGCTCAAAATAATCCTTACGCCAAAGTGGCATATTTTGAGGTGGCATATTCTGATCCCCTTCAGTACATTTTATAATCAGTAAGTCCCTGTGCATCTTAAGGTGTTTTCTTGGTAAGAACTCTTTCAGGTTTGAGATCCTGGCCCTTTTTAAATTCAAGGCAATCTGTTGTTTGAGGCTAGCTAGTCCCTCTCTGCCCTCCCCACCCATACCAGTTCTCCTAAAGAGTCCTTATTAAAAGCAAAAGAATTAAGTTATCAGAAAAGGATTTTAGTAGTCTGGGGAACCTAATTATATAGAGTCAGTCTGTCTTTTTGGAGAGTTACTGAGTTATCTTAAATGACATAAAAATAAGTTTCTAAATCAAAGTCACATTCGCTGCCCATTGTCATCACTCTCTCCCCTCTCCAATGCTTCCTCTTCTGATTAGATTGTATCATAGGCACTGAGTCAGGACACTGTCCCTGTAATCTTAATTCCTGTTGAATACTTGCACTTGATTCACTGCAAGGGGGAAAAGCCATGGTTCTCTTTGACACTTTGAGTCCCTGAGCTCTTTCATCAACTAATTATCAGCAAAGGACCTGAGGAGGGAAACGCAGTTCATTGGTTCATTAACTCGCACCCTGTAGATCTGTGGGGCAGATGGGGAAAGCTCCAATTAAAGCCTGGGGATTTAGGAAGGCTTTCCTGTCAGTCATGAGCTGGAGCAGCAATTGTGATGGGGAGTGGGACTGCTCAGTGTGCCTGGGCTGAGGCTTTCTCCTTAATGAGGGTGAGGTTCCCCCGCCTCCCACAGTGCAGGAAGGAGGCAGAGCCCAGCAGCTCTACACACCCACTTCCTTTCTGTCCTTAAAACTTGGTTCAGTGTTTCTTTGTGATATATACATCACTTCTCCTACCAGCTGTGAGGGCAGGAGCAAGAGCAATTAAGGGCATTATTAATCACCAAGTTCTCAGTGAAAGGGGTCAAACTGCAGCAGGATTTGACAAAGCAACAATTCTATCAGCAGCGGAGTTATAAAAGTAGATAGCTCAACATTTTAGAGCTATATTTGGGCTTGTTCTTTCTTGGCCCTAAAAAATCTTATTGAAAGTGAACATCCCAGAGGTGATTAAAAACTTGCCTTCCTTTGAGTTTTGGAATTGTTTGAGTTCTAACAATATTTGAGTTTGGCAAGCTTTGAGTCTCCTTTGGGAGGTTGCGGCAAAGTGAATTGGAAAATGTATCTGTGCTTTTACAGAAGAGAAAGGGTCTCTGCCTTTTATTGTAACATGTGTACTAGAATTTCTTCTTCACTAAAAATCCGTGGAAAATGAGAAAAACATTTTATGGAATTTGTTTTGTAAATACATTTAAAATATCTATTGAAATGTTGTTGATTTTATAGGACTAATACTATTCAACATTTTTGAAGCAGGCAGTGTTTTTCTTGGTGACAGCCCTTCACCCAAAAACAACACTCACAGAGGGGTCTGCTGATGACTGCCTCTGGGTGATCAGACTGTTCTTTGTGCTGCACTTTGTGTGGTTCTTTAATATTAATTTTCTCATTTAATCAGTCAAGAAATGTTTATTGAGCATCTATTATGGGCCAGGGATACAGTAGAGAATAAAGTAGACATATTCTCCTTCCTAGTAAAGTTTATAATCCAGCAGGGAAGACAAATACTAAATGATTAGACTTATTTAAACATAAATTATAGCTACCACATTATTTTATCTTTAAAACTGTGAGTATGTACATCTAAAAAATAATCTCACATTTTCTTACCTGGGCTTCTAATTATATTATCTGTGATACAGGCAACAAATAGGTGGTTGGCTTATATGCAAAAGACCAGTCACTTCTCAATTATATCAGTGGCTCTGATATGCTTGCCTCAGCTGGGGTGAAAGCCTTGGCAATATATGTTTTGCCATGTGAGAACACTGGTTAAGGTTTTTTAGAGTATTTTTGGGAATTGTTTCTGTTGAGATGGTGGAATGGGGAGTGGGGAAGAAGGAAGAAAACTAAGTATGAAGAACTTTAATTTTATAGCCTCAACCCAAATATCCTAAAAGCAGATGGACTTGAGGAAACATGAGAAGGGAAATCCCAGGCAGAGTCAAACAAGTGTTCACTGGAGCAGCATTTACAGCCCTAGGCAGGAGGAGGCTCAAATTTCCCCATTACTAGGGCTTTTTCTTTAATTTATACCCTAAATGACTCTTCTCTGGTCTCAGAGGGGACTTCACAGGGGACTATGAGGAGTAATTAAGTGTTTCAGTAGCCCCTTGAGATCTACCTAGGGAATGTACAAGGTAAAATATAATAGTTTAAGGTTGAGATCAGCCAACAATTTAGCTGGGGCAACCTTTGAAAAGCAACTTACCCAATAAGGAAAAAGTGTTAGCAGAATGCCTAGAGAGAAGCTCAAAAGACAAAGGGTTGAATGGACATTGTTAAGTCCTAGGCTACATCTGGATTAATACTTCCTTTCCATGGTGCCCCAAACCACCTCCTTTGCACAGTGTGCAAAAAGAAAACCACAGGCTCAAAATGGAGTCACTTATGCTAGGCAAAGTCACCAAACCAGGGCTTAATACCTAACCTAATTGCAGTTTCAGTCTGCAGAAATAGATCTGGTCAGCAGCAATGAGTAATCTGTTGCATGAACCTTTCCATCCTTCAAAGTAAGATGAGGTCATCTACCTAATAAGACCCCTGTTTTTCCCCCTAAGGGAAAGTGACCTTGCCTGGAACAATCCTTTATTTTCTTTTACTAATAACTTCCTTATACCATCCTCCTTCCCATAAAAATCTTCCATTTTATACAACTCCTTGCTGTATCTCTCCATTTGCTAGATAGTATGCTGTTGGATTCATGAATCATTGAATAGAGCCAATTAGATCTTCAAATTTACTCAGTTGAATTTTTGTTCTTTAACAAGGGCCAAACAGAATAACTCAGCCAAAAAGTACTTCTCTTGTTTCTCCTAAAATAATAGTAATTTTGCTCAAATCTTAACCATTGCACAACGTTTAACCAGAAGTGTTAAGATCAGTTAAGCCTGTCCCAAACCCTGGTATTGAAAAAGTTACCAAGAAACCTTTAACTCTTTGGTAACATTGGCTCCTTTAGATCATTAGTGACCAATCAATACTTGCTTATTTCTTTGTGAGGAGGATCAGTACTTTTGACATGGGATTTGTCAGTTTATATTTCATATTATGGCTTGATTCAAAGACATTATGTTATGATGTAGTGGTTAAAGGCATGGTCCTCAGAGCAGACTGATTGGGCTATTTCTCAGCTGTGTAACTTTGGGAAAATTGTAAGATGGGATTAGCTATAGTACTATGGTATAGGGTTATTTTGAAGACTGCATGTGCGTGTGTGTGCACATGCATGCCTGCGCTTAGAACAGCACTTGGCGCGTGGCCAGTCCCCAAAAGGGTTAATTAAATATTATCATTTGAATTGTTTAGAGTAACTTTTCTGCTCTTTGGAACAGACATAGTCCAACTTTAATTTGGCTGGTAGTTGTGACTTCTGTCAGTTGCACTGATGGGAGAGGTGTGGTCGTGTGGATGAATCTTTCCTTAAGGACCATTTGTTTGGTTTGTAATAGAGTAAATGTATCCTTTGGGTCTCTTGAAGGACCTACCCAGGCTACATCATAATAAAAACACTTACGTGTCAGGCACTTTATTTGCATCATTTTATTAAATCTTTACAGAGGGCTCCAAGAGGAAGTACTATAATTATTCCCCAATTTACAGTTAAGGGAACTGAGACATAGAGAGGTTAATGAAGAAAGTGCACAAGGTCAAACAGCTGGTAAGTGGTAAATGAATTTTCACGCCAAAGCCATCTGATTCCAAAGATTGCTCTTAACAGTGATGCCGTGCTGCCTTGACCTCTTCTGAGCAAGCCTTTGCCCAGAAATATGAGAGAACACCTTCTCTGGGACTCTTGGAAGCCAACAGCAAGGCCTCCACTTGCAAATAAAATGCACATAATGTCACAAAAAGAACTTGTGCCATTTAATGGAGGAGAATCATAAGTTGAGGACATGCAAGGACTAGAGATAGTTCCTCAGGTAACTTTAAAAATTAAGTCCTTGGGGCACCTGGGTGGCTTCGTTGGCTAAGCATCCAGTGTAGCCGACTTCAGCTCAGGTCATGATCTCATGGTTTGTGAGTTTGAGCCCCACCCACATTAGGCTGTCTGCTGTCAGCGCAGAACTTGCTTCAGATCCTTTGTCTCCCTCTCTCTCTGCCCCTCCTTTGCTGTCTCTCTCTCTCTCTCAAAAATAAATAAACATTAAAAAAATTAAATCCTGAGATGGTATGCAACAGATTTCAGTAATCCCAGTCTTTCAAGTAGTCATCAAGGTCACTTGCTGCTGGGCCTGGGGGTGACCTACCACAGGACTGTCCAGGTCTTCTGCTGCTTGGGATTCCCTTCTGAGCTTCTCTAGCAGTGTTCATTCACTCTGTGCTCAGCTGTTCCCTTCCAGCTCTTGCCATACAATTCTGAAGCTAGTGTCTTATGAGAGTTTAGGAATTCTCTTTGAGCAAGGCACTTATTAGTAATTGTTTCTAGTGCTGCTGTGATAAATTTTCACAAACTCAATAGCTTAAACAACATAAATTGATTATCTATAGTTCTGGAGGTTATAATTTCCAACATGGGCCTGCCCTAGGCTAAAATCAGGGTGGTGGTAGAACTACATTCAGTTCTGAAGGCCCTAGGGGCAAAATCTGTTTCCATACCTTTTTCAGTGTCCTTGGCACGTAGCCTCCTTCCTCTGTCTTCAAAGCCAGCAATGGCCTGTGGAGCCTTCCTCATATAGCCTCTCTCTGCAACTGTTGTACCATCCGTCTCTGACCATAGCAGGAATGATGCTCTGCTTTGAGGATTTGTGCAACTAGATTGGGCCTGCCTGGGCCTCAGGACAATTTCCTGAGTTTAAGGTCCTTAACTTTAATCACATCTGCAAGTGACCTTTGCTATGCAAGGTACCACATTCACAGGTGCTAGGGACTAGGACATCTTTGGGAGGTCATTATTATGCCTACCACAGGAATGAAATTGAAACTGGGGTGTATAATGCCATCAGTTTAGAATATGAAAAATGTCACCCTGTACTGGTTCCCCAACTGCTACCCTTGAACCCCCACCAGCCTTTTTAGCCAGAGATCCTGGGTGAGGTGAGGCTGGGAGTGGGCCCTCCTGTGATCAGTCCATGAACACCAGGAATTTAATCCAGGGGGTCAGCCTCAGTTAATATACATGTATTTTATTCAGAGAGAGTGTGCATATGCGTGCAAGCAGGGAAGGGGCAGAGAGAGAGAGAGAGAATCTTAAGCAGGCTCCATGCTCAGTGCGGAGCCTGCAGTGGGGCTCTATCTCAAGACCCTGAGATCATGACCTGAGAGGAAATCAAGAGTCTGATGTTTAACTGACTAAGCAACCCAAGCACCCCAGTCTTAGTTAGTATTGCCTTGCAGGGAGGAGGGTGGTCAGTACTATAAGAGTGCTGTTCTAGCCTGCTGCTACTCCTACCCACTGGTGGTGTCACTGCCCTGTCCTGGGCATCCATTCTGCTTATTCAGGGGCTCTGCCACAGAATGCGTGGCAGTATTGAAGTTGCCAAATACAGAGCTTGCTGCCATGGCCATTGCTGCACTGGCCAGAACTGACTAGCACAGGATGGGGAAGGAATTCTTCCCTCACCCATGGGTGCCCCATGCCCAGGCAGCCCAGGTTCTCAATAATTTCCTTTAATGAAATGGTCTTTTCCATCTGTACTTGTATCAGTAGGATTAGTTGGGGTTAGCTGCCTTCAATTCCTGGTGAGATCCCTTTACCTGAGTCCTGACCTCAGGGCGATCTTGAGGAGTATTGTTGAGCTTACCTGCCTCCCAACACAGGTGACAATTATGGTAACTTTGAAGCAGGAAGCAAAGGAGGTAAGGTTCTCATTTCCTTCCTAATGACTCCCACCTGAAGCCTTCAGGCTTCTTACACAAATTCACTACCCCTCATCTTGGGCAGTGTTTAAGCTTAGTCTCTCAATGGGGTGACGGTGAGGGTGAGGGCGTTGGACCATGTTGCCAGCACAATGTCTATTAGTAATTCAAGGGCATTTTGGTGACTTGGCCAAGGAATGTGAAGGCTTCAAGGCAACTCCTTGTGGCTACCATCAGAAACCAAAGAACAACTAGCAATTTCCAAATGGCAATTTTTTTTAATAAAAAGATATTTAAAATTCCATTTCGCTGGGCATAATGCCAGGGTTATCAGTCTTCAAACATTTTTGTTTCAGGACCCCATTACACTCTTAAAAATGATTGAGTCTCCCAGTTTTGGTTGATGTGTGTTGGATCTATTGATAGTTTCCACAGTAGAAATTAAAACAATTATATATCAATTCATTAAAAAAAACCATTAGGTTAATATAATTAACACATTTTTATGAAAACTAGCTATGTTGTCCAAGACAAAAACATTTTTTTTATTAAAAAAATTTTTTTTAAGGTTTATTCATTTTTAGAGACAGAAAGCATGAGTGGGGAGGGGTAGAGGGAGAGGGACACATAGAATCCGAAGCAGGCTCCAGGCTCTGAGCTGTCAGCACGGTGCCCAATGTGGGGCTTGAACCCATGAACTGTGAGATCATGACCTGAGCTGAAGTTGGACGCTCAACCAACTGAGCCACCCAGGTGCCCCAAGACAAAAAAAAATTTGAGAGAAGAATCGCCTTGTTTTACTTTTTTTTTTGCCAATTCCTTATGTTTGACTTAATAGAAAACAGTTGAGTTTTTTATATCTGCTTCTGCCTTCAGTCTGTTCTGATATCACAGTTTGGACCAGCTATCCTGGGGTAATTTCAAATCCTATGTGCAAAAACGCTTTGGAGATGGTAAAGCACCATAAAAAATGCTAGGTGTTTGCTGTTTCTATACAGGGCTGCTAAAAGAGGGAGTAACAGGAAATTCCTTCTCTGAGGCTCATCACACCTCTTTGATTAAACACAGGAGAACTCAGCCCACCCAGAGATGAGGTGTTTCTTTTTACAGAGTTTCAGAAATAACATTCTCACAGAAACTTACATGGAAAAAGTCCATCAGTTTACCAGATACTAAAGTAAATCTGACTCCATACTAGACAAACTGTAGTTCCAAGAACTTCAAGAGATACAGTTGGGAAAATTGACATGATTCTATACTACATTTAAAAAAGAGTTTTTACATACTTTCTTTTTCCCTCCCAAATATGTATACCTTTGAGAAGTAGGCATTCTGAGGCCAGAGAGATTAATGGCAAAATGACTTACCAAAATGTCACACAGTTCTGATAAACAGTAAAACTGGGAATCCAGTCTAGGTTTTCTGATTCCAAAATCAGTAACTTTATTCCATTGCATTACAATGCCTCTGGGTAGTTTATCTCATGCTTATGGGGCCCTAAAGAAGAGGAAAGTAGGAAAGACATGTCTAATTTGGAGGGAAGAACATAGGGAACATTTTTAACCATGGCTGCCGCACACACAGCTATGGGAACTATTGCTTTCAGGGATAATAGTGTCTTGGGAGATGGAATGGGAAATTGTAGGACACTAGATCATTGGCAGCGGGTAGGATAAGGATACCTGAGTCAGATTTTCTCCTTCACAATTATATCAAACTCTGTCTCTGATTGTAATGTGGTTTCTTCAGCAATCTCTGACAAAAAAAGAACCTGAAGATAGAAAATTAGCTCAGCATTAGGTATTATTATCTGAATGCCCCCAAATAGAGTTGAAGATGCTGTTCTTTTGCTGCAAGTGGCCCCCAAAGATCTTGAGTGGTTTATCCATCCAGCTACCAGCCAGGCCTACAATAGTGAAGGACAAGAAATGATTGTTTGTTGAGTTTTTTATTTCTCTTCAGATGGCTCTCTTTTGTCTTCCTCAACAACCCTTAGAAACAAGTATTTTACTTTTCCAGTATGGCATAATCAGATGGATACTTCCTAGTCATTGTCTTAACTGACTTATCTACAGCAGAAAATCATGTGAAAAGACTGTCTTTAGTTTCCTTTGAGCTCTCTGATGCCTATGTGCCTTAGCTCCTTCTTACCTCTTTAATGAATCATTTCAGCTTTTTCTGCAGGCTTCTCTTCTAGGCTAGCGCTTAAATGATGATGTCACATGAGACCCTCTGCTGTTTTCTTTGATTCACTGTTCCTAGTCAATGCATTTAGTCTTTTGGCTTCTGTATCCATCTATTTACTGGTAATTTACAAAGCTCTATCTCGGGGTGCCTGGTTGGCTCAGTTGGTTAAGCATCTGATTTTTGGTTTCAGTATGGGTCATGATGTCACAGTTTGTGAGTTTGAGCTCTGCATCGGGCTCTGTGCTGACAGAATGGAGCCTGCCTGGGATTCTCTCTCTCTCCCTCTCTCTCTCTCTGTCCCTCCTCTGCTTGTACTCTTGCTGTCTCTTTCAGAATAGAATAGAATAGAATAGAATAGAATAGAATAGAATAGAATAG